>NC_056729.1:491890068-492192568 GCF_019279795.1 Protopterus annectens | reverse complement strand
CACTTGTCACTGGTCTGAAATCTGATTTGGAGTCTGCTACGTTCACAGTGCGGGTTCTGTCAGTGAGCCAGTTGGCAACCCATTTTGTGACATAGGGCTTTATACCTAGTTTAGTGAGGTTTATCTATACTTCCAGAGTGGGGGATGGTGTCAAAAGCCTTGGCGAGATCGAGATAGGCTGTGTGAGCCACCTTACCCTCGTCTATGGCTTTGGTGACTGCTTCAAAGAAGCCAATCAGGTTTAGGAGACTTGATCTGCCTTTTACAAACCCAAAATGGGTGAGGTCCAGAGTTTTGAGATTACCAATGTCTTTGTTTATAAGTTCCATGATAGTACGCTCCATGGTCTTGCAGACCAGGGTTGTTAGGCTAATGGGGTGGTAGTTTCTGGGGTGCGTGGTGGCTCCCCCTTTATGGAGTGGGATAACTGATGCTGTGCTCCATTCAGTGATCACAAAGCCTGAGGTGAGGCTATGATTGAACATGGTGCTTAGGTGGGGTGTAAGTTCATTCTGTAGCTCATGTAGAATGCAGCCTGGGATGTTGTCAGATCCAATAGATGCTGTGTTCTTGGCTTTGGAGAGTGTGTTTTTTACCTGTGCAGCCGTGATTACAGGAACTTTGCATTCTTCCGTTATAGAGACGGGCCCTTTTGGGGGTGGGGAGGGGGGGTAATGTTAGCACTTAACCTATCTGCCAGGATGTTGGCAATATCAGTTGATTCTGTATATTTAGTGCCATTGTGCTGTAACTCAGAGCAGATCGGAGTGTTGCCATTGAGATTCTTGACATAGCTATAGAATGCTTTGTGGTTGTCTTTAGAATCAGTGTCGATTTTGTTATCATAACTAACTTTGGAGGATTTTGAGGGATCTCAGATTCTTACTGACGCTGACCGGGGAGTTCTTCCAGTCATGGGATTTTATGCTTTTTTGCAACAGTTTCTTTCTTCTGTTGTAGAGTTTGTTTATGGCAGGGGACCACCAGATTGTCTTCCTTTTTTTTGGAGGATAGCATCTTGGTTCTGTTAGGGATAGCATGATCCATGCACTTGTGTAAGTGCTTATAAGGTGCATTTGTGTAGGATTCGGCAGTCGTACCTCTGTTGTTCGTCTGCATGGGTGTCGTGAAGTTTGCCACTTCTGTCTAAAGAAGCGTGAAGTTGGCTTTGGAGAAATATTTTACGGTGGTTTCCCTAATGAGGGGTGGGGGCGGGATGTGGATGTCTAGGCTGATTAGCTTGTGGTCGTATCTGACCAATGAGGAGTTGACCTCTGGTGTGGAACACTGGTCGCCCATGCTGGTAATGACCAGTTCTAGGATATTGCTGCCCCTGTTGGGGGTGTGGATAAGTTGATCCAAGGCGTTGGAATTTATGAATTCCAGAAAACATTGAACAAAAGAGTTGGTACATGAGTAGTTTTCCCAGTTTATGGTGGGGTAGTTGAAATCGCACATTATTAGGGTGTTGGATTGTACCCTAATATTTTCCAGTGTATCAAGAAATGAGGAGTGGGAATCCTGGGGCATGGTGGGGGATCTGTAGCAAGTTACAATTTGGATTGCGGTGTTTCCCAGAGTTAGTTGCACTTTGATAATCTCGGATGCATTATGCTGAGCAACTAGCCTGAAGGTGTGGATATCTTTAATGAATATGGACATGCCTCCACCTTTAGTGTTTCGGTCCAGGTTAGGTGGCCGAAAGGTGTGGTATCAATTATAGCCTGGTAATGCAGGGGTGCTCTCTGGAGCCTTGAACCAGGTCTCTGTCACTGCATAGATGTCGATGTTTTCCATTTTAAGGAGTGCCTCGAATTAATGGATTTTGAGGTTTAGACTTCTAGCATTGAGTAGCATTACCCTCAGATTTTGCTTGCTTGTACCTATTATGGTGGTGAATTTGTCATTTGAACCTTGCCTTAAAAAGGCACTATAGGGGTGGCAAGAGCCTTAGCTAGTATCCGGAATCCCAAGGGCGACAGGTGCAGGCCATCTCTGGCAAAGCATCATGGTCTGTCGATCATGTCATCCCAGGCCGACAGATAGTGGATCCCCTTAGAATGACACCAGAAGCTTAGCCAGTTGTTGAAATCAATAATTTTGTCCTTGTACTGTGATATCATTCTGGGTGTTGGCAGGATGCTACTCAGGGCTAGGTTCATACCTGCCTAGGCTACAAGATCAGAGAACTCCTCCATGTCCCTTTTCATGTAGTCCAGGGAGGTACATCCCAGGTAATTCACATCAACATGGACAATGACAGTCATATTTGTACTTGTTATGGAGTGACCTGAGTGCGTGCGTTATGTGGCGGATCCTGGCACCTGACAGGCAGCTGACAGTAACTCTCTATTCTTGTTTAGCCTGGTGAGTGGAACATCAGTGTGCCTGACTATAGAGTCACCTATGGCTAGAGTGTTGGGTACGTTGTTATACTTTATGGGCTGTGGTTGAGTGGCACACTGAGTTTGTGGGCTATGTGTCATTTAGGTTGTGTTGGAGGGTGGACGTTGCATGTGTTTCTGCTTTGGAGGTCTCTGTTGCTTGAGCAGATTTTTATTGAGAGCCTCTGCGAATGTAGGTGTGTGTTTTGTGTTGTTATGTGTGTGTGTGTTTTGGTGGTGTAGGTTTTGAGGGACTATGTGATGAGTGTGATGTGGTGCAAGTGTTTACCTTTTCCTCTTGAAGTCTAGTCTTGGGTGAAGAGAGCTTTGCTTCCAGTTTGGTTATATAAGTGCATCTTTCACAGGTTGTAGTATTGGGTGGTAGGAGGAGAGGGTTGTCTGTGTACATGAGGCAATTGCTGCATTGCCCCAAAATGCTCAGATTCATCATGTAGACAGGAGAAAACAACGGAAGCTGACCCTTAGACATGCCTGGATAGGTGCTTATTTATTAAGTACTAAAAACTGTTTTCCTCTAGACGAGTGAGGAAAGTTGAGTGCTGTAGTAATTTGTAGCTTATTTAGTGCTTACAACGAGTTCTGACCAAGTGCTGAGCTCAGAGAAACAGATTTGAGTGCTAAAACTAAAAAAAAAACTGGCTAGTTCTAAGGGAAGATTTGAAGAGCAGACTTTATGGCGCCAGGAATAGTTTAACCCTAGCTAAGTGGCGATGAATAAAGTGTATTTTTATATATATATATATATATATATATATATATATATATATATATATATATATATATATATATATACACACACATATATATATATATATATATATATATATATATATATATATATATATAAATAACAGTACCAAATGAGCAAACTGATTTAAACAAATTAACCAATAAAAAGCTAAAAACTGAGCCCCGTTCCAGCAGTCTTCGATAGACAAGTTCTAACTGCACATTCCTTCCACTAGGGTGCAGGGGAACCTTCTCCAAAAAAAGATGGTCTGGATTAATGCTCAAGTTATACAAACAAAGCTAGATTCAGCAGGTCTGAATTCAGTCTATGCTACAGCAAACAAGACGTATCAATTTCAGAAAGAAACAGTTCACATAAGCAGGCACAATAAGACTTTAACCAGAAACTCCCAGCTCAGAAGGGCAGAATCTACCCTCTCCTCCCAAGAGAGTGCAGACCATACCTTCTTAATGTAAAATACTGTCCCGAAGCCCAGGTGCTTAAACTAGAACTAATACACTCTTAGAATAACAGGCACTAAGCCTTCAATCAGCAACTCCCAACTTAGTAGGATGTAAGCTACCTGTCTTTCCACAACAGTGCAGACCACAAACCTTCTTAATCTAAAGCAACTGGTCTGAAGCCCAAGTGCTTCAACCAAAGGCTTAGAATAACAGTTACAATTTAATCAGGCTACTAACAAGCAGTAATAAATGCAGCAGAATAAATGCAGTGAAGTAGGAAGAAACACAAATACAGAAAAAGCAGATGAATAAAGTGCAAATTTTTATATATAACAATAGAAAACGAGCAAAGTGATTTAAACAAATTACCCAATTAACCAGTAAAAGAGGTTCTCCCATTCGATTCTCAGCTGGAGTGCGGGGAGTGTCTTCTGTGTGGAGTCCCGGAGGTTGGGTGGGCGTTCGAAAGACATGCGTAAATGGGTGTTCCTTCATTGAAGGTTGAATGTCGAGCTGGCACCTCAGCGTTCGTGCAAATCTACTGCCAATCATTAGCGGACCGGAGTTCCGCTGTGGCGACCCCTAACCGGGAAAAGCCGAAAGATAAACAACAACAACCCAATTAACCAGTAAAAAAGCTCAAAACTGAGCCCTGTTCCAGCAGTCTTCAATCAGACAAGTTATAACTGCACACTCCTGCCACTATGCTGCAGGGTATCCTTCTCCAAAAAAGATGGCCTGGATTAGTGGTCAAGTTATAGAAACAAAGCTAGATTCAGCATGCCTGAATCTAGTCTATGCTACAGCAAACAAGGCGCACCAATTTCAAAAAGAATGTTCATCCCATCTTCCATTGATCTGCATTTTTCTACACAAACCATCAGGCTACAGACCTCCGCTAACATCCTTGGCCCCTTCTGGCATTGTTGATTTTTTGACCTTTTCCACTCTGGTCCCCTTTGGAAGAAACATGTAGGGTTTAGGTAGTCCAATTTATATTACATATTTTTAATTTCCATATGCTTTAACTAAAGGCATGGCTAATGATAATTTGATGGTTCAAGCTTTTCCTCCTGTCCACAAAAGTCCCTTGAAACAGTGAATAACTCAAAAAAAAAAAAAAAAAAAAAATAGATGGAGGCTTTCACACTTGGATGCCAGACTACCTACATAATTTATCAATCAGGATGTTCCTCTGGATCAATCTCTTCTTTATACTCATAATGACTACATAGAGAATCATTTAGCAATCTATATAGCTGCCAAATATAAATATCTCTCCTGTGACTTCCTGTCATATTTTGCTGATTTATTATAATTCTAGAACCCTTTCTACCAAATCTTTACCTACTTTATCTGCTGTCTTCTTGAGCTTTTTTTGACAATACCATTTCTAAGGTCTGTTCCTTAAACAGTCATACCTTTGTGAAGCATTAAAATTTGGGTTTTGCTTCCAGTAGTATTACTTCTGCTGGTGTGACAGTGCTCTGACATTTTCTTCTTACATATCCATAGCTTCTTCATTTGTCTTACTCATAGACACCTATCTGATAATATCTCTTTTTAAAAAGTCACTTGCTCAATATTCATACCTTTGTGACATATTTCAATCTGGACTGTGCTCCTGGAAGCAGACCTTGTTTTGGTCCGACAGTGGTCAAGGCCTCCCAAGAGTTACGTAGCTGGGGACTTTACCCATCAGTGAGGAAGAATGAAATGGACAACGTAAGATTTAGAAGTTATGTACTTACCATATCTTGTCCAGCTTCATTCTTCCTCACCATCCCTCCCAGCCATCCCATGGCCATATCTTTTCTAGAAGTATATTGGATGTTATAGGAACTTTTTCGAGCCAGATTTGAACTGTAATTTTTACTTTGTCTGTCCTTTCAGTAGCTATAGGCAGCAAACTCAAACTGAGGAATTAGAGATAATGTAGTGCATTATGGAACGAGGGAGGAGCTTGAGATTGGGATCTAGAGTCTGGAAAATGCGTCCGAGTCAGATCTGGGGATCGGATCTGTAACCCATCAGTGAGGAAGAATGAAACTGGACAACACAGATGCCAAGTTATGACAAGTACCTAACTTCTAATTATACCCATCTCAACAAAATTATTCCAGGCAGGGTCAAGGCTTATTCTGCCAGGGTTTTGGTTTCATCTGTGGCTTTTTGGAAAGTGTTGTATTCTAGAAGTACTCTAGAAGCAGCGACTTGGTCCTCTGTTCATACTTTTACAAAGCACTGTAAAGTAGATTTGTTTTCTAGGTCTAAAACAAACTTTGTAAGATAATTCTCTAGGACCTCCTGGACTCTCATCCTTCCTCCTTCCAGTCAGGAATGATCCATATGAAGAACATAGTACAGTTGTGTAAGTAAACTTGTATAGCACAAGCAAAAACAAACTAAAAATCCATGAAAACAGGTAGAGGGAAGCAAGGCAGCAAACACCAACAGATGAAAGTTAATCTTCTTTAATACAGATAAAATGTGAAGCGCTGCTTGAGACTGTGCTCAAACTTCTTCAGACAAACTGATTACACAAATCACAAGTATATATACCAATTAGGTGAGCTGCTCACACAAGCACTACATCAATTAAGCAATTAAAAACTGCACCAAGGTAATAAAGCATTTAAAGGCATATAAAACAAAACTGCCTAAATGCTCTTAATACATGTTTGTACTTAAAACCGCCTTCAACTGTTACAAAATAAAATAAAATAAAAAAAAAATAAATAAAAAAAAGAAAATAAAAATAAAAAAAAATAATAAAAATATAACCGTCCAACATGTTGATTAAATAACCTACTGAGGATAGATATATATATATATATCTATCAACTAATGTATACTACAAAAAATAAAAAATATATAATATAAAAAATATAAAAAATGTGAAAAGTATATATGTATATATATATATATATATATATATATATATATATATATACATCTTATCTTGATAAACTTTTAAGTTTTAAAACACTGACAATAGAACAGCATTCATTAAGTCCAGAGGTATTATACACATTTAATCTAACTTGCCACATAAGTTCTAATTCTTCCAGTTTTAATGGAGTAGGACCTCCCCTAGGATCTTCATGAATCTGATCTATTATCATAAATTTAAATTTGTGGTACGGGTTGAGACTGATATGCTTAGCCAGAGCATTGTCAAGTTTATTCTTCCGAATTGCATAAATATGTTCATACAAACGGTCACGGAGACATCTCTCCCTTTTCCCTATGTAGAATGATAAACAATTCTGGCATTGAGCTAGATAAACTATCATTTTAGAATTGCAATTCACTCGACATTTCAAAAAGTATTGATGGTTGTGAATAATGAATCTATTAGATTCACTAACATATTGGCAGGAGTTACAAGACTGACACTTGAACAATGGGCAGTGGGCTCCCCCTGTGGTGCTAGTATAGCCGATCTGGTAATGGCTCATTGGGAACACTCTTTTGTTTTATCTAATTCCGATTAGAAAGATGTGTTCATTTTCTATACACGTTACCTTGATGACATTTTTATTTTACTTAAAGGTAACAGAGCCATTAGTGACATGGTAGTCGACTATTTCAACAGCACCACAGACTTCCTAAAGTTTACATCTTCTTTTAGTATGGATTCTATAGCGTACTTTGACATTTTATTAACTAAAAATTCTTCACTTCAGAGGTATACAGCTAAGATACATAGAAAAAGCACATATTCTAATGCATTTTTGCATTACTCTAGCTGTCATCCTCAGCACCAGAAGCGAGCTGTAGATAAGGGCCAGTTAGTCAGGGCAGCCCGCATGTCAGCTCTTGATGCCGACTTCATTGAAGAATGTCGTTTATTAAAGAATATGTTCATCCACCGAGGCTATCCTGAGAATCTGATTAATGAACTTATAGAAGAAGTGGGGTCCAAACGGAATAGGCAGTTATTTAAACCTTTATTAAATATTAATTCTACGAACGTAGAAGTGGTACAGCATAGTAGTGCAGTTAATGTTTCAATAGATGACATTAATACACCATGTGAACCTACGGGTCATGTTCCATCATTCATCACTACTTTCAGTATTTAGTAAGTATTGTTATGAAATTTTATGTAAAAATTGGGCTATCTTTAAAAGTGATTTCAGTATTTTCAATAAAGTTGGCGACAGACCAGTGGTCACGTATAGAAGGGCAAAAAATTGAAAGTCCCTTCTCAAGCAACGCCAACGCACATACCCAAAAACACCTGGTTTGTTCAAGTGTCAGTCTTGTAACTCCTGCCAATATGTTAGTGAATCTAATAGATTCATTATTCACAACCATCAATACTTTTTGAAATGTCGAGTGAATTGCAATTCTAAAATGATAGTTTATATAGCACAATGCCAGAATTGTTTATCGTTCTACATAGGGAAAACGGAGAGACGTCTCTGTGACCGTTTGTATGAACATATTTATGCAATTCGGAAGAATAAACTTGACAATGCTCTGGCTAAGCATGTCAGTCTCAACCCAGACCACAAATTTAAATTTATGATAATAGATCAGATTCACGAAGATCCTAGGGGAGGCCCTACTCCATTAAAACTGGAAGAATTAGAACTTATGTGGCAAGTTAGATTAAATGCGTATAATACCCATGGACTTAATGAATGCTATTCTATTGTCAGTGTTTTAAAACTTAAAAGTTTATCAAGATAAGATGCATATATATATATATATATATATATATATATATATATATATATATATACACATATATACTTTTCACATTTTTTATATTTTTTATATTATATATATTTTATTTTTTGTAGTATACATTAGTTGATAGATATATATATCTATCCTCAGTAGGTTATTTAATCAACATGTTGGATGGTTATATTTTTATTTATTTTATTTTATTTTGTAACAGTTGAAGGTGGTTTTAAGTACAAACGTGTATTAAGAGCATTTAGGCAGTTTTGTTTTATATGCCTTTAAATGCTTTATTATCTTGGTGCAGTTTTTAATTGCTTAATTGATGTAGTGCTTGTGTGAGCAGCTCACCTAATTGGTATATATACTTGTGATTTGTGTAATCAGTTTGTCTGAAGAAGTTTGAGCACAGTCTCAAACGAAAAGCGCTTCACATTTTATCTGTATTACAGAAGATTAACTTTCATCTGTTGGTGTTTGCTGCCTTGCTTCTCTCTACCTGTTTTCGTGGATCTGTGCAAGTAAACTTACCATAACAGTAGTTGTTTGGATGACTATTGCTGCAGTAGCTGCTCCCTCCCTCCATTTCCTTATTTCTGTATATTTGTTATGCAAGGGTGTGGACATTTATTGTTTTCCTAACATTGTCTTTCTCAGGGCCTTTGCCTCCCACTCTCTATTGACATGAAAGCTCTGAAGGGATTGGTTCCCAAAGCTGTCTTCAGCTCAGTTCAAGCTGACTAACTGGGTGTATGGAAGGTGCCTTGACGTTTTGGAAGCCAGACGTCTGTTATATCCTTAGCAGGATAATCTTTATCGCTAAGGCTACTGCATCAGTGAACATTCAAACATCTACATTTATGGTAAGTTTACTTACACAGCTTATACTTTTCTGTTTCTACCCTGACCATTTTTGGAAAGGAAAGAAAGGCTTCCCTTTATTCTGTGACTGATTCCTAGTGAGAATAGCAGGTATTGGAAAGGGAGTGTTGTTCTTCAGTGTTTCTCCTTAACCTGAAGGTTCTGTATTCTTTCCAGAACCTCACTGTATTCTTCCTAGAACCTAACAACAAGAGAGAATTAATTGTGGATACTTGCAGACAGCTTAGATAACTTCTTGGATATCATAAAATCCTTCAAAAAGACTGATCAGGTATTGTTTACTTGTGATGATAAATTAAGGACCACCAGTTTCAAAGCAGACAATTTGTAATGCTTGTCTCCATACCAAGTCACATTCAGTCAGAATTAGGGCCTACTTTGCCAGTGCCTTGGCTTCTTCTGTAGCTTTTTGGAAAGAGGTGGAATCCCAAGGACCCATTAGGAGGAGTTTCTTGTTCATCAACTGATATGGTAAGAACTTACCATTTTTATTGTCTGAATCTTGAGTTGATATTCATGGATCAAGATATAATAATGTAAAAGAAGAATGCAGGAATTTCAGTCAACATTGTAGGAAGTGTTATAATCAAGAGCATAT
The DNA here is from genome assembly GCF_019279795.1 of Protopterus annectens. Classification (NCBI taxonomy): domain Eukaryota; kingdom Metazoa; phylum Chordata; order Ceratodontiformes; family Protopteridae; genus Protopterus; species Protopterus annectens. The sequence goes on along the minus strand of NC_056729.1, from coordinate 492,182,791 downwards.
TCACCTTATAATATCAGCTGCAAATAAATTCAGGATATGGGAACCCTCTACCTTCTTAATTTGTGTGTCTTATTTGGTATTCATTGCAAGTTTGGGTTTGTGCAGATGCTACAAATATATAAAATGTATGCCCAGTTATAGATCAGTTGTATAGACTGAGATTATAATTTCATATTTTATCTTTTATAGTTAAAGTAATACAATCATAAAAAGCTCTGGATAGTTTGTATTTGTGAAGGGCTAAGCGGTATAGCAAAAATAAGGATATGTTATACTTCCATGAATTACTTCCCTGTCCTGGGCTAGATAATTAGGTTGAATGTATCAAGTAACAGAATTATTAGCCTTTGTTGGGAGCAGTGAATGTATTTCTGGAAGAAGGTCATCTACTCTTTACGCTTTATTGTATTTGACGTTATGTATACCACATTTTGGTCCTGACTGGGGTACACTGCATTGTAGTAAATACTTTTATTTCTCATGCAATAAATTCATTACTGTCTTTCATAATGAACAATGTTAAGTTGTCAATCTCGCCTTCATTCTTGCTGGACGGGTTCAGAGCCGATCGTCGGCTCCGACTTGGCCAATACTAAAGCTCGAGAGCTTATTCCACCGGCTCGAGGCTCCCCTATATCCCACAGTGCTAGGCGGTAACTACTCAGATCTCGTTTGCCGCTTAGCTGACGAGGTGCTTTCTTCTACCGGCTCTGGCAGGTTAGTAAGTTTTCTAGTCAAAAACTTCAAATTTCTACCACTATCCTTTCTGTTTAGTTTAGTTTTTAATATAGAGTATCCCTTTAGTTTAAATTGGGTCTCCCTTGTTTTTTATCCCCTTTTTATTCCCTTTTAACTTCTAGGCTTTGGCCCACCCCCCTTTTTTCCCCTGTCATTTTAGTGTGACTGGATTTTTTTCCTTTGGTTAAAGGGTGTGTCTGTGTGTTGTGTCTGTGTTATATACAGTCTCTTTTAGGATGTCTAAAGACTCCAAGGTCTCAGGCTTCAAGAAGTGTGATTCGTGCTGTCAGAAAATGTCTCTGACAGACAGTCACACTTCTTGTGTCTATTGCCTGGGACCTTTGCACCTGCAGGACTCCTGTGCTGTTTGCCATGCATTCAGCCCTAGAGTCCTGCAGGAACGCAAAAATAAGCTTATTCTTCGAGGCTTATTAAAGCCTGAAGGCCCCTCGACCCAGTCTGCGTCGGGGAAGCCTTTAAAGACTTCCACGCCGTCGGCTCCAGCTTCAGAGCCGTCTGCTGGGAGCATTAAGGCTGCTTCGACATCGGCTCTGGCTGGAGTCGATGTTTCAAAGTCTCAAACCGTTACCTCGGCTCCGGCCGGAGCCGAGGTTGCTAAGACTCAGTCTGCTCCAATAGTCTTATCGGAGCCACCTTCAAAGAAGAGGTCGAGGTCCCCTTCCATCGGCTCCATTCATTCGGCTCCGGGATCCCCTCTTCTGTCGGAGCGGAGCCATAGGTCCCATTCCTCTCGGTCCTCCAGGCTGTCCGACCATGACTTACAAAGGGTGGTGAGTAGACTTCTCAAGTCCGAGGCACTGGCCCAAATGCTGCATAGCCCTACTCAACAGTCAGCGGCTATTCCCATCTCTGCTTCTATTCCTCCTCCAACTCTTTTGAGTTCGGAGCCAGGGCTCGTTGGAGCCGTGGCTGTCGGTGCGTCGGAGCCAATACCTTCCCTTTCGGCTCCGTCGTCTGCTCCAATTTCTTCCTTGGAGGGATCTCAACGCCGAGCTTCCCTCGTCGGCTCCGAGGGGGCGAGTGGCATTGGACCCTTGTCCGACCCCGTTCTCCCTCTCGGAGCGTCGGCGCTGGTGAGTTCGGCTCCGACATCAGCCTCGGAGCCGTCCCTGTCGGTGCTGGGGGGTCCTTGTCTCTTCGGAGTGGGGACCTTCGGCCTTGGCTGATCGGGGCGCCTTCGAGGTCATGCGGAGCGTGCTAGACCCTGTGTCTACCCCACAGTTGGCTCCGTCAGCTCCTCCCTCTTCAGTGCCTGCGGTGGTTTCTACCCACCCCCTCGTAACAGACCGTAGAGAGCCAGCTCCTCAGGTTTCTCCATTGGGAATATCCTCTTCTTCCGAGGCTTCTCCTGATCCGGTAGGAGAACCCCCTCGGAAGAGACAGTGCAAGAGGAAGCACATTGACTCCCCTGAGTCTATCACCTCTGACACCGACTTGGAGGAATCTGAAGGTTCCCCTCGGTCCCCCTCTGAGGATGTCTCCTTTGCTGACATCCCTGAAATCCTTAAACAGAGGGGGAACTGGCCCGCCTTTAACCCTTCAGAGGACGAGTCGGTCTACCTTGAGGCGTTTGGCTCTCGCCCTTCCACCTCCTGGGTGTCTCCTCCCTTTGACCCCCTCATGGAAGTGGTGGCAAGGAAGGCTTGGACGGCCCCTGATTCGGTGGAACCTACCCCAAGGAGGCCGTCAAAACTTATTACTGCCCCAAAAGAGAAACAGTTCTTATCCAAAGGTGTCTCTGTTGATGCCATGGTGGTGGCCGCAGCCACTAAGAAGGAATTAGCCGATCCTTCGGTACCTGTCCATCCTCCTAATAAGGAGTCTAGGACCATGGACAGGTACGGTAAGCGGATGTTTTCCTCAGTGACCTTTGCCATGCGGTCGCTGATCTACTTGTGCCACTTCATCCATCTCCAGAGGGATTTACTCAAGGATATGGGTGAGGCCATGCAGGATCCAACAGCTGAGGGGTTCCAAGACAAAATGAACTCCCAGTTGGCAACCCTGAATTCGATTGTCAACTCCTCCATGCGGCTTATCTCATATGCGGCTGATGGGGCGAGTAGGGCCACAGGCACAGGTGTAGCTTTACGACACCATGCCTGGATGCGGCTTTGCAATTCTGCGGACCCTCTCAAGGCATCCTTCACCAATTCCCCCTTTGATGGCTCAACGTTGTTTGGACCTCAGGTGAAGGATACATTGACTAGGTGCAAGCAGGAAGGTAAGACTCTCTCTGCCGTGGGAGTCCGTTTTTCTATCCCTTCCAGACCTTATCCCAAAGGTCAAAAGGGGGGGGGGGGAATGTGGTTCCACAAACCACAAGGAGTCTCATCTGGCGCACAAAGTCGATTCCCCTCTAGAGGCAGAGGGGGGAACAACAATAGACGCCGCCCTAGGGGCAGAGGTGGTCCGCAAAACCAGGGTAGCAAAGAAACTTTCTCTGATAAACCCTTTCAGCATCCCTGAGGAGCTGCCTGGCTGTCCACCTTCGGAGGCAGTCGGGGGAAGATTATCACTGTACCCAAAAGCCTGGCTTTCCCTCACTCAAGACAAATGGGTACAGTCAATCATATCCGAGGGTTACAAAATCCCCTTTATTCACATCCCATCCCAACCCAAAGGATCCCTTCTAGACGTTCCACCCAGTCTAAGGGAACAAGCAGCGTTAGAAATATCAAAGCTGCTGTCAAAAACAGCTATCCAACCAGTCCCAGCAGACCAGCAAGGATCCGGAATCTACTCCATATTCTTTTTGGTACCAAAAAAAATAGGGGACTGGAGACCTATACTGGATCTCAGCAAGCTAAACAATTATGTGAAGAAAACAAAATTCTGGATGGTCACGCTACAGTCCATTCTACCCTTCTTGGGTCAGGACAATTGGATGTACTCGATAGACCTTCAGGATGCGTACTACCATATCAAAATGCACAGATGCTCCAGGAGGTTCTCTGCTTCAGGCTGGGAGCCAGTCACTACCAGTTCAGAGCCCTGCCCTTTGGTCTCACTACAGCCCCCCTGAGTGTTTACCAAATGTATGGCAGTGGTCACGGCTCACTTAAGACGTCAAGAATTCCAGGTGTTTCCATATTTGGACGACTGGCTCCTTACCGCCACCACCAGGCATCAACTGCTTCTATCCAGAGACTTCACCATCCAAACTTGCCAAGCTCTAGGCATTTCAATAAATTTCGAAAAATCTGCCTTGTCACCTTGTCAATCTATTAACTTTTTAGGTGCCACCTTAGACACAGTTCATCTTTCCGCCAGACTAACAGAGCAAAGAGTATCAGATATCCGCAAACAAGTTTACCTTCTACTTCAATGCAACAAGATCAAAGCCAGGGTAGTCTTGAAGGTATTAGGACTCATGGCAGCTACTATTACACTTCTCCCCTTAGCTTGTTTTTACATGCGGATCTTCCAGTGGATGCTGTTTTCTCAATGGTCCTTCCAACATCTCCCGATGTCTCACATCATCCTACTAACCCAATCATGCAAGAAGCACCTGTCTTGGTGGATCACATCACCTCAAGTTCTCCAGGGCAGACCCTTCATTCCCCCCCCCCCCAATCGCCATGGTGACGACGGACGCCTCCCTGATCGGGTGGGGGGGCATTATCAGGGCAGGACAGTCCAGGGCACGTGGCAATCTTTCGAGTGCCACTTGCACATAAATGTCTTAGAGATGAGAGCAGTGCTTTTAGCGTTGTAAGCCCTTCAGGACTCTCTTCCCACAGGGACTATTACAATTCAGACGGACAACATGTCCGTAGTGTGGTACATCAACAAACAGGGCGGAACCAAGTCCTACCCCTTATGTCGAGAGGCACTCAGACTTTGGCAGTGGGCAATTTCTTCTCAGCGTTTTCTGATAGCAACGCACATTCCCGGGAAGTCCAACGTGATTGCGGACAAGTTGAGCAGGGCTATTTTCATGCCTCATGAGTGGTCTCTAAAAAAATCAGTGCTGGAAGAAGTCTTTCGAAGATGGGGCCGGCCTTGCTGCGATCTTTTTGCTACTCCCCAAAACAGCAAGTGTCACGACTTCTTCACCCTCTTCCCTTTACCAGGCCAACCCACCAGAGATGCTCTAGTCCACGATTGGCCCCGGGGACTTCTGTATGCTTTCCCCCCCTTTCCACTGATCTCTCAATTAATTCAGAAAGCTATCGCCTAGAGAGTAACCATGATCCTCATTGCCCCTTACTGGCCTCGACAGATATGGTTTCCGTTCCTCCATCATTACCTCTTGGAGCATCCTTGGCATCTGGACCCAGTGCCAGATCTTTTGACCCACCAGTCGGGCCAGCTGCACCACTCCCTCCAATCTCTCAACCTCACAGCATGGTTTCTCCAATTCCTACCCTAGCCAGGCTTCCCGTAATCTCTCATTTGGTCCGTAACATCCTGATAGCCTCTCACAAGTCTTCAACCAGAAGGATTTACAATAGTAAGTGGAAGCGTTTTTCCTTCTGGGCAACATCAAAAAATATAGACCCCTTCACTGCACCTATCCAGTCTATCCTAGACTTCCTGGCAGAGCTCTTTCATTTAGGCTCTTCCTCATCTACCATTAGAGTACAACTAGCTGCTATATCTAACTTTCATGTAGGTGTCTCGGACTCAAATATCATGTCCCATAAACTCTGCAAAGCCTTTCTAAGAGGTGTCTTTTTGCTCAAGCCCCCAATCAAAGATCCCCCACCTCAGTGGGACTTGAATTTGGTCCTAGCATCCTTGATTCTCCCCCCCTTTGAACCTGCGGCTTCATGCCCTCTTAAGTTGCTCTCATGGAAAACACTTTTTCTAGTAGCCATAACATCAGCTAGAAGGGTATCTGAACTTCATGCTCTTTGCAGTCGTCCTCCTTACTTAGTTTTCCATAAAGACAGGGTGTCCCTCCGGACTAATCCGTCCTTCTTGCCTAAGGTTTCCTCTGAGGCAAACCTAAACCAGACGATTGATCTCCCCGTCTTCTTCCCTGATTATTCCAACAGGTCGGAACAAAAGTTACATTTTCTAGATGTTCATCGCCAACTTCGATATTATTTAGACAGGACTAAACAGTTCAAGAAATCTGATCAGCTCTTCCTGTCTTATGCGGAAGGGAAATTGGGCCTTTCAGTTACTAAAGTGTCCCTTTCAAGATGGCTTACCTCTATAATTACCTTCATCTATGAAATCAGACATCAAAAACTGCCTTCAAGACCTAGAGTTCATTCAACTAGGGCATTAGCTACATATGTAGCTTTTCAGGACAGGCTACCAATAGATTCCATTTGTGCAACAGCCACATGGGCTTCTCCTCATACCTTTATCTCTCATTACAAATTGGATATGGCCTCCAGAAACAGTGTCAACTTTGGTTCCACTGTTCTCAAAAGTCTGTTCCGATAGGCCACCCGGGGTAAGGTGCTAGGGACGCGGTCCCATCCAGCAAGAATGAAGACGAGATTGACAATTTAACATTGAGAAGTTATGTACCTACCATAACGTTCCATGTTAGTTGTCTTCTTCTCGCCTTCTTTCTTGCGTCCCACCCTCCTTCCCCCTAGCCTGGACAGACCGATAGGAATTTTTGGGATCTTCCATTGAGGTTTTCCTTCCCACATGTTCTACCACCTCTATTCTCCCTTTTATGTTTGTGGTAGCTTACCTACAGGTTTATATATAGAGGTGGGTTCCTTTTCTCTCTTCTCCATACTATGGAGACCAGAACTGCTTGGTTTTAGCTATCAAACGAGATCTGAGTAGTTACCGCCTAGCATTGTGGGATATAGGGGAGCCTCGAGCCGGTGGAATAAGCTCTCGAGCTTTAGTATTGGCCGAGTCGGAGCCGAAGATCGGCTCCTAACCCATCCAGCAAGAAAGAAGGCGAGAAGAAGACAACTAACATGGAACGTTATGGTAGGTACATAACTTCTCATTTTCATAAGTGCTATATCACTTTTTGCATTAAGCATGGAAATGTGTCAAAATATTCTTCAAAGCAGCAGTTTACTTGCTCTTAATACAGTATTGGGAGACTCGCTTTATTTTTGTGAACTAATTTAAAGAAAAAGTGTTAAGCATTTTGGAACATATAGTATGTGCTCCATTTGATTGTGAGCAGTGTTGTGCTATATAAGGAAACTGACATGAAGTGATTTAAGTATTTTAGCTTCACTAATTTTAAGTATGTGTGTTTGTCTTGTCTTAATTTGACTGTATTAATTCTTTATTCTGTTTACTTATGCTATGTTCAACATTTGTATTTTCTGAAATGTGTAGCATTGATTAGTATCCCAATATGTTTAATTTATAATGCTCGTTTAAAGGTGTAAATAGGAATTTGATATTTAATCATTAATCTTTTTCAATGTAGAGTGGGATCTCCAGATTTCAGATAGTGATGCTATTGGTATAGTAGTCTACTGGGCGGGATGTGGCATTTTCCATTTGCAGAAAAAAACACCCACGTACATTTAACCTTGCATGGTGGTTAGTTAAGTTAACAACTGAACAGGACAGGAAAAGAGTGACCCTTATTTGGGGACTGAACTCACCCCTACCCTGCATTTTGTGGAGTCTGAGACATATGTCTTTTCAATTGTTAGTCAAATGTAAGAAAAACTAAGTGAAGTGGAGTGAATGTTAAGCAAGGATTTATTTGTTGACATGGAGCTGTACTTGTCTTTTTTTATATATTTTAGGCGGGGCCATTATGTAAGACTTCTGAGCAAAAGTTCCATTATTAGAAGTGATGCATTAACTATCTTATTCTGTTTAAAATGTGTTATTATTTTAAACATTTGTCAAGCTTGCACATTCTTGAAAACCAGTGTGTATTTACTAAGGTCGAAATTGTGCCTTGACCTTTTTCCATTGTCAGAAGACCTTGTATGATTTAAAATTAATGGCCCAAGGTTGGATTTTTCTGCAGAATAGCAAAACATTTGATGATGAAATGAAAATACCAGTAAGTGTCAATTATATTGTTTAACTTTAAGTGTATAGTGTGTTTGAAGTTTGCCCTTGGGGGAATAATAATGAAGGTTTGGAACAGGTAAGTCATTTAATCTAGGTATTTTAATGATGCTCTTACTCCCATTGATGTTATGATAGTATATTTTCATGTGTTGAGTCATCTTTTTGGTTTCACTGTTGTAAGTGTTTGAATCGAAGTGTATAGGACAGCTGCTGCAAGATTAGAGATTTGGATGGGACAAGGAAAGGTGAAAGGCAAAAATAAACAACTTTGTAGAGTATCCTTATGTCCTTGGTGAGAAAGCAGTTGCTAATCATATTTGTAAATAAGAAGTTGTAAAGATATCCTGGACTTGAACACTATTTTCCTAGACTAGAAATAACATTAACAAACAGTTATAAAAGTAACATTTTAGAACTATGTACAAAAGGTGTTGGAGCTACAAGGGGGGAGATGTGTGAGTTAACAGTCATCCCATGAATGTATTACATTTTGTTGGTTCATGCACTTTTGTCTTGATCAGCTGTGTCCTTCTATGGGTTACTGGGCCCTCAGCCAGGCTCCAGTAAGCCTATAGGCTTGATTTACCAGATCATAAAGAGAATGTATGGCTTGGAGTGTGTCAGTGTATCACAATATTCTGACTAAAAACCAATCTCATTCCTGCCTTCTGCTAATGTAATACCTTGAGTAACAGAACTAATTCCAAGCCACCTGCCTTCAGTCTGTATAAGGTTGCTGAACTCTTTGGCACTGGAGGTAGTGATTTAGACTCTTAATTATCTTTTGAATGCCAAAACTGTATGTATGTAAATGGATGTCTTATGTGTGCAAAAATGTTATAGAAAATAAAATAGTTTGAAGTATTCTTTTCCTTATTAATTTAATGTTTACTTCTATTTTTTCTCACTTTTATTAAAATATTACTTCAGACATAGGCATACTTACATTAATATAAAATAAAACAAGCCATGCTAACATTTTTTTTAATTTGCAAACATTATACATTACATGTTTTCTTTAACTACTGCTTTTTGATCTAACATTACATAAATCACTAATTTCCTGCCTTCCTTTAAATCTTATTCCTGCTCCTGAATGTTTTTCTGCATGTGTTGTTCACACAAATTCTATTTATTTCTATGTAATTTGTTCTTTACCTTTTTTAAATGTCTATCTTCCAGTTCTTTTATATCTCTGTTACAATATTCACTGGTTTAGGCTCTGATTTCTATTTTCTAGTAATTGCTTTTTTGGCGTCCAACAGAATTATATTTAGCAAGGCTGTACTGTGTCTAGGCAATTCAGATCCTTAGTTCCAGCTAAAAAATAAATAATTTCCTTAGTTGCAGCCATCTGCTTCTCCAATATTTCTGCAATATTTCTGACAGAGTACTGTGTAGGGAATTTCTTTAAATCTGCAACTCAATACACTCCCAAAAAATGTTCTCAGTTACCTCTTCTATTTTTGTACATATTTTGCCTCCCAGCATGTGAACCATCAGTGCTCTTTGTTTTGCCCTTAAACCCAGATCACCCTTCTCTTGATGATGTGAGAGGCAACCCGAGGAATCCATCATCCAGGCAGGCAGAAAGATATTTCATGGCCCGCTCTGCCTCATCCTTTTGCCTTGCCAGGGGGGTTGGGAGTATCCCATCCTTGCCTTGGCAGCCTGAGGGTTTGCTTAGACAGGGGCTGTCCATCTGATCTGATATCAGTTTTCATTCGTTCCTAACTTTTGGGTTTGGATCCAATCCTTGAATCTGACTTGGCTGCTTCTATTAGCTTGTGGATCACTGAAAGCTCTTAAGCTCCTCCCTTTCCCATAATGCCATAGTTCCTAACTTACCTCAAATCTCATTTGCCATGTTAGAGTATAGAGGTGGTCACCATTTCAGCTCTTGAGTTCATTGGGTTCTGTTCTGTGAGTTTGGATGTAAATCTTTATATTATCTTATTACATATATTATTTTTTTCTTCCTTTTACCTTACAAGTTATAAAGTACTTGCATATTCTTTTTTATACCATTATTGGTAGATCTTTCAGTACTTTCTATACATCTTGTATTACAATAGTTGGTATTTGGTAATTTCTTGTATTTGTCTAAAAACAAAAAAATTCTTTCTTTTCCCTTTTTCGTCTTTATTAAAAATGCGTGTGTAACCCTCAGGATTCAAAAAATGTATGGCCTGTGGCCACAACATTTCTTTATCAGAAGTGCACTGACAATGGTTTTACTCTTTAGGTCCATCACACATTGATGCTAACTGTGACATTTGTAAGAGTTTTAACCTTACGGCCATAATAGACTCTAGAAGCAAGTTTATACTTAGGGACTTGCTTCTCCAGAATCTTCTGGGGCTCATACCCTTAAGAAATCCAAAAAGAAAGATTCAAGAAAGCGTTCCCCAGAGCCGACCACTTCTACGCCTCTGAGCTTGGAACCTCCTCCAAAAATGGCTAAATCTTTGGATCCCAGTTCCTCAAATTCAAAATTTTGAAAAGAGAAATCACCATGGAGCAGATCGCCACTCTTGGGTTTGGATCTGATCACCTTTCAGCTGCCATTCCCCTTCTTGAAGCATTCTCCAAGACACTACCATTCAAAGCCTTCCATCTACAGCACCCTCGTCTCATTCATCTAAAGGTTTGACTGAAGCCGATATGCATAGGATGATGAGGATGTTCCTTTCAACGCAGATATAAATGGGGGTTATTTCGGCTCTGACCCCGAAGGGTCCTGAGACTCTTGTTAGTACAACTATCTCCTTCCTCACTCCTTCTCCAGTCCAACCTATGGTATTGGAGCTGTCGAATCCAAAAGTTCTGGAGTCATTCACATTGGATCTGAGGATACTGGTATCTTCTACTCTATTGACATCTCTGAGTGTACCCTTTCTGAGTGTATCAGAGTTGGATGAGTCTTGTAGCCATAGCATCGCCACCGGATCCAGGGTGGTGGAGTCGACTCTGAAGCAGTTGGAGCCATCTCTCCCCCTCATAGCCTCAGAGTTTGACAACTCAGCTCTGACTTCCTCTTCCAGTGCTTTGCCTACTAGGAGGGGAGAACTTGTGGCCTGCAAACATGGCTTTTCAGAGTTGATGGTTTCCTTCTCTCTGAGGTATTCTGTATTCAAAGTAGTGGAGAGAGCTTTTTCTATTCCTAGAACTAGAACTTTTCCACTTTCTTCAGCTGCAACCTCCCTAACCCATTTGTCTGTGCGTCTTGAGCCTCAACCATCCTTACCACAGGGACTGCCACTCAAAGTAGTCACCAAGATACCCAACAGGGTGTAATGATTTCTTCAGACACTTCTCCGGGACATCCACTGAAGAAGTTTCCAGGAAGAAAAAGTGCAAAAGGAGGCACCTGGGCTGTCCTCAACAGTCAGTCACAGAAGATACTGACTTTGATGAAGGGGAATGTTCCCCAAGATCACCACCCAATGACATCTCATTTGAAGACATTTTGGAACTTCTGAAGTAAAGGGGTGGTTAGTCCACCTGACAACCCTTCCCAGGAGGAATCACTGTTCCTGGAGGCTTTTGGTGCTGGCCCATCTAGCTCCTGGATAACTCCTGCCACTGATGAGCTCATTGATTTGGTCTCTCAGCAGATGTGGAAGGAGCTTGATACTGTTGAACCAATACCCAAGAGACCAGACAAAAGCAAAGGAGTACTGGTTGATGTCATGCTCATAGCGGCAGCCAGAAAGAAGGAACTAGCAAAATAGAGTTCCTCTGTCCACCCCCCCCCCCAACAGGGAGTCTAGGGTGAGAAGCGTGTTTATGCTTTGGGACTTTGCCCTTTGGTCACTGAATTATCTGGCACACTTCACAAGATTACAGAGGGGCTTCATTAAAGAACTTATCAAATCCCTCTCAGGGACAGTTTCCTCTGAGTCAGAGAGCACTGTTGCCTTGCAGTTGGCTACCCTTCTGTCCATTTCAAGTTTGTCCATGATACTTATCTTTCATGCAGCAGAAGGTACCCCACAGGTGACGAGTTCAGGTATTTCCATCAGGAGGCATACCTGGATATGCTTGTATGACCCTTCAGAGCTTCCTTTGTCAATGTTCCCTTATTTGGCCCAAAGTGAAAGACACATTCTCCAGGTGTGAGCAGGAAGGTAAAACCCTGGCTGCTTTGGGCATACACTTTTTGACCCCTCAATGAACCTTTTCTAGGAATAAACAAAGTGGTTGAAAAATGTGGTTCAAGAAATCCCAAGGTACCTTCCAAGATCCATGTGGAGATAGTTCCTCCAGAGGCAGAGAGGGAACATGAGTAGAAGAAGCCATCCTCATGGCAGAGGTGATCCACAGAATCAAGGATCGCGAGATTCTTTCTCTGACAGATCCCATCAGCACTCCTGAAAGGAGGCCTGGCATCTCTGGAGGTTTTCGGGGGGTTGTATTTCCCGTGCACCAGAGAGCCTGGTCAAAAATTACAAAAGATTCATGGGTGCAGAGGATAATATCAAGAGGTTATATCATACTATTTTTCCATCCACCCCCTTTGGTTTACAAAAAAATCCCCAGTCTTCCACCCAGTCAGAGGGAGGCAACAGCACTAGAAATAAAGAAGCTGCTAGAAAAACAGTTATCTAAGAGGTCCCCAAAACCAGAAGGAGTCCAGAATTTACTCAAGATTCTTTTTAGTGCCAAAGAAAACAGGACTGGAGACCAATTTTGGATCTCAGTAACCTAAATCAGTCAGTTCCATACACAAAGTTCCAGATGGTCACAGCTCAGTCCATTCTGCTGTTTCTGCATAAGGGTGATTGGATGTGCTCAATTAGATCTTCAGGATGCTTACTATCATATCAAAATGAACAGATGCTCCAGAGATGTCTACTCTTGCAGCTGGGGCTGGTCATTACCAGTTCAGAGTTCTGTCCTTTGGTCTCACCACAGCCCCCAATGTGTTCACCAAGTGTATGGCAGTAGTGACAGCTCACTTGAGGCTGCAAGGATTTCGAGTGGTTCCATATTTAGACAACTGGCTTATCACCACTGCAACCAGACATCAACTGATACAAGCCTGAGATTATATACTCCAGATATGCTCCCATCTAGACATATCAGTCAATTACAACAAAGTCTCATCTGGAACCAACACAGACATTGGAATTCATTGGTGCTTCTTTCAACATGGTCACACAAACAGCATCTCTCCCTTTGACAAGAATACAGACTATTCAGTTTCAGGTCAGGAAAATCATCCAAAATTCTCTCTCTCTCTCTCTCTCAGCTTAGTTAATCCTTCAAACTTTAGGGTCCATGTCAGTGGCAAGCATCCTGGTACCATTAATAAGGTGCCATATGAAAACACTTCAGTGGACATTAGCTACTCAATGGTCCATTCTTTACTACCCTCTGTCCAGTCAGATAAAGATAACCAAAGCTTGCAAAAGATATCTCCTATGGTGGATACAATTAAATCAAATGCATTAAATCAAATGCAAGAAGGTTGTCCGGTCTTCCCTTTGTTCTTTCCCATCCCAAAGCCATAGTGACCACAAATGCCTCCCAGATCGGGTGGGGGACATTTCTTGGGAAGGACAGTCCAAGGTACATGGTCCCACGAAGTGGCCAACATGCATATCAATGTGCTGGAGATGAGAGCTGTCCTTCTCACGTTGCAGGCCTTCCAAGACTCTCCCGTCTGTGACTATTGTGATTCGAGCAGACAATATGTCGGTGATCTGGTACATTAACAAACAAGGGGGAACCAAATCTTATCCTTTGTTTCGAAAAGCTTTAAGTGTGGCAATGAGTGATCTCATCCAATCAATTTCTGATAGCAATGCACATTCTGGGGAAGTCCAGAGTGATTGCAGACAAGTTAGGCATGTCCATTTTGATGCCTCATGAGTGGTTTCGCAGAATGAAGGTGGTGGAGAGAATTTTCCATTGATGGGGACAACCGTGCTGTGACCGTTTTGCATCCCCTCTGAACAACAAATGCAGCAGGTTCTTTGCTCTCATTCCACCACTGAGGGGAGTCACTGAGAGATGATCTACTTCATGATTGGCCTACCGGTCTCCTTGATGCTTATCCCCCGTTACCCCTAATCACCAAGTTTCTTCAGAAAGCATGTCGATTGAAGAGCACAGTAATCCTCATTGCCCCTTATTGGCCTCGTCAGATTTGATTTCTCTTTCTCTGGCCTAATCTTCTTTGTCCCCCTTGGATCTTAGATCCAATTCCAGATGTGCTGTCTCACCCAACAGACTTGATTCATCCAGATATTCCAGGTCTAAGGTTGACTGCATGGTTTCTCCACTTCTGTTGATTGCTAGACAGCCCAGGCTCTCCTCCTCAGTCTGTCATTCTTTTATCTTCCCACAAAGCTTCCCCCAGAAAACTTTATAAGAGCAAATGGAAAAGATTTGTATTTTGGGTACAACAAAAACTACTAGAACCCTTGTCTACTCCAATCTCTGAAGTTCTAGAATGTCTAGCATCAATCTTCAATAAAGGAGGTAGCTCTTCCACAGATAAAGTGCACTTAGCTGCCATCTCCAACTTTTATGTTGGAATAAATAATTCATCTCTCGCATCTTCCAAACTTTGTAGAACATATTATAAGAGGAACTTTAGACCTCCTACTAAATACCCTACTCTCCTTTCAAATTTAAATATAGTTTTTGCAAGCTCTAACCCAGTTTCCATTTGAATCTTCAGCTGAGGCAGAACTGAAATATTTAACTTGGAAAACTATATTTTAGTAGCAAATTCCTCTGCCAGAAGGGTATCTGAATTACAGGCCTTGTCTTCTAAGTCCGCTTATCAGATTTTCCATAAAGACAGAGTTTCCTTAAGAACCAACCCTTCCTTTCTTCCTCAGGTGGTGTCAGAATCTTATAATAATCAAACTGTCAACCTACCAGTTTTCTTTCCAAAATTTTCAAATAAAGGAGAGTACATATTACATCTGTTGGTTATTCACAGATAATTAAGTTTTTACTTACATAGAAGTAAAGATCTTAGAAAAACAGAACAACTGTTTGTATCCTTGTTTGGATTCAAAATTGGGCAAGTCAGTCTCCAAAGTAACATTAACTAAATGGTTGACTAATTGTATTACCTTTGTTTATACTAAATTTAGCATGTTGTTACCCAAACCACCAAGAGCACATTCTACAAGATCTATGGCTACTTCTTCATTTTTTTGTTTAGATCTTCTTTAGACGATATTTGTGCAGCCGCAACTTGGGCCAGTCTTCATACCTTTATTGCTCATTACAGATTAGATCTGGTCTCTAGGGGCAGAGCAGCTTTTGGTTCAGCAGTACTCAGGAGTATCTTTCCTTAGAGTCTTCCCAGGAGTTAGGTAGCTGGGGACTGTGTTTCAAGAGTTGAAGAATGAAAGAAAATTGACAACATCAGATAAAGAAGTTATGTATTCAACATATTCAATCTGTGTTGTTCATTTTCATTTTCCCTCAGTATCCACCACCAAATCCCTCCTTGTCATTGTTTTGAAAGGATCAAAGATGCTGAAGGAACCCTGATGTTCTTCGTGTTTCACTGTTGCAGTCATTACATTTGGGTTATCTCCTTGCAGGCAGCCCTCAGCCGGCCTGATTATCAAAGTCTTGGGTCCTGCGTCGGTTGCTGTCTCTTCTTCCATGACGTCAGGTAGTCAGGGGTATAAAGCACGCAGCCAACTCCATTACATCAGTCTTTCTTGCCGTGCGGTGCCCGAAGCAGAAGCAGTTCACAAGTGCCGGTCGGCCGACTCCTGAAATTTTTGTTTTCGGGTTTCAGAACCGAAGCCTTTAAAAAAGCTAAGTACCCCGTTGAGGATCCTTTTTCTTGCTCTAAACCGGTCAGTAAAAGTTAACAATTGTACTACTTGTGGAAAGCAAATACCTCATAAAGATTTTCATTCGTACTGCATTCCTTGCTTAGGCCCAGACCACGACGTCCCTCGCTGTCGGTTGTGTGCCTTATTCAATCCTCGAACTATTCGTTGTCGGTTCATTTTCACATCAAACTATTCCGGTATTCGGTTTCATTATCCAGAAATGGCTTCGGTAAGCCATCCGGCTACCGACATTCCAAAAAAAATGTAAAGATAAAGACAGAGACAGACCGCATTGGTCCAAAGCTGCCGACGACGCTTCCATTAAGCTAGTCGCCAGTTTGCCGGTACTCAGTGAGGCACTTTTGCAGCCCCTGCTACCCACTACTTCAGATTCGCAGGCCTCTACTGAGACCCATTCGGAGTCCGGTAGGCCGCAAGATGCTTCTTCGACTCTGGAACCTGTGAATGTCTCTACCTTGGATGGGTCCAGAGCCGCTGTGCAGGCACCGGCTTCTGAGGGTGTATTCAGGCCTACTGACTTGCATATCAAACCGACCCCATCTTCGTCTTCAAGGCCCATATGCCTAAAAAACAAATGATAAGAATGGCTGAAGACCTTATTATTCTAATTAGGGGAAGCCAGACTTCTCCTTCTAAGAGACCTAGAACTGATTTTCCTTCTGATTCTTCTGATCAGGATTCTGAAATTTCTGTTTCTTCTGATGACCAGGATTTGTCCTTATCTACCTATGAGGAGTCTGATGCAGAGGACTCCATTCCCTCTGTTTCCCCTACAGAAGATTTCTCTTTTGGTGAAACTTTGCACACTCTTAGGGAGCATTTCTGCTGAGAAAGCCAGGATTACTCTGACTCCAAAAAGAGGCTTAGGGAATTCTTACTCCTACCTCAACACAGGCCTTTAGCTATCCCTCCTGTACTGGACATTGTAGATGATGCCTTCTTGGAATCTAGCCTGGCCCCAGACACTTCACCTCTGGCTCTCAGGAAACCTGACAGGTATTACAGAGTACCTGCCTCTCACAATTTCCTCTTTAAGAACCCAACTGCGGACCCAGAGACCATTTCACAGGGACCCAAAGGCATTAAGGCTACTACTGCCAAAAACCCTACCCCCTCTGATAGAGATTCCAGGACCCTGGACAGAGGGGGTAAGAAGGTATAAACTTCTGCTACTTTGACCATTAGGGCCTTAAACTGCCAGTTTCATATGTTAAAGTATCAGCAGCATATTATTGGATTACTTAAATAGAAAATGATGTTGATTCCTGACTGTGCTGAAAATAAAGAATTACAGGATTTAATGCATTCTGCTGAACAAGTTGGTAAACATACTTTGCAATGTGGTTTTGACTCCTTAGAGGCATCTTGCAGGGCTGCTGTCACTGGGTCTATTCTTAGAAGGCATACCTGGCTTAAGGAGCAAACTTTGCCAGATCATGTTAAAGCTAAATTATTGGATGCTCCCTTAAACCAAGACCGCCTGTTTGGCAACAAAGCAGAAGTACATAAAAAGATGGAGGAAAAAGCTAAATCTATGCAAACTGTTAAAGTTTCCTGCAAGTACAGCATCCCAGATTTAGTAGGCATTTTCCTTCTAAGAATTAGTCCTTTCCTGTCTCTTCCAGACCTTCTCAGTCCAAACCCAGGACCAGCAGACCACCTAGGCTACAGTCTCTAGGTACTCACAGGCCTAAGCAGTTGAGGGCTCCCACTTCCAAAGCTGGAAGTAGTAAGACACCCCCTATGGTAAACTGTCACAATGACTTGACCTTAAACCTTCCAAGCCCTGCCCAACTGACTTCTCCTTTAGGGGGAAAGATCGCCCTGCATGCAAACAACTGGAACTCATTACCCAAGACAAATGGGTGTTAAATATAGTTTCCCAAGGATACAGATTCCACTTCCACACCTTACCAACCCCAAACGGTTGGCCAGACCTACCCCCAAATCAGTGAGCAGAGGCTCAACAGCAGGTTCTCTCTCTTCTAAGTATCAGGGCTATTCAGCCTGTCCCAGCAGAGGAATGGGGACAAGGTTTTTACTCCAGACCTTTCCTGGTACCCAGAAAAGACAACTCCTGGCATCCTGTCCTGGACCTGTCTATCCTAAACACCTTTTTGGTAATCCCAAAATTCAAAATGCTAACTCTTCATCAGTTGCTTCCAATGCTAGGCAAAAATGCCTGGTTGGCAACATTGGACTTAAAGGAAGTTTACCTGCACATCCCAATAAGGGAATCTTGCAGAAAATACCTACGCTTTAGAGCAGGTTACATGCACTGTCAGTTCTCTGCACTGCCCTTTGGCTTATCTACTGCACCCAGGGTATTCACAAAGTGCCTAGCTCCAGTCATTGCATTCTGCAGGCAAAGAAATATTCAAATATACCCATACCTGGACGATTGTCTAATTCAGGCAGAAAGCCAAGACACACTATTGAATCATCTGGCATTTGTAAAGAAACTGCTAACCTCACTGGGGTACACCATAAACAAAAAGAAATCTCACCTAGTACCCTGCCAACAAATTGTATTCCTGGGAGCAAGCTTGAACTTAACTTCCCAGATGGCCCACCTCACGCCAGAGAAACAAGTTTATTTGACAGCCTACTTCAAACTACTGGCCACAAAGACCCAGCTATCTGCAAGGTAAATACTGCAAGCCTTGGGGTTCATGGCCTCTTGCATCCTACTAATTCCATATGCAAGACTGCATATGAGGAAACTACAGTGGTATCTAAAAAGCCTATGGTGTCAACATTCTCAGGACCTGGAATCAATGATTCCTATCATTCCTTATATAAAGACAGAGTTCCTTTGGTGGGCAGAGGCCTGCTACCACAACAAGGGACTGCCATTCACTCTACCCCCTGCCGCCCAAACCCTAACAACAGATGCATCAGACTATGCATGGGGGGCTCACTTGGCAGGACAGTGCATTCAGGGCAAATGGAACCCGAGTCAAATGCACCTGCATATCAATCAAAAAGAAATGTTAGCTGTACAGAATTCTCTGACAGCCTAAAAGGACCACATTCTTCAAGGACAATTATTGATAAAGACAGACAACACCACTGTTATGTGATACATAAACAAGCAGGGGGAAACCCATTCATACCCTCTCTGCAGACCAGCCATGGCACTTTGGAACACAGCCTTGAGCTACCAAGTGCACCAACAAGCTCATTTCCTGCCAGGCAAGCTAAATTCACTGGCAGACGACCTAAGCAGAAATCTCATGGACCCACACGAGTGGAAACTGGAACCAAAGATATTCAACATTTTGAGAAACAAATGGGGGACCCCAGAAATAGACCTGTTTGCCTCAAGCCCCTCAGAACTACCAATTGGACAAATTCTGCACAAGGACTCCCCACAGACAAGCTTGGAAAGTGGATGCCCTCTCCGTCACCTGGGAAAGCCTCTCAGTTTATGCCTTTCCCCCTCTGCCTCTCCTCTCGAAGGTTCTACTAAAGATCAAACAGGACAAACCAGGGACAATTCTCATTGCACCAGACTGGCCATGCCAACACTGGTACCCCTTCTTGCGCAGTCTGACACTGCTACAACCATGGCACCTGCCTCAGACCCCTTCCCTGCTGTCCCAGCAGGAGGGCCAGATTCTGCACCCTCAGCTTCAAACCCTGAACCTTGCAGCCTGGCTAATTACCTGAGCTATTCAATTCCATCCCTCAGTAAGCAGGTGCGGGATGTCATTCTGGAGGCAAGGAGGCCTAGTACCAGAAAATCCTATGCTGAAAAGTGGAAAAGATACCGCTCCTGGAGTCAGGCTCAGGGGATGGTCACAACGGTGCCTAGCTTATGTCATATTCTAGAGTACTTAACAGAAATGCTCCACAAGTGCCTATCCTTCTCGTCATGTAAGATTCATGCCTCTGCCATTTCAGCACATTATAATACTGAGCCACCCCTCTTCTCTCACCCCTTGCTAAAACAATTCCTTAGAGGGGCCAAATATTTAAGACCCCCCCCACTCCAGCCCGGGACCTTAACTTTGTATTGGAAAAGCTCACCCCCCCCCCCCTTTGAGCCAGCTGCAACAGCAGAGTTGAAATTCCTTTCCTGGAAAACAGCCTTACTTCTAGCCATCACTTCAGCAAGAAGAGTGTCGGAATTACAGGCCCTCATGGCAGTGGAACCCTTCATTATCTTCCATATGGACAGGGTTTCCCTCAGGACTAATCCTTCCTTTATGCCCAAGGTGGTGTCTAGTGTGGCCCTAAACCAGTCCATTAATTTGCGTACCCTTTTCCCTAATCCACAAAACAAAGGGGAACAGATACTGCACTCTCTGGACGTGCACAGACAACTTAGATTCTGTTTGGACAGGACTAAGCCTCTCAGAAAATCTGACCAGCTGCTAGTTGGCTTTGCTGCAGGGGCAGAGGGGAAGGCCATTTCAAAGCAAACCATTTCCAAATGGAAAGCCCATTGCTTTCATTTCTGCTACAAGCACCATGGAAAACCTACCCCACAGGGGATAAGATCACATTCAACCAGGGCTGCATCTACCTCTATGGCATTTCTCAGTGGAGTCCCTACCAGGGACATCCTGGAAGCTGCTACCTGGAGCTCTGTACATATCTTCACCAAGCATTACCACCTGCCTGTCGTTTCTAAATCCAGAGCTGGATTTGCCGCAGCAGTCTTGCAGGGATTAATAGCTGACACTAATGCTCTTTAACTACTTCCTCCCTTCCTTAGCTTTGGGAATCAACCCAAATGTGATGACTGCAACAGTGAAACACGAAGAACATAGTACAGTTGTGTACACTTACCATAAATGTAGATGTTCGATTATATTCACTGTTGCAGTGCTGGTTACCCTCCCTCCAGCCCCCTGACTTCTCTTGGCTCTACCTTTCCTTCTTGTTTGGTATATATATATTTTTTTTCATGTGTATTTGCTTTTTGATAGGGGTGTACCATACCATAATTGCTTCCTATTGTGGGGGCACCTGACATCTGGGGCAAGAAAAACTGATGTAATGGCATCGGCTGCATGTTTTATACCCCTGACGACCTGACGTCATGGAAGAAGCGACAGCATCCGACGCAGAAATCTGAAGACTCTGGTATTCAGGCCGGCTGAGGGCTATCTGCAGGCAGATAACCCAAATGTGATGACTGCAACAATGAATACATTCAAACATCTACATTTATGGTAAGTGTACACAACTGTACTTTATGATTACTTGGGGTGATTAAGCAAGATTACGGCATTTTAAAATGATTTTTTTTATTTAAATCATGATTTTGGCAGATTTTGTATCTGACAAGATTTTTCACAAGTTTATGCTTTATTTCTTGTCTAATACTGTTTTATGCTGTATCTCCTCATTTGGGGCTGGAACTGGCTTTTTTTTTTACAAAAACTGTGAGACTTTTGTGCATGTATTTTGCGCTTTGAACTGCATTACTGAAAAAACTGTCATTTTATTCAGTGCAGTGTTTAGAAAAGTACCCCTGCAAAAATGGATTTTAGTTTGCTAGCTAGAGGGAGAGTAGTGGAATTTTTTTATTTTTTACAGGCTGACCGTGTAGCCATTATTTGGTATTGCTATGACTAGTTTTTATTCCCTAACTTGATGTACTCTGATAGCCCCTCTCCACCACCATCTACCCTTTGTGGACCTAGAAAATAAAAGTAAAATATAAAGGTAAGTAAAGAAATATTTCTCAGCCTATGACTTGTAACATAGCAGTAGCCTTGGGCAGGCTATCGAACCACTCTCCTCCTTTTTCCTCCAGGTCCCCTGGTTTGGTGGTAGTACCTCAGCTGTGTGGGACATAAGGGACAGACGTCCTCTGGGGCTGTACTAGTGTCTAGTTCATGTATGGGAGAACCAAACTCTTTAGATGCAGGGGTAAGTCAGTGGTACAGAATCTGTTGCCAGTGTTGATTCGACTCCCTCTGGGGATTCTCACACTAGTGTAGTACATGCAAAAAAGAGAATACCCACCACATTACAGGGCAACAATCTCTGACTATGCTTTCATGTGAGCTGGTGGCTATGGCTAGATGCATTATTCAGGCCATTGATTTAGGGGTGCAAAACTGGATTATGAGTAACACTGGCACTCCTAACCCCACTCAGTCATTCAAGGATACTGATTTTAAAGGGGATCTGGAATCTGAAGTTTCACGAGTGTCAGATTGTGACTAGTCAGTTTCTTGGAGGATGAACAAGTTCCGAAGCCCAATCAGATGTTTTCTTTTTCCCAAATGGTTGCTAAATTTAGGGATGTATTCATTTGGGAGCAATCACTGGCTGCCCCTGAGATCAGCAGGTAATATGATCTTTTGGATGATGAGGCCCTGGATGTGGTGGATGTGGCAACCTTTGCTCCAGTGATCCCAGCATTCAGTGATGTTTTTAAGAAGGCATGCAGTTCTCCTGCAGTGATTACCAGATAGTCCAGGTTTTCATCTGTGTCCTAATATCTCTCTGAAGGATTGTACAAGGCAGATGTATGAGTATATGAAAAAGATTCTTCCATTTGGCTTTCCAGAGACAACTAGACCCCTTTTCAGCATGCATTTCACCTATTCTAGATTTTGTTGCTTCCATATTTAACAGTGGTGCTAGTTATTCTGCCATAAAGATTGAACTTGCAGCCATCTCCAGTTTTCATGTTAGGACATAACCAATCCTTTGTCCTCATCTAGATTATGTAAAGCCTTTCGTAAAGGTACCTTCTTACTCTGACCCCCCTCCCCCCCAATTAAGGACCCTATTCCACACTGGGATTTAAATATACTTCTTCAAGCCCTGACTGTACCCCATTTGAACCAGCTGCCAAGTTGGACTTGAAAATGTTATCTTGGAAAACTATTTTTCTAGTTGCAATCTCATCAGCCACCTAAGTTTCAGAACTCCAGACTCTCTCTTCTAAGCTACCTTATCTGATTTTTCACAAAGACTGTGTATCTATCTGCACTAATCCTTACTTTATGCCTATGGTGGCCTCAGAAATGGCTATGAATCAATCTGTCAACCTCCCTGCTTTCTTTCCAAATTTTTCCAGTAGAGTACATGCTGCTCCTTTAGATGTGCATAGACAACTTTGATTCTACGTAGAGAACCAACGATTTCATAAAAATCAGACCAGCTGCTTATTTCCTTTCAAAAGCAGAAATGGGTAAGTCTGTCTCAAAGTTGACTTTAGCCAAGTGTCTCACAGATTGTATTTCCTTTGTCAACAAGGAAAATGGATTGGCACTCTGTAAATCTCCTAAGCCTCATTTTACTAGATCTGTGGCCACATCCTCTGCTTTTTTATCTAGAGCTTCTATAGATGACATTTGCTGAGCTGCCACTTGGTCAAATTCACATACCTTCATTGCTGACTGCAAATTAGACATCTTATTTAGGAAAAGGGTAGTGTTTGTCTCATCCACACTCTGGAATATCCTTCCTTGAGGACCACCCTGGGTTTCTCTAGCTGGGAAATTTGCCCCATCAGTTGAAGTTCTAAAAGTTATGTACTCACCATAAGTGTGTTGTTTTCATCCTTCCTTAGCCTCCCGCCCTCCATCTAACTTCCTACTTATTTATTTATTTATTTTTTTTCTTATTCACCTAGTTTGACCTGAGGAATAATATAATACCTGACTGTTCAGCTTCAGCTTTTTCATAATTTTTCATCAATTGTCTCTTCCTTTAAAGAGTTTTTCCCTGGGCTAGTGTTTAACCTTTCTCTGTATTGTTCCCACCTGATAGCTGTTTCAGATATGGTGTAGGCTGAAGAGAGGGCAAACTCGATTTGAAGTAATTCTGACTAGAAAAGTGAATTATAGCTAAGGAGAGGAGCTTGAACTATTGAGCTAAATCTTTAGAAGTGGCCAAAGTCAGATCCACGACCCATCGGTTGAGGAAGGACGAAAACAGACACAACAGAAGCATAGTTATAGTGATTATATGACTTTTATGTAAGTGTGCTTGATATGGATGTCAAGATTCACATCCTGAGCTTTGTTGTTAAGATGAATTTCTTGCATCCATATCTTGAACACATAATAAGCAAGTTATTATCAGAGACCTATATGTTTTGCATAGGACTGACTGATGAGACTATAAATGTATTAGACATGCTAATTAATCTTATAACCTTGTTCACTGTCATGTGTGAGCAGTTTTTATTAGGTAGATCACATCATACAG
Source organism: Protopterus annectens (assembly GCF_019279795.1). Classification (NCBI taxonomy): domain Eukaryota; kingdom Metazoa; phylum Chordata; order Ceratodontiformes; family Protopteridae; genus Protopterus; species Protopterus annectens. The sequence goes on along the minus strand of NC_056729.1, from coordinate 492,159,035 downwards.
TATTACATTAACAACAAAATACAGCACCCTAAATGGTAGCTGTTAGTTCCATAGGCTCTTGCTAGGTATGCAGTCAAGAAGGCCATTGTGGAGCCTAACCCATTTTCCAAAATTCCCTAGAGCACCGTCTGGTTAAGTGATTTGCTTAGAGTTGCATAATAAGCAAATGAAGGCTGAAGGAATCGAATCCTGGGCTACAGGAAGGAACTCATTAACAGCTCATAACTTCAGTCCTCTGCTATATGTTTATTGCAGCATGGAAAATGTATTAAGATGCAAGAGAAGACATTAAATGGGATTGCAACAAAACCCACATGAGATGTAATTGTATACATATAATGATAAGAGTGGCTGGCAACTGGTCTGTGAAGATACAGAATTCTCCATACTGGTAATACACAAGGCCAAATGATAGGCATCCAGTGTTGTTGAGACACTTAATTTATTTTTCTTTAGAACATAAAGCCCTTTATGTTCTTGAATGATTAATATGTGTTACTGGCTAGGCTTGTAATGGCCTGCAGACTGATAGCCTAGTACGTTTGAGATTTATTTATTTTATTTAATGTTTCATCTGATGTTGTCATTTCCATTTATTCCTCAACTGATGGGTCTTGGATCTAGCTCGGCCGCTTTCACTTAGACTTTCAGATCTGACTTTCGAGGTCCTTCCTTTACCCACAATGCCCCAGAACTCTGTAATATCTCAGATCTTGCTTGCCGCTTCTTCCCTTCAGACATGGATCCCACTCTCTCAAGCTTATAATGCATTTTAATAGACTTTTTGTGAGTGTAGTTAACTAATTTTTATTGCTGTTTGTCTGTACTATCACAGTTTCTCCCTCACCCTTCCTCCCTTTTAGAGTTTCAGGTTTCTAGCGTTAGTCGCTCTTTTCTTTTCTTACCCATTTTTCTAGGGTACTTGTTGCTACCATTCTTGGTACTTCTTTCCTTTCTCCTTTTCCTACCTGCTGATAGGTTATTTTCTTGCATACTATCACTGCTATTTTCCTTTCTGTAATGTTTCCTAAAAAAAAAATAAATAAATAAATCTCTTTTTTACTCTCTTGAACATGGCTGAAAAACCTACGGGTTTTAAAAAGTGCACTTCCTGTGGACATAAGATGCCTAATTCTGATGCCCACAAGGAGTGCATGTATTGAGTGATTGTCACAGTAAGATGGTCTTGAAATGGTTGCTTCTACCTTCTGTTGCATCTGTTTCAGGGGCTAAAATCCCCACCAAGAAGCAAAAGTCTTCATCAGAGTCCTGGGAGCACAGAAAATGGTCTCTCAATTTCTCTCTGAAACCTGTTCCAGCCTTAGAGCCTCCAGCCAAAATTGTGAAAAGATCAGATCTGAGTATGAGGACACTTAAATCTCACAGAACCTGAAGTCCTAGTTTTTGTCTGGAGCCCATTTCCCCACAGCTCCAATCACCTTTTTGCAGGAGATGCCAAAGAAGATGTCATGTCCCCCTCCCACATTGTCCTCTGTTAGGTCCTCCTGGAGCCTATCCAGAGCAGATATGGATAGGATGAGGAGGAAGTTTCTCAGGGCTCAGATTCAGATGAGAGTGTTGTCAGCTCTGTTTCCTATCGGATCTATGAGCCTCCAAACTGCTTCTGATATGCTTATTGGTCCTTCTCTGATCTGTCCGATTTCAGAGCACTTGAATCTGAGAATCCAGAGAGTTGATGCATCAGATCTGAAGCAGCTAGGTCTTCGACTCTGATTGCATCCCTAACTCGTTTGGTGCCCATCCCCCTAGAGCAGGACAAGTCTAGGAGCTGAGGCTTCAGCACCAGATCCATGGGGATGGGTTCGACTCCAAGGTTGTCAGAGTCATCCCTTCCTCTTGGCATTTTGACAATGGACAGCTCAAGTCCAACTCCTCCCTCTTAGCCAGAGCTCGAGCAGAGTCTGGGTTTGACAGCACCTGGAGCTTCATCTCCAGTGTGGCCTGCAATGGCTTCTCCTAACTCTTCTGCCTTTGAGGTGGTGGAGAAGGCTTTCTCTCATCTGAGAGTCCAGCCTACTCTTATTTCTTCAGATTGTACCCATCTTGCACCATTGGATCTGACTTCTAAGCCTCACCAGCCTATCCCACAGAGACAGACAGCTCATTGGAGCATCCGGGTCATTCCTCTGCAGTAATTTTCCCTCTCTTCTGATATTCTCCAGATCATTCCACTGATGAGGTCCCCCAAAAGAGGTTGTGCAAAAGAAGACATATAGATTTCCCCTCAGGAATCTTTTAACCAAAGACACTGACTTCGATGGAGGGGAGGGGTCCCCAAAGTCTCTACCAGGAGACATCTCCTTTGGAGACATTCTAGAGATCCTTAGCTAGAAAGGTGGATGGTCTTCTGATCCCCTTCACAAGAGGAGTCATTGTTCCTAAAAGCCTTCAGGTCTGGCCCATTTATGACTTGGGTTACACCTCGGCTGATGTCCTTATAGATCTGGTGTCTCACCGGGCATGGAAGGAATCAAATACCATGGATCCTATTCCCTGTTGCCCCAACAAATTTTTCGCCCCTCCCAAAAATAGGCCTTATTGGAGTGAGGGAGTTCCTGTAGATTCCATTGTTGTGATGGTGGCCAATAAAAAAGAGCTGGCAGAACAGAACTTTTCAGTCCATCACCCTAACAGAGAGTCCAGGGTGTTGGACAGATTTGAAAAGCGCATTTATGCCACAGCAACTTTTTCTCTTCTGTCGCTGAATTATTTAGCACACTTCACTAGATTGCAGAGAGATTTGATTAAAGAACTCTCCAGATCTCTTCCTTGGTCCATGTCTGTGGAGGGAACAAACAGCTATCTTCACAAATAGCCACCATTTAATCTATCTCTAACGCATCTATGAGGTTAATCACTCATGCAGCCTAAGGTACTTCATGGGCGGCGGGTTCAGGCATAGCAGTATAGAGGCATATCTGGATGCACTCATGTGATTTTGTGAAGTCTTCCTTCATCAGTGCTACTTTGGACATTCTTTGTTTGGCCCGACAGTTAAAGAAGCACTCTCCCACAGTGAGCAGGATGGAAAGACCTTGTCTGCCATTGGAATATATTTTTTTTACTCCCAGAGATCCTTTTTCAGGAATCAGAACAGATGTAAAAAGATGTGGTTCAAAAGTCACAAGTTCCTTTCAAGGACACATGAGGGGGGGACATCCCCAGAGGCAATGGGGAAGTTCCAATGTAAGATGCTGCCCTCATGGCATATGATACCCACTAAACAAAGGGTTTTGAGATACCCTCTCAGATAAACCATTCCAGTGCTTCTGAAGGGTTGCCTGACTACTCCTCTCTGGAGTCAGTCAGAGGGTGTGTGTCTCTGCACCCAGAAGCATGGGCATCAATCAGAAATGACACTTGGGTGCAAAAGATTATATACAGAGGCTGTTTCATTCCTTTTTTGCAAATCCCACCAACCAAATGGAAAAGGCTCCCCAATTTTCCACCCAGTCAGCAGGAGTTAACAGCCTTAAAAATTCACAAGTTACTAGACAAGAGTCATCCAAGAGGTCTCACTAGACCAGAGAGGACTTGGAACTTACCCAAAGTTCTTTTTTGTACCAAAGAAGACAGGGGACTTGAGACCCATTCTGAACCTCAGCAGTCTCGATCAGTTTGTAAAGAACTCTAATTTCTGGATGTTCACGGTTCAGTCCATTCTGCCATTTCTATGAAAGGAAGATAGGATGCTCTCTTTCAATCTCCAGGACACATACTATCACATCAAAATGAACAAATGCTTCCAAAGATATCTGTGCTTTCAAGCTGGGGGCCAGTCACTATCAGTTCAGAGCCCTGCCCTTTGGTTTCACCACAGCCCCCATTGAGCTCACCAAGTGTATGGCAGTGTTGTCAGCTCACCTGGGACTGTGAGGATTCCAGGTGTTTCCATATTTAGATGACTGGTTCCTCACTGCTCCAACCAAATATATCTTAGAACGGTCTAGGGACTGTTTGCTCCAACTTTGTCAAAGACTAGGTATCTCCGCAATATCTCCAAATCAAAATTGCAACCAGTTCAGAGCCTGGAGTTCATTGGTGCTCAGTGGAACACAGTAAGTCAGATTGTCTCTCTCTTACCTATACATCATGTGGAAACCATCAAGTTTCAAGTTATACAGATTCTTCATCACTCTTCTCCCCCAGCCAAACTGATTCTACAAGCACCGGGTTTAATGGCAGCAGCCCCCTGGCACATTACTTTATCCACGTTCTCCAGTGGACTCTAACTCTTCAGTGGTCCATTCTTCAACATCCTCTGTCCTTTCCAATCAAGTTGACCAGAGTTTGCAAAAATCATATTTGTTGGTGGATTCAGTCAGACGAGAATTACATGGGTTGTCCATTTATTCTTCCTCCTCACAGTGACCACAGACTCCTCCTTGCTGGGGTGGGGCATTTCTTGGGATGGACAGTTCAAGGCACATGGTTCCCCTAGGAGACCAATTCGCACATTGACGACCTAGAGGTGACAGTGGTTCTATTAGCATTGCAGGCCTTTCAAGATGTTCTCCCTCTAGGAACCATTGTGATACAAACCAACTGTATGCCTGTGGCCTAGAACATCAATAAACAAGGGGGAACCCATTCCTACCCCCTTTGTTGAGAGGCAATGAAAGTGTGGCAGTGGGTGATCTCTTCCAACCATTTTCTAGTGGCAATGCACATTCCAGGGAAATCCAGCATAGTACAAGACAAACTCAGCAGATCCATTTTGTTACTTCATGAGTGGTCTCTCAATCAGTAAGTGGTTAAGATTTTCTGTTGTTGGGGCCAACCTTGCTGCAATATTTTTGCATCTATACACAACAAGTGCAGGTATTTTGCTCTAATCCCCCCTTGGGGTGAATGAGAGAAGCTGTAGTCCGCATTTGGCCCTCCAGTTTCCTTTATGCTTACCCACTGCTACCTCAGATTCCAAAATTCTTAGAGAAAGCCAGTTGGTTGAAGAGCTGAGTTCCCCTTTGGTATCATCTTCGTTATCCTCCATGGATACTGGACCCCAGTCCAGACCTTCTTTTACATCCCTTGGGGATGAACCATCCCAACATTCCAGGTCTCAAACTAACTGCATGGTTTCTCTAATTCCATTTATAGCTAGACAGCTCAGGCTTTCCTGTCCATTTTGACACATACTTTTATCTTCGCAGAAAGCTTCTGATAAGACGAGCTAAAAAAGTAAATGGAAAATATTTTCAGTTTGGGCGCCTGACAGAGAAATTCACCCATCTGATGTTGTCATTTTCATTAATTCTTCAACTGCTGTGTTCAGATCCAGCCCTTGGATCCAACCTGTGCACTTTTTCCAGCTCGTTGATCACTGAAATTCTCGAGTTCCTATCTTACTCATAATGCACTAGTCCCCTACCATGCCTAAGATCTCATTTGCCACCTTTGCTTACCGACATGGTTGCTGTTAGCTCTCAAGCTATAGCTAGTTTATTCTGAGTAAAAGAATTTATATAGCTATCCTTGTTTCTTTATTGAATCGAATCCTCTCTTGCCCTTGCTACACTTTTTAGTGTATTCTCTTAATACCATAGTTGGTATTTTCCTTTCTTTTCTTTTTTTTCCCTTATACCATTGAGGTAGTTTTTTAAAGTACCACTGCTGGTAATATTTCTTTTACCCTTTTTCTGACTGTCTAGAAATACTAAAAAAAAAAAAAAAAAAAAAAAACACTTCTTTTTCTTATACTATTCTGATATTGTTAGATTGATAGATATGGCTGAGAAACTCTTGGGCTTTAAAAATGCAGGACCTGTAGCCATAAAATTCCTTTATTGGATACACATGATCTGTGTGTTTATTGTTTAGCACCGGCCCATTTGGATTCCGAATGCGATATATGTACGGCCTTTAATCCTTGGGCCCTTATTGACCACAGGAATAATCTGATTGTGAGAATATTACTAACCTCACCATCTTCTGGTACATCATCTGGGGCTGAAATATCTAAGAAGATTGATAAAAAAGAGGCCAAAAAGTGTCCTTCGGACCCTTTGGGTTCTTCTGCTCCGAGCTGTGCTTTAAGCTCGGAACCACCTCTAAAAATAAACCATCTATTCTGATCCCTTTGGATCCAAAGATGAAATCCTCTGGTCCAACTACTTCAGATCCAAAATCTATGACACTGGATCTGACCCCCTCACATTCAAAAAAGTACAATAGGTCACTTTGGATCCAATATCCTTCCACTCTGGATCTGATATCTTCCCATGTTCCATCTCCTTTCCTAGAAAGATGTCACCACTGTAGGATCCCATCTCTTGCTTCCCCTTCTCAATCCTCCAGAAGTCTGACAGAAGCAAATGTGGATAGGATGCTGAGGAAATCTCTACGTAAATTCAAATGGGGGTTCCATCGGGTCCGAGATCTTCATCAGTACTACCCCACATATTTTGTCTCTTTCTCTAATCTGACTTTTCATTTCAGAGCATTTGGATCCCAGAATTCTGAAGCCATCTATATCAGATCCAAAGATCCATGTATCTTTTATGCCGATACCATTTCTGAGTGGACAGGCTCCGAGCACTTCAGGGCTGGATCACTCTCTGAGCCGTAATGTCAGCACTGGATCTGAGGGGTTGAAGTTGTTGGAGCCATCTCTGTCCCTCAGAACCTCAGCTGTGACCCCTGCTTTGAGTGATTTGCCTTCAGGTCTGATAGAGCCAAAGGTTTGGAAGCATGCCTTCTCAGAGCTGTCAGTTTCTTTCTGTCTGAGGCATTCTGCTTTCAAAATAGTGGAGAGAGTTTTCTCTCCTGCAAGAGAAAGGATGTATCCACCCTCCTCGGCTCCCACTTCCCAAACCCAGTTGTCTTTGCACCTTGAGCCTCTACTTCTTGCTCCACTGGGACAGCCAGCTCAATGTCTCCAGAATACCCGTATATTGCTATCTTCCGATACTTCTCTAGAACATCCTGCTGAAGAAGTCCTTAGGAAGAAAAAGTGCAGAAGGAGGCACTTAGACTCTCCTCAAGAGTCTGTGATAGGGGATACTGAATTTGATGATGGGGAAGGGTCCCCAAGATCACCATCTGATGACATCTGATTTAGAGACATATTAGAGATCCTCAAGCAAAGCGGTGTTTGGCTAACCAACAACCCTTCCCAAGAGGAATCTGTATTCCTGGAAACCTTTGGGGGTGCCCATCTACCTCCTGAATTGATCTCTCAGCAGGAGTGGAAGGAACCTGATTCATTTGACCCAATTCCCAAGAGGCCAGATAGGATACTGGCACCACCCAAGGGTAAGGAATTTTAAAGCAAAGGAGTACCGGTTAATGCCATGGTCATAGTGACAGCCACAAAAAAGGAACATGCAGAACAAAGTTCCTCTGTTCATTCCCTCAACAGGGAGTCTAGGGCATTGGACAGATTTGGAACGCGAGTACATGCTTCAGTGACCTCTGCACTTCGGTCACTGAATTATTTGGCACACTTCACCGAACTCAAGAGGGATTTGATTAAAAATTCACCAGATCCCTCTTTGTCCATTAATTCTGAGGCAGACACCTTAACTGCCTCACAGTTGGCTACCCTACAGTCCATTTCAAATTCGTCCATGAGACTCATCTCACATGCAGCTGAAGGTACCACAAGGGTGTTGGGTTCAGGCATTTCCATTATCAAGTCTACCTGGATGTACTTGTATGATTTTGCAGAGCCCTTCAAGAGTTCTCTTGTCAATGTTCCCTTTAATGGAAGTTCTTTATTTGGCCCCAAGGTTAAAGACACATTATCCAGGTGTAAGAAGGTTGGTAAAACTTTGTCTGCTGTGGGTGTATGTTTTTCTGCTTCTCAAAGGACTGGCTAGGAATCAACGAGGTAGTCTAAAAATGTGGTTCAGAAAGTCCCAGGGTCCCTTCCAAGATCCATGTGGAGATAGTTCCCCAGGGGCAGAGTGGGGAACTCTACCGGAAGACACCACCCACATGGCAGAGGAGGCCCACAAAACCAGGAGTCCAGAGACACATTCTCTGACGGATCCTACCAGTGTTTCTGAAAGGAGGCCCAATTATCCACCTCTGGAGGCAGTTGGGGGTCATTTATCCTTGCACCAGACAGCCTGGCTAGAGATTACAAAATAGTCATGGTTTGCAGAGGATTATTTCTAGAGATTATATAATACCTTCCCAACAGTAAACAAAATTCTCGGTGTTCCACCCAGTCAGAGGAAAGCAGCATCATTAGGTTCCTGAAGTTCATAAATTCAAATGCCATGGAACAACTAGTCACTGTTCCCACAAGAGGAGAAAATATACTAGATCTCATCATCACAAACATGGGGACAAAATGCTCCACACCGGAAGTATATCCCTCATTGGTGAGATCAGATCATAAACTAATCTCACTGGAAATCCACATCCCGCCCCCACCCCAAACAAAAAAGACCACAGTGAAGAACTTCTCTAAAGCAAACTTCACACTACTCAAGACTGGTGTGGTATCCTTCAAGGCCCCCGAGCCAGTGGAAACCACAACCCAAGCTGCGGAAGCCCTTACAAATGCCTTCTACGAACACCTCCAGGACTGCATGGATCAGGCAATCCCTAATAAAACCAAGACTCTTTCCACCAAGGGCAAACGTCCAGTCTATTAGCCATAAACAAACTTTACAATAAGAGGAGAAAGCTGTTACATGATAGAGCAAAATCCATAAAAGAGAAGACACCCTTGATCATTATTAGTAAAAAATACGAGCACTCATAAAATCATCCAAGGCCAACTTTGAGAGAAAAATTGCCATAGATTCAAAAGACAATCATAAGGCCTTCTTCAGCTATGTTAGAAACCTGGGTGGAATCTCCCAGATATGCTCAGAATTAGTCCAAAATGATACAAAAATCACTGAACCCACAGACATTGCCAACATACTGGCAGACAGGTTCAGTGCAAACTTCACCCCTCTCCCCAAAAGGAGAGATAACTATCCCAGTGGAGTGTAGCCTCCCAGACATCTCAAATGCGCAGGTAAAAGCTGCTCTCTCTAAAGCTAAAAACACAGCATCAATGGGACCGGATGGTGTCCCCGGCTGTGTGCTACACGAACTCAATGAGGAACTAAACCCGCACATAAGGCAGCTGTTTAATCTTAGCCTTACCACAGGATACGTGCACAAGGAGTGGCGTACGGCAACTGTTGTCCCACTCCACAAAGGCGGTGCCTCTACGGACCCTGGTAATTACCGCCCCATAAGCTTAGCAAGCCCGGTCTGCAAAGCTATGGAGAGGATCATAATGGAACTCATAAACAAAGACATAGGGGACTTGCAGACATTGGACCCGACCCAGTTTGGCTTTGTCAAGGGCAGATCATGCCTTTTGAACTTGGTCGACTTCTTCGAAACAGTCACCAAGGCCATTGATGAGGGAAAGGCAGTCCATACAGCCTACCTTGACCTTGCAAAAGCTTTTGACACAATACCCCACTCAGGTATTATAGAGAAACTTACCAGCTTAAATGTAAACCCATATGTCACAAGATGGGTTGCAAACTGGCTAAAGGACAGAACCCACAGGGTTAGAGTTGCTGGCACCATGTCAGACTCCAAGCCGGTCACAAGTGGTGTCCCACAGGGCTCAGTCCTTGGCCCCCTGTTGTTCGGCATCTACTTCTCAGAAGTACAGGCAAACATAGGAGGACTATGGCTGACAAAGTTTGCAGATGACTGCAAACTGGGTGCCATAGTGGAAAGTACATCGGACACAGATATCCTTCAGATGGGTCTCACGGAAACTGATAGCTGGTGCCAGAGCCATGGCCTGAAGTTAAATGCCAAAAAATGTATAGTCATACCCTTCGGGAAAAACAAGGTAACCCCAAGCTACCATATAGGTGGCAATCCACTAAGCACAGAAGAGGTTATCAGGGACCTGGGAACCCAGGTTGACAGTGGCCTTTCTTTTGACACTCACATTGCTAAAGTGGTTAGAAAGACCTTCTACATTGCCCACCTGATCATGAAGGGATTCACATCCAGATCAAGTGAGGTAATTGTTCCCCTGTACTCTTCACTTATCAGAACAATGATCGAGTACAATGCCCCATTCGGGATGTATCTCACCCGACACCTGCAGCAATTGGAGAGACCCCAAAAGTTCCTCACCAAAAGGATAAAGGGATTCCAAAATCTGTCATATGCTGCCAGACTGAAGAAACTCCAGCTCTATTCAGTCGCATACCGTCTGCTCAGAGGTGACCTGTGCCTGACGTACAAGGCCATGTCCAACCCGGAATTAATGGACATGCTCCACCTCAAAAAATCCAAATCTACCAGATCCACTAGAGCAAGCGACTTAAACCTTAGCATGGATATAAATAAGGCATGCTGGAGGGATAGATTTGTCACTCAGAGACTCCCTATGCTGTGGAATAAAATCCCGGTCCATGTGAGGCAGAGCAAATCTTGACTGGTGGATGGGAGATCGTAGGTTTACCCCGGGAATCATCTCTGTGTCACTGCTGGACAGAGGCACAACAAACTAATGGGCACAATATTTTTTAACATAAGGGGTGGCGTAAGCCACAAAACTTTGGGCTAGGCTTATAAATGCCTTAGGGCAGATAGCCTAGTATAAACCTATGAACCTATAAACCTAAATAAAAAACCTGCTAGAAAAAAAGAGTCATCCAAGAGGTCCCCCCAGATCAGAAAGAGTCCAGAACTTACTCAAGATTCTTTTTAGTATCAACAAAAAAAAAAAAAAACAAGGGACTGGAGACCAATTTTGGATCTCAGGAATCTGAACAAGTCAGTCCAGTACACCAAGTTCCTTTTACTTAATTAAAAAATTCCAAGTACTAAAGGTGCATCAAACAAGAACAAAAAATGAGAAAAGAATTGATGCACCACTAAGCTGAAATGCTGTATTGTAATGATCTCCACAAATAACAGTGTGTTAGGCGTATGTACGTATTTCTTGAAACAAATTATAAATTCCAAGATCTTTCAGAAATATAGTGAAACAGCAAGTTTGTTTAGCAATTAAGTCAGCACTTACTTATAGGTTCATAGGTTCATACTAGGCTATCTGCCCGAGGGCATTTACAAGCCTAGCCCATAGTTTTGTGGCTTACGCCACCCCTTTAGTATGGGGAACTATACCCATTATTTTGCTGTGCCTCTGTCGAGCAGTGACACTGAGGTAATCCCTGGGGTATATCTGCGATCTCCCATCCATTGGTCAAGATTTCTCTTGAACAAGGCCAGCGAGGTGCTCTGCCTCACATATACCGGGATTTTATTCCACAGCATAGGGAGTCTTTGGGTGATGAATCTATCCCTCCAGCACGTCCTATTAATAGCCGTGTCGAGGTTTAAGTCTCCGCCTTGTGGCTCTGACGGATCTAGATTTTTGAGGTGCAGCATATTCATTAAATCTGGGTTTGACATGGCCTTGTATGTTAGGCAAAGGTCACCTCTGAGCAGCTGTGCGACTGAATAGAGCTGGAGTTCTTTCAGTCGGGCAGCATAGGACAGATGTTTGAGACCCTTTATCCTTTTGGTGAGGAACTTTGTGGCCTCTCCAGCTGCTGGAAGTGTCGGGTCAGATACATTCGAATGGGGCATTGTACTCAATCATTGGTCTGATGAGTGATGAGTATAGGGAGACTATGACCTCCCTTGATCTAGATGAGAATCCCTTCATGATAAGGTGGGCAATGTAGAAGGTCTTCCTAACTACTTTAGCTACATGGGTGTTGAATGACAGACTACTATCAACCTGGGTCCCCAGGTCCCTGATAACTTCTTCTGTGCTCAGTGGATTGCCACCTATTTGGTAGCTAGGGGTAACCTTGTTTTTCCCGAAGGGTATGACTATGCATTTTTGGCATTTAACTTTAGGCCATGGCTCTGGCACCAGTTATCCGCTTCTGTGAGACCCTTCTGAAGGATATCTGTGTCAGATGTGTTTTCTACTATGGCGCCAGTTTGCAGTCATCTGCAAACTTTGTCAGCCATAACCCTCCTGTGTTTGCTTGTACTTCGAAAAGTAGATGCCAAACAAGAGTGGGCCCAGGACTGAGCCCTGTGGTACACCACTTGTGACAGGCTTTGAGTCTGACATGGCGCCAGCAACTCTGACCCTGTGGGTTCTGTCACTCAGCCAGTTTGCAACCCATCTTGTGATGTATGGGTTAACATTTAAGCTGATGAGTTTTTCAATGATACCCGAGTGGGGTATTGTATCGAAGGCCTTCGCCAGATCGAGGTAGGCTGTATGGACTGCCTTTCCTCATCAATGGCTTTGGTGACTGTTTCAAAAAGTCAACCAAGTTTAGAAGGCATGATCTGCCTTTGACAAAGCCAAACTGGGATGGATCCAAAGTCTGCAAATTCCTATGTCTTTATTTATGAGGTCCATTATGATCCTCTCCATGGTTTTGCAGATAAGGCTTGTCAAGCTAATGGGCGGTAATTTCCAGGGTCGGTGGAGGCACCGCCTTTGTGAAGTGGGACCACAGTTGCAGTGCGCCACCCTGAACGTATCCAGAGGTAAGGCTATGATTAAACAGCTGTCCTAGCTGTGGGTTTAATTCCTCGTTGAGTTTGTGGAGCACACAGCCGGGGACACCATCAGGTCCCATGGATGCTGTGTTTTTTGCTTTGGAGAGAGCAGTTCTCACTTGGGCGTTGGAGATGTTTGGGGGGCTGCAATCGCTTGGTATAGATATCTCTCCTTTGGGAGAAGTTTGCACTGAACCTGTCAGCCAGTATGTTGGCAATGTCTGTAGGATCAGTAATCTTCATAGAGTTCTCATCAGCTGTGCTAACTTACTTTCACTCTTAAGTTGTAGTCTTGGTTAGTAGTTCCCTTAAAAACTTCAGGATTGATGCCAAGTTAGCAAATGCTTTCAAACTGTAAACTGAAGCCCTTTTTCATTAGTCCAAGTCTCATTCTTCTTCTGGCTTTTCCCGGTTAGGGGTCGCCATAGCAGATGACTGTCTGCTCATGATTGGCAGTGGAGTTTTATGGTGTCGAGTTGCCAGCTCAGCTCCCAACCTTCCACAGAAGGCACACACACGCATGCACTCATGCCTATGGCCAATTTAGTGTGTCCAATCCACCTACAGCATGTCTTTGGGATGTGGAAGGAAACCGGAGCACCCAGAGGAAACCCATGCGACCACAGGGAGGACATGCAGACTCCGCACAGAAGGCACCCCAGCCAAGGATCGAACCGGAGAACCTCTTGCTGTGAGGCGGCAACACTAACTGCTGCACCACTGTGGCCGCCCTAGTCCAAGTCTCATTAAAACCACAAAAAAAAATTATTTTACAGTTTAAAACAACACTTACTTCCACAGGACTCTCATCAGCTATGCTGACGTGCTCTCAGTTCACAATAATAAGTTCTGAATAATAGTTTTCTTTAAAAGCTTTAAAATAAATCCCAAACTAAAAAGCTTGCTCTGCTGAGCTTATTTAGTAAAACACACACAGAAAGCACTTTCGGCTGTTAGCCTTCTTCAGTTCGATGAAATTTCAGTTTCTTAGTTTCAAAATATAAAATAACTACTAGCCATTCAGATACTTCCATCTACACACACCTTTTTGTGAGCTAATCATGTTCCTTGTATTGAGTACTTTACTTTAGTTTAGCTAAGACACGCATGTTTCTTAGGATTGGTTTTAAAGGGACTACAGCATTTATCCCAGGTGACTTGTGTGCCTTTAAGTTCAATATCCATTTAATTTCTTTATTCTCCGTAAAATTTTTAATATCACCTCCCCTGTTGGTTACTGATATTAATTCAATAACCTGAAAAACAAAATTATGTGTGGGATGGGCTATGACATGATTTGCTAAACTATTTTGCTGATCCTGATGAATAATATCCCTTTGGTGCCTTAGAATATGTTCTTTAAATCGTTGGTTCATTTTTCCAATATAAAATGCTGTACAGTCCTTACAGGTTGCAATGTAGACCAGATGTTGGAAGGTGCATGTCGCTGAGACTTTAAAATTAAAATGTTGGCTTGATACAGGATGGATAAAATTAGATTCAGTGTTAATATATTTACAAGCCTTGCATTGTCTTCATTTCTTAGTGCCCATGGCATGGGGAGGTATCGTACTAGTCGGTCCTCCTTTAATACATAATAAACGTTTTAAATTCTTCCTATTTTTGAATGTAAATTTTGGCTGATCTCCCACTATGTTCCGTATTTTAGTGTCTTCCATAAGGACCGGCCAATATTTCTTCACCACTTCACATATCTGGGCATTGTCTGCGCTATATGTCAGAGTACACCTAAGCTCTTTTGTCATAGTTCCTTTCCTGTTATATGGTAAAGTAGTTCCAGTTGTAGTATTCCGATAATAGGGACATCCCTTATTATACATCAAGTTCTGGATGGTCACAATTCAGTCCATTCTGCCCTTTCTGCACAAGGATTACTGGATGTGCTCAATAGATCTTCAGGATGTGTACTGTCGTATAAAAATGAACAGATGGTCCAGAAGATACCCATGCTTCCAGCTGAGAGACAGTCATTACCAGTTCAGAGCTCTGCCCTTTGGTCTCACCACAGCCCCCATGGTGTTCAAAAATGCAAGTTAGTAGTGGCAGCTCACTTGAGACTGCAGAGATTCTGGGTGTTTCCTTACTTGGGCCACTGACTCATAACCACTCACCACTCCAACCAGGCATCATCTGATCAAAGCCAGAGATTATGTACTTCAGTTATGCTGTCACTTGGGGATTACTATAAATCGCAACAAATGTCAACTAGAACCAACTCAGATATCAGAGTTTATCAGAGCTTTGTTTGACACAGTATCCTTGACAGCCTCCCTTTCTTTACCAAGGGTACAAACCATACAATTCCAGGTCAAAAAGATAATTTAAAAGTCCTCTCTCTCTTTCTCTCTCTCTCTCTCTCAGCTGGATTGATCCTTCAAGCACTGGAGTCAATGTCTACTGTGATAATTTTGATTTTGTTAGCAAGATACCACATGAGAATTCTTCAGTGGACCCTAGTGACTCAGTGGTCTGTTCTTCATCAACCTTTATCCACCCAAATCAAGATAATTCAGGCATGCAAAAATTACCTCCTTTGGTGGATTTACTCTGATTAGATAATGCAAGATCATCCCTTCAGTCTCCCTCAGCCTAAGGCCATAGTTACCATGGAAGCTTCCCAGATCAGGTGGAGGGGGGGCAATTCTTGGGAAAGACAGTCCCAGGCACATGGTCCCCCAAAGAGACCAATATGCATATTAGTGACCTAGAAAGAGAGCAGTCCTCTTAGCTTTGCAGGCCTTCCAAGACACTCTCCCCTTTGGGACCACTTCGATTCACATGGACAATATATCAGTGGTCTGGTGCATCAATAAACAAGGAGGAACCAAATCTTATCCCCTGTGCCGAGAAGCTTTAAGAGTGTGCAGTGGGCAATCTCATCCAGTAGATTTCTAATAGCAATGCACATTCGAGGAAAATCTAATGTGATAGCAGACAAATTAAGCAGGTCTATTCTAATCCCTCATGAATAGTCACTCAACATGAAAGTGGAGGAAAAGATATTCAGTCGATGGGGCCCACCTTGCTGCGATCTCTTTGCATTTCCCCTCAACAAATGCAGCAGGTTGTTTACCCTCGATCCCCCACCAGGGGAATCGCAGAGAGACACTCTTCTCCACGATTGGCCTCCTGGTCTCCTCTCCACCTACCCCCCAGTACATCTAATCCCCAAATTTCTTCAGAAAGCATCTCGATTGAAAAGCACAGTTATACTCATTGTTCCTTATTGGCCTCATCAGATTTGTTTCCCCTTTCTTTGGTCTCATCTGCTTCACCCGCCATGAATTCTGAATCCAGTTCCAGACCTCCTGTCTCATCTGACAGACATGATACACCTGGACATCTTAGGCTTAAAATTGACTATGTGGTTTCTCCACTTCCATTGGTAGCAAGATAGTCCAGGCTCTCCTTCCTTGTCCACCACATTCTTTTATCCTCCCACAAGGCTTCCACCAGAAACATTTACAGAAGTAAATGGAAAAGGTTTTTAGTTGGGTGCAGCATAATGTCATTGACCCATTTTTTAGCACCAGTACCTAAAGTTCTTGAGTTTTTAGCTACAATTTTTAAAGAAGGTGCTAGTTCTTCAAATATAAAAGTACAATTATCTGCCATTTCTAATTTTCACATTGGAGTAAACAAGTTGTCTTTAATTTCTTCCAAACTTTATAAGGCCTTTGTAAGGGGAAACCTTTCTTTTTCGTCCCACTTTTAAAGATGCCATTCCCCCTGTGGGATTTGAATTTGGTTTTACAATCTTTGACCCAGTCGTCCTTTGAACCATTAACCAAGTGTGAACTAAAATGTTTAACTTGGAAGTTTGTCTTTTTAGTGGCCAATACATCTGCTAGAAGAGTATCAGAAGAATTTCAATCCCTATCTTCTAAACTCCTTATTTGATTTTTCATAAGGACAGGGTATCCTTATGAACCAACTCATCCTTCCATCCTAAGTGCTGTCAGAATCCGTTATTAATCAAACTATCAACCTTCCAGTTTTCTTTCCAAAATTTTCAAACAAAGGGAGTATATGCTGCACCTGTTGGATGTTCACAGATTTTTTATCTGCATAGGACAAACATTTTCAGGAAATCAGATCAATTATTTGCCTCCTTTTTGGATTCAAAATGGGGCAAACCAGTTACTAAAGTAACCTTAGCCAAATGGTTAACTGATTGCATTTTATTTCTTTACAAAAAATTGTTTGTCTTTGCCAAAATCTCTAAAAGCTCATTCTACCAGATCTATTGAAACTTCTTCATTATTTCTATTCAGATCTTCCTGCAACTTGAGCTAACCCTCATACCTTTCTTGCTCATTACAAATTGGATCCGGTCTGTAGGAGAAGTTCAGCCTTCATCTCAGCAGTGCTCAGGAATATCCTTCGAGTCTTCCCAAAATTTAGGTAGCTAGGGACTCTGACCCAACAGTTGAGGAATGAATGAAAATGACAACATCAGATCAAAACGTTATGTACTCACCGTGACATTCCATCTGTGTTGTCCATTTTCATTCTTCCTCAACTTCCCTCCCTCCAGCCCCCTACCTTTTTGACTTCTGGAAGGATTAGAAGAGACTAAAGGAACCAATGTTCCTTTATTCGAGCTCCAGATACTGTTCTATCTTTATTTGTTAAATATTATACAGACTTAAAAAAAAAAAAAGTCAGCAAACAAGATCTGAGGTATGGTAGGGGACTAGTGCATTATGAGTAAGGGAGAAGCTTGAGGGTTTTAGTGATCCACAAGTTGGAAAAAGCCTCTAAGTCGGATCCGTTGAGGAAGAATGAAAATGGACAACACAGATGGAAAGTTATGGTGAGTATATAACTTTTTTTTCTGCTTCTGTTTCTTTGGTTCTAGAAATCTTAGCTTCTGTTTTCCAGGAAGGTACTAGTTTCTCCACAATCAAAAGTACAATTAGCAGCCATATTAACTTTTCATTCAGGAGAAAAAGCTTCCTGTCTGGCATCTTCCAAATTACGCAAGGCTTTTCTAAAAGGCACCTTCTTACTCAGGCCCTCAGTGAAAAATCCATCTCCTCCCTGGGATTTCACGTTTGTACAGGGGTTGACACAACAACCCTTTGAACCTTAAGCCAAAATTTATTTGAAATTCTTGTCTTGGAAAATAGCATTTCTAGCAGCAATTACTTCTGTAAGGAGAATTTCAGAACTCAAGGCTCTATCATCAAAATCCCCTTACATTCCTTTTCACAAAGACAGATATCCCTTACGAACCAACCCATCCTTCTTATCTAAAGTAGCCCCTGAATCAATTCATTTACCTGTTTTCTTCCCTAATTTTTCAAATAATTGAGAGTACATGCTATATATTTTAGATGTACATAGACAACTACATTTTTAACTGTACAGGGCAAAAGATTTCAAGAAAACTGACTAGTTATTTGTTTCTTTCTCACTGAACAAACTGGGATCATCAGTTTCTAAAGCTACCCTGGAAAAATGGATTACTGATTGCATTTCTTCTGTGTATACTTAGCAGGGCCTCTACCTGTGTAAGCCCCCTAAGGCACGTTCAGTTAGATCCATGGCCACTTCTGCCTTCTGGTCTAAAACTTTCATTGATAACATTTGTGCAGCAGCTACCTGGTCCAATGTTCATACCTTTATTGCCCATTACAAACTAGATTTAACTTCTAGAAGCAAAGCTGCTTTTGGTTTTCAGTTCTCCCGAATATCCTTCCATGAGGGCCACTGAAGATTCACGTATCTGGGAGTCTATCCCATACACTGAGGAAGAATGAAAAGGGAAACTTCAGAAATTAAAGTTGTGTACTCACCATAACTATGTATTCTGTTGTCCATTTTCATTCTTCCTCAATTCCTCACCTTCCTTCTCCCTTCCAGTCGTCTACTGGAGAGATTTCATGGATATTTTAGAACTTTTATTTCCGGGTTTGAGCTCTAGCTTACTGTTATTTCTTTTCCTTCTCTATCTTAAGATCTATAAGGCAGCAAACTTAATCTGAGGTACTGTAGGATGGCTGAGGCATTATGGGTAGAGGGAAGAGCTCAAGAGCTGGATCTTTAAGTCTGTGATATGCGGCCAGATGAAGTCGGAGATTAAATCCATAACCTATACACTGAGGAAGAATGAAAATGGAAAACAAAGATGCATAGTTATGGTGAGTACATAACTTTAATTCTTTTTTTTTTTTTTTTTTTTTTTTGCTGTATTTATTTCATTATTTCTGCATCTGTATTTGTTAACTGGGGTAGAGTACTGATTCACATGCACATCTTGCAGACTCAGCCTGGAATTATTGCCATTTAAAATTGTCATAAATGTCAGTTTTTTCCTGAGGAATAAGTGTTAATTTTAGCTTTGTAAGCAACACAGTTAAGATATCATGTAGTCTGCCAAGTGAGAACTCACTAGGTGTATGTTGTGAAATACATGGCACAAAACTGAGCAGTCTGCTTGCTGTATGGGCTTGTTGGTTACACCAGCAGTAGAGAATCTTACATGCAAATTTTTTTTTGAGGATTTACATATAGATTTCTAATGAACATATTCCACAACAGTCAGCTATAGAGATAACCTAATTGCCTTGGGTATAAAGTCATGCAAATGTGTGTGATTTATTTTGAGGTTGGGGAGCTACCAGAATTCCTAAGACAGATGAGGCCATTATTCTTGACAAATATATATATGTATATGTATATGTGTGTGTGTGTGTGTGTGTGTGTGTGTGTATGTATATATATATATATATATATATATATATATATATATATATATGTTGTATATATTGCATTTCCCACTCTAATTGCCTTTAATGGAAGTAGGGCTATAAATTAACTTTGCTGACTACCACTTTAAAATCCATGCAAAAGTCTGCATATGGCGCCTATATACGAGTCCATATTTTTGTCACTGACAGCTTCTGGTAAAACTTTAAAGCGATTATACTTGAATGCCCAGGTGTATGGTATACCCAAGTTCACTATTTTGCCTTTAAATACTCCTTTCTAATGAGAGAAAAAGTTAGTTTGCAGAGAAATATATTTCTGATATTTCTTTAGTAATTGCAACACATTTCAGATAGAGTTGGGCATGCCCTTTTTTTACAGCCCTATAGAGAAGTTGTGTATGTGTGTGTGTGTGTGTGTGTGTGTGTGTGTGTGTGTGTGTGTGTGTGTGTGTGTGTGTGTGTGTGTGTTGGTGTACATGCATGTATGTATATAATCTATACACACCCACTCCTAATGGTGACCAAGCATAATGTATCTTGGCAGCTGTCTCTCTGAAATACCTGTGTGTAGCTGTACATAATGTAGAATACTACAGAAGCCCTGTGATGGCTCTTATTAAAACCTTCAAGACTACCATCTACCATCCAGCACATAAGGATTTAAACACAGTTCAGTGTTAAAAGTGGCTGTACTATTTTTGTCCTTGTCTTTTAGAATGATCTTGGTGTTACCTTTCCTTTGACGAAAAAGTTGTGTTTTATGGAGAACTTTGATTTTTGCTTCGGATGTAATGCCATCTTAGTACAGATCTGTTACAGAGATGTACTACATTCCCTAATCTGAAAAGGAGACATAATATCCATGCTTGTTGAAAGATGAATCCAGTCTAACTCTGCAAAATTTAATATACAAGTCAGCATTTGGTGACTACATGCATGAGACAATATCTTAATCACTTTGTGATGGTACTTAGTAAAACTTTCACAGAATTATCATTCTGGTTTATACCGCAGATAAACATGCAGTTGCACTGTTAAGGATTTAAATGCAGCTTAGTGTTTGAAGATGGCTACATCGTATTGCTGTGGTGACTACAGGGATTTTTGGTAGCATGTTTTTACTGGTAATAATCCATACTTACAGTCACAAGCTACAAAGATAGATTTTCACCTTTGAAACTGAACTTGGTTAGGCCCACAAAAGCAGCTAGCCTAGTACATATAAACAACAGTATAGTCTACTACATGTATCAGCTACTCTGTCAACCACTTAGCACATCTTTCATTCCTATATAATCTCCTACATGAGTTGTCTGATTCTGTTCCACTGTTTGATAACCCCAACATTCTCACAGTCATCTCTAAATGCCCTAAATAGCCAAGCCAATTTTAATACTGAACTCCTCTTAAATATCTATGATTCACTGTACAAGCTCAGATATTTATTTTGTACTCTTTCCAATTTACTCATGTTTGTTTTTAAGGGCTCCATATTATTATTCCGTGTTCTAGTTTGGGTCTCATGTAACTTAGCAATTATTTCATCATTTATGATTCTCCAGGCTTTATAAATCTTTTTATGCAGACTTTAGTTTTATAACTGTTTATTAATCGACTGTTCATAAAAACTCAAAGCGATATCTACACATTTACACAGGTCCTTAAATGAGTCTGCAATTTCAATCAATGTGTGCTGTATTAAACATTTACCCTTCAGTCTACGACTCACAAATCTCATAAGCTTAATTTTTTATGTATTTATCAACATATTATGTGCTCAGATTATCAATTTAGTCAAGTTCTTTTGCAGACGTGCCCAATGCAATCAGTTTATCCATTTTCAAGCCATCTGCTTACAGACTGTAGAATATCTCAGATGAAAAAGATAGCTCTAAAAGATACAACCTAAACATGTATAGGCCTAGGACAGAGCCCTATGGGAAGCTCTGACTGTAACCTAGATTTTCTCCTACCCAGATGCAGTATGGTACTTGCCATGTCCTATTTGTAAGCCTTGCAACTACACATCTTATCAAGATTACATCAATACCCAGTTGTTTTAATTTACTGATCGGTATTTTGCTTATGATCCTGTCAAAGACTAAAGTTAAGTCTATATAAATTACATGATGGTATCATATAGCCATTATTATATTATTGTTACAGCATATCATTTTACAGGTTGGTATGGATCTGTTTTCAACATATGCATGCTAGTGTTTAACTTTAAGTTCCAACCCTTCCAATTCTGAAAATAGTTTATACAAAATAAGCTTTCCAATATTTTTGTACAACAGGAAAGTAAACTTATGGATCTAAATGACTCTTGAGTTTGTCCTATTTTCTTTTCCTTTAAAGATGGGTTTAACAACTGTATCCAGTCTTTCAGAATCTCCACATACTTAACCTATTGAATAACAGATATAATTGTATGGTAAGTTCATGTTGAAGTGTTCTCAGGTCATTATTGCTAATTCTGTCTCCTCCCTTCACTTTGTTTTGGGTAGCTTTTGTAGATCTTTTTCAATATAATCCAAATTAATTTCAGTGTCTGACGTTACCTGGATATTACTAGCACAGTTTATCACTCCCTTTGTGGAGTCAAACTGTTTTGCATAAGATTTTGTAACTAAGATAATCTGTTGTGTTTTTAATAAATTTTAGAACCTACACACACTTTATTGATTCATATGCCTTTATTCCTACAACATTTTATATATCTATAAAATGGTTTCCTGTTATTCTCAATATCTTTATATAAATGTCTTTAAATTTCTCCTGATCTTGTCTCACACTATGTTTAATATGTCCAGTTTGTTTATTCCAGTTTTAAGGTTACATTTCAGTCTTATTTCTATTTCTTATATTTTTTCTCTCTCTCAAGTATCTAGTTTTATGGAAATATATTCCCCTGACTTTGTGTGCCTAGATTCTGATAGTAAACAGTGTTTTATTTTTTATTTTTGTATTTTTGTTGCATTTAAAGGGTTTCCCCTTTCAAAACTTGCCACATTTCTTCTCCAGTTTTTTTTTTTCACTGAATGCATCACTCCAGTGAGTTTTAGTGACTGTTTTGCTTCCATATAGTCTGTTATTAAACTTCTATGCGTTGGTTCAGACTTCGTTTTGGCAGATTTTTCCAGCTGCAGTTTAACCATTTTAACCCAATGATCACTGCATATCAATGGGAGTAAAGTTTAGCATGCAGTAACATTAAATTCCTTAGGAACACAAACAATATCCAGTATGGTGCAACTGTTCCTGAATATGCATTGTAAATAATTTCCTTGCTAATGATGAATCAGTATTATTCTAGTCTGTTTCTGCTAAATTTAAGTCCCCAGCTTCTCTTATTTTTTCCCATCTATGTTTCATGACAGAAATGTGTAAATTCCTTGCGGTCATCAGCACTTGACCTTACTGGTCTGTACAGTCAAAAGATTATCTGTTCCAAGTTATCTTTATTGTCACAGCTACACAATGTTCAATATTGGTGTTAACACTGAACATGTAATACTCATAGATCTCATAACAGTCTTTATTCCCTAACATAATACCGCCAACTGAATTTTGTTAGAATGTCTGTTACAGTAAAAACATTTATACCCTGGCAGAACTGGTTTCTAGTTACTGTTTAACCATGCTTCACAAACATTAACAACATAAATTTTGTACAAATATAGTAAAATGTCCAGTAATAATAAAAATATTACTTATGCTTTTAGCATTAACAGTCAGCAATTGTGCTGTCTGCAAACTAAGTTTCTGACTTGGGAAATATCCTGTCTTGTGTTAGTCAACGTTTGCAATATATGTGCTTCTTATCTTGTTTTGACAAGTGGACTTTATCTTGTATAAATATGTCTACCCAAAATTAGGCTTGGATGTTCATCTCTCAGCTGTTCAGTGAACCACCCAGCAGCAATTTTACCTCTTATTTATCAACATCAGACCTATAGATACCCTTTTTTAATAGACCTCCTACTGTATACCCCATAAGTTAGTCCCCCTAAAGTAGCCCCCTACCTGATACCCCCATCTTTTTCTCCTTATCTCTCCTTATCTGTGGAGATACCCAATTCAAATCTTGCATTATACATTGTCAGTTTCCCACAATTTCTCCTGCTAGCTTGGCTGACATGGGGTTTTGACACAGTGCAGCAACTGCCTCATGCACTCTGACAACCCTTTATTCCTAAATCACTCAAGTACAATTTGCGAGAGATGCTTTTATACTAAGAATCTGGAATCACTGCTCTCTTGCAACACTAAATAGCTTGTCAACTCATACACTTCGACTCCTACTTGTAATATGCACCCAATACATAAACCTTCATATGCACCAGAGACCTCCAAAACACAAACATGCTACACCTAACACTACACCCCAAGCACCCAGTACATATAAAAACAGTAGCACCAGTGTCTCACCAAATAAGCCTTAAAGGAATGCACATTTATTCCAAATATTGTAGTTATAGGTGACTGTGTAGTGAGACATACGCATCAGGTTAAACAAGGAGAAGATTATAGTCAGCTGTCTGTCTAGTGCAAGGGTTCATCAGATCACACATGCACTCAAGTCTGTCAACAACAAGTACAGTTATGACTCTGTCATGGTTCATGTTGGTGTGAATGAATTAAGACATACTTCTCTGGACTATATGAAGAGAGACATGATTGAGCTCATGTGTCCCAGGCAGGTAGCTATGTCCCTAGCTTTGAGCAGCATTTTATCCTCACCTAGGATGATACCACAGTATAAACAAAAAATGATGGACTTCAGTAATTGGCTAAGTTTCTGGTGTCATTCTAAGGGAATCTAGTTCCTGTCAGCCTGGGATGACATGGTGGATAGACCAAGCTGCTTTGCCAGAGATGGACTTTACCTGACACCTGTAGGCTTTCAGTTGCTGGCTGAGGCACGTGCCTCCCCCATAATGCATTTTTTAGGCAAGGTCACAAAAACAAAATTTCCAACATGGAAATATCAAACAAAAACTAAGGGTCATTCTGCTAAACTCTAGGAGTTTAAATCAGAAACTGCACTCTGTGGAAGCACTCCTCTCCCTGGAAAATGTTTATGTCATGCAGTCACAGAAACCTGGCTCAAGGCCGCAGTTAGTACCCTGGCCTTGCAAGACTACAATGTCTTTCATACTTTCAGACCGTAAATTGAAGGTGTGAATACCAGAGGAGTTGGAGTATCTATCTTTATTAAAGATAATTACGCTTGGTTAGACAAGATAATTCTTTGCAGTTACTCCAAGTACAAATTACCATGGGTAACACCACCCTTCATGTCATTGCCAGTTACAGGTCCCCTTCCATGAACCAAGAAGCCTATACAGCTTATTTAGGCCTACTTGGGAAAATAAAAGTACAACTTAACACTCTCATCATGTGTGATTTCAACTATCCTTTCATTAATTGGGAAACTTATATGAGCCCAAAGTCACTCGCACAAACGTTCCTAGACTTTGTTAACTCAAATCCCATGGAACAAATAGTGCACCATGCTGTAAGGGGCTCAAAAATTCTAGACCTGGTTCTAACCAATATCAGTGACTGGTGCAGTGCCTCAAGTGTAGGGCCTGCACTGGTTAAATCCAACCATAAATCAGTCATGTTTGATGTAGCAATAGCACTAGAACTCCCCAAAGGAGAAGTGAAGCTAAAAAACTTCACCAAAACTAATTATACCCTCCTAAGGGATGGTGTAATCAGCTTCCAAGCTCCAATTTCTACAAAAGGCATTGATGGCTACACTAAGGTATTTACTGATGCCCTGTATAAACATCTACACAAATGTGTAGACACAGCCGTGCTTGAAAGGATTAAAGCAAAATCCTCATTTAAAAATAATCCATCCTGGTGGATGTCTAGCATTAATAAATTAAGTGAAAGAAGCTGCTGTCTTAAAAAACATAAGTGAGAAACCAGAACTGGAAGAGCACCCTCCTCTGCCTAAACAAGCAAATAAGACAACTCGTAAAATGGTCAAAGAGCAACTATGAGAAAAATTTAGCAAACATAGCCAAAGATAACCATAAGGCTTTCCTCAGCTACATCTGCAACCTAAAAGGAGTACTCAGATGTCTGCTGAACTAATTGCGGGTGGTGTTGCACATACTGATCCTGTGGAAATTGCAAACCTGCTAGCAGACAGGTTTGGAGAAAACTTCACCGGCTATCCCCCCAAAGCATACCACAAACCATGCTTTCAACATCACCTCCTCCCTACATCACCTCCTCCCTACATCTCCAAAGAGCAAATCAACAATGCTCTCTCCAGTACTAAGAACACAGCCTCCATGGGACCAGATAGCATTCCAGGCTGCATTCTATCTTAATGTTCTTAAACAAAAAGTAGCTACTCCACTAGGCACACTATTCAACCATAGTCTGAGTACTAGCATTGTCCCCACTGAGTGGAAAATAGTGACTTTTATCCCCCTCCACAAGGGTGGCTCAGCAACAGACCAAGGTAACTATAGACCCATAAGTTTAACCTGCCTCAGCTGTAAGGCAATGGAACGTATCATCATGGATCTCATAAATAAGGATATAGGTGACCTCCAAACCCTAGATCCATCCCAGTTAGGTTTTGTCAAGGGTAGATCATGCCTGCTAAACCTGGTGGACTTCTTTGAGAATGTGACCAGAGCCATAGATGAAGGCAAAGCTGTGCACACAGCCTGTCTTGAATTGGCCAAGACCTTCAACAGAATCCCACATTCAGGCATCATTGACAAACTAACCCAGTTGAATATCAATTCCTGTGTTGTCAGGAGGGTTGAAAATTGGCTCACAGATCGGCAACACTCAGTCAAAGTGGGATACTTCACCACTACCAGCAGACCTGTCACCAGTGGGGTCCCCAAGGGTCAGTGCTGGGCCCCCTCTTGTTTGGCATATACTTCTCAGACGTCCAGGCCAGAACAGAGGGGCTGTGGCTAACCACGTTTGTGGATGACTGCAAATTAGGTACAATCATTGAATCCCCTAGAGATGTCAGTGTTCTTCAAAAGGGGCTTACACAGACCAATGACTGGTGCCAAAGCCATGGTCTTAAACTAAATGCTAAAAAATGTATCATCATTCCCTTTGGTAAAAACAATGCCCTTGCTGATTATAAAATAAACAATAATACCCTGTGCCAATTCTGTAGTCAGAGACCAGGAAACACAAGTTGACTGTGACCTCAACTTCGACCAACATGTGTCTACTGTGGTGAGGAAGACATTCTACGTTACTCACCTGATTAGCAAAGGCATCACCTCAAGAGCAAAAGAGGTTATAACTCCCCTTTACTCTTCCCTCATCAGGCCTGCTATTGAATATAATGCTTCCATTGGTATGTACCATATCATACACCTGCAGCAACTTGAGGGACCTCAGAGATTTCTAAGTAAGAAAATTCATGGTCTCCAGCATGTCTTATACGGACAGACTGAAGTTGCTGTCACTGTACTCAGTAGCATATAGACTACTTAGAGGCAACTTATGTCTGGCTGACAAGGCTATCTCTGACCCAAATTATATGAAAATACTGCACATCTGTAAGTCAAATGGGACTAGAGTCACCTGTTCCAGAGATCTCAAACTAGCCTGCAACATAAATATGACCCGCTGGAGAGACAGCTACATCTCTCAGAGGTTGCCAGTCCTCTGGAAAAGGCTTCCAGTCCATGTCAAGCAGAGCACCTCCATGACTCTATTTAAGTGCAACCTGGACTACTGGATGGGAAACTGTAAATTTCTGCCAGGGATTGCCATATATCTCTCCTGGAAATGGTCAGTCCATGCTAAAAAATGTTGGGCATAGATAAATATCTCTCATTTAGTATTATATTGGGATTTAACAGCTAGACTTGTAAAGACCCTCAGGTCAATAGTCTAGTCACATCCTATGAACCTATGAAGCTACAGATTTCCACATTTTAAAATGGGCATTTTCTTCATGTAGATATATACCCCAAAACACCTTTTCATTTATACTGACCTGACTCTATTTTCAGTATATGATATGTGAAAAAAAATCCTAACACATGCAACCTATGTTATCTAATAGGGCTCTAAGTTCCCTACTAACAGAGAGTGCTTGAAATGAGATTGTAACCAGCGTGAAAAAAACAGGTCCATACTTCCTTACATTAAGCCATTCTAAGGACCTTCTCACATCTTATATTTTTGCACCTGGCAAACATAACACAATTTGATGTTCATTATACTTTCTGCAAATATATGCATAAGTTTCTTTAGTAATTGAATCTCCAATTACTAGCATAGAATTTCTGACCAGATCTGAAGAATTTCTCACTTCTAAATCAGTAATGTCTGCTCTATCAATTGTTACAAATGGTCTTCATCATCATTAGTCTTCTTAATCTCACTGTTTTCAGTGCTCATTTCACTTGAAAGCATACAGTTACCACCCTGCTGTCTTTGCCCTCCCACAGTTTGTTGCCAATTTCAGTCATTTTCCTCTTTTTTCTTATTGTATTGTTCTCGAATCTGTCCAATTTTAATTTTGATTTCTTCCATTAAGCTTGATCATTACCTGTCTTTTCTACCTCCTTTATTGGAAAAATTATGTCATTTTTTTGTAGGCTGAATGTTTTGCAATTAACTGTTATTGTTCCTTCTATTCTGTGTGTTGTATAGCAGAACAGTGTCATTTTTAATGTATACATTCTCTTTGCATTATATGCATTAATCAGCTTTTTCCTAGTTATTTGTTGTGAACTTCCCCCTTTCTTTTTTTGTTGTTTTACATGCTCTGAATTCTCAGACTGGAATTCAGGATACAAATAGTCAGCAAAGTTGTCATTGGTATTATCATGATTAGTATCAGGTTGAGTGATCTTTATTGGCAAGTTGACACTTCCTTTACTAAATGTGTTTTGTTTCTACGTTGCTTAATATTAGTCATCTCATCAGCTCTGACACTAATATATGTAACAACAGTTTTTTAGCTGTGCTAATTGCACAAGTACAATTATCTTCAGTAAGTCTAGATTTGCTGTTAATAATAGTAAGCAAATCATCCAACTTTGACATGTGGAACACAAGTCTCCAATGTTATCAGAGGTTAACCTTTATGTATACATTACCATACCATATACCAGGCAAGAGACTTGTGTTTTAACAAATCATTAATGGCATACTCATTTAAGGAATCAGTTCTCAGCTACAAATGGTTAAATAATTTTAAAAGAAGAAAAAAATTGAAATCAGTGATTACAGAATTCAAAGAAATTAAAACAGTAATTTAGGTCAACTTATATGAAGAAACCACACAAACAGTATGCAAGTAAATATTACATTAAGTAAACTGGACTAACCTTGTACAAGAGGAAGTAATTCATAAAGTCATCAATCTGACCTTCTGTACTAGTTGTGGCACTCACAGTAAAATGATGGATGTCTTGCTTTATTGCTTGAAGTCATATCTCATTATAACAGTAAAAATCAGAGGTAAAATAAAATATACATCAAAATAAATCTCTTACCAAGCAGATAAACAATAAATCACAAAAGCAACACTGGATGGTGTCAGGTAAGCTCTGGAGTGTCCTATTTCTAGTCTGTGTAAATTTATAGCTGACTAGTCCTACTGGGATAGGTAAAATTTGCTTTTCTACTGTCTGTCCCTTTCTTCCTACAAATAGTGAAAATCAGAGGTAAAATAAAATATAAATTATCATAAACCTCTTACCATGCAGTTGCACAACAAATCACAAACCAACACTGGATGGTTTTAAAAAAGTTCTAGAAATGGCCACGTTTCTGGAGAAGTGCCTACAATGTGTACTTCTGATGTATTGTCTAGTCAGTGCATAATGTGTTCTGGATATGGATTGCATTTACTACCCTAAACAGATGCTGTATAAATAAAAATAATTTAGTACCCTGCATATTCTAATGGCCATGTACTTTAACTGAGGGTCTCTAGAAATACAAGGTTATATCTTTGAGTAAGTGGCATTAACTTTCTCAGCACCATATTCCTTGATAAACTACATCTGTGTTGTGCTTTTTGGTGTGATGGTAGCAAAGCATCTGCTTCTGTCAGAAAAAAGGAATTTGTAAAAGTTTGTTGTGATGAAAATGTAATGAATATTTAAGGCTTTCATATTCTAATGGATTAAAGGTAATAATGATGACGATTCTGAAAAACAAAACAGGGGATCTAACATGAGGAGATCCATCCTTGTGCAGAGTATGCCTTTAGATGTTGAGGACCTTGGCATTTGAAACATCCCTAGGTCCCTATCCCCTCTTCCTTTACCAATGTTTTGTAAAAGACCTCACTGCTTAGAACTTCTTTCCCATGTACTGAAGCATGATAAAGTGATGTTCTGTGTCTGTTCACTTGTTGAACTAGCCGCATTGCAAAACAGATTCCGTATATTCTTATTACAATCCTTTACTCTTCATTTTTACCATGTCACTTTCCTTTTTGTCATTATTATCCCTAAGCTTGTAAAATTTGTGTATTTGTTTTTTATACCCCCACACAGAAAGCTAAGGCACACCTCATGTCACAGGTAACATTTCTTTAATATGCTATTCTCTTTGTAACGTTTAAGCATTCTTTTGTTTCTGTTTCCATTTTACAGAAATCATGCTGCAAAAATTTACCTTTTACCCATGCCACATTCCTTTACCCCTGTTTCTTTTAATATGCATTTTCGCATACCTCACTCACCATTTCATCCTTCCTTACACATTATATGTTCCTACTGTTCTTCACCTTCCTTGTTTGCATCTTCCACTTTGTTTCAACATGAAAAACAGAGAAAAGTATTCATATGCTTTCTGCAGATTCCCACCTATCTTTACTCTCATTGCAATTCAGCTCTGGTATAACTAATAAGATCAATTTCTTTATAAGGTTTACATCATTCTTGATTTCTGCCTTATGTCACTCTCAGTCTTTAGTCCTAGGTCTTATATGGCCTTACCTCTCACTGTCTTTTATATTCACAGGCTCTTCCCATTACCTTCACTGTCCTCATTTGTTCCACAGTTTGTGTATATTTGGTACCTCATAATACCTCTTGGGTTGCAAACATTATTTATGAAGCAAACTTTGCCATTGATTTTGCTTATTGTTTTGAGTTTGATTCCATCTGTATAACATGCCATCCTAGATGTTTTCTACTGTTTAAATGCAACAAACTTTCCTTATCGCACTTCTGTTGTCTTCACACTTCTTCCTTGTTTCATACATTACCTACTTTTTTCTTTTGTTTTTTTTCTGTCCCACTGTCTCTTTCCTCTGTAGTTATACATCTTCATTCCCTGTCACATCCAGTATCCCTTTCTGTACACGCTCATTACAGTAAGAACTCCTTTATATTCTTCTTCTCATTGTAGTCCATCTCTAGTCTTCAAGTTCTGCTTGCCTCCTTCGTTCTGCCTTCTTGCTACATTTTCTAACTCCTTTATTCTTACCTTCCCTTCTTGGTTGCTGTTCTGCCTGTTTCTTCAGTGTTTCTATTTCTTCCTTCTGTTACTCCTCTTTGATTTGCAGGATTCTACTACTGATCCCTTTTATTGTCCTTTCAGTTATATGTAGTGATTTGCCTGTTTGTAAAGATTTTACTTATCATCCTGGAAGTTCCACTAATACTAAGGAGCTGGGCATGTGCTTGTAATTTTTTTAATCATCTTAAGTTACCCTGATAAAACATTTCATTCTAGAGGAGTGCTTGTTTATATATGTATATATATCTATAAATGATTCTGTCTCTCTTTTTATCTATATCTATGTACAGTGAGATTAAAAAAAATAAATAAATATATATATATGTGTGTGTGTGTGTGTGTATATATATATATATATATATAAATATATATAATATATATATATATATATATATATATATATATATATATATATATATATATACATCAAAATGAATCTCAGTGTTTTCTTGAAAAGTTTGTCTGTTTTAATACTTGCATTGGTGTGTTTGTATTTATTTGCTAAGTGAGTGAGTCCACTAGTCAGAGACATGGCTAGCCTTGGGTAAACTGGCACCCTAGGTGAAACATGCTCCATGCCCCCCCTCCCATGTGCTGCTCATCCCCATCTTGGCCTACTCACACTATCCATATTATTTTCTTTCCTTTTTTTTCTCATAGTTTGTCTTAGTGTTCATTTTTCCCCCTATAGTTATTCATTCTTCCAACATGCTTAATCTAAGCAAGGCTGTGCTGTGCTAACTGTGGAGGAAACAATCGCATTAAGCCATGAGGTTTCTATATATTCTGAGATGTGCTTTAGAATTTTTTAAACAACCTTTTTCCCCCAGTGATTACCTGAACAAAAACTGTGATCAAAGAAAGAAATTTAATATTACTCAAACTTTTTTTCTGTATCCTTTCAGCACATCTTAACTGACCAAGATTACACTGTAATAACTGCAGTGGAAATAATTGTGTTAAGTCGGGGGACTGGGAGCCACTGAACATCCAGAAGCCATTAGGTTTCTAGATGCTATGAGATGCATTTTAGAGTTTTTTTTTTTAAACTGTTTCATCCAATTATGGCCTGAGAGAAAACAATGATTAAGGAAATAAATTCAGTCTTCAACTTTGCTTTTCCCTGCATCCTTTCAACAAATCCTAACTAATCAAGACTACACAGTAAGGATTAAATTAAGCTGGGGGTCTGAGAGCTTCTAGTCACTCAGAACCCATGGGATTATAGATTCTCTAAGGTGCATTTTAGAGCTTTTCCCCCAATCTTTTGATCCAATGATGGCCTGAACAAAAGTTATGCATACGGAAAAGAAGTTCAGTCTTATTTTTTTTTTTATTTCAGAAAGAAATAAGTTTTATCCAAGTTTTCATACTCAAAACTGACCAAACACCAGATCACAGTAAAGTGGGAAGACAAATGCTTGTAAGGGTACATATATAGGTTTTGCACCTGCTACCCTAACCCCACATCAAAATAGGTAGTCACTTTCTGTGTATCCCACTCTGGTTTTATACTGGGATTACAATTAAGACACATTCATATTTAAGCTGCTGTTGTCATATTTATATTCATCATGCTTCCTCACCCCTTACACCCAAAAGGCAGCCAGCCTTGTATTTATTCTTTTAATGTCAGACTGGGACAAAACTGAAAAAACAAAATAAAACATATTTGCTATCAGATGTATCTAATCACATGCTAATTTACTCTCCCCCAAAAGATAATCATCTGCATATGCATCAGATGATTAATTGTGAGGAAAATGAAAAATAAAATGATTACAGTAATGTTTCCAACTTGTTACTACTTCAGACAGTACACTGCTCCTACACAAGCTATAGTGGCCCCTGTGCATCTCTCAGACGTTGGTGAGGAAGGTTACAAAATAGCTACCATACTGTCTTCAGCCCAATACAAGATAAAGTGACCTCTGAGGTGTGGAAGGAATAAAGAAATACTGACAATGTCATCAGCCCCCTTCACAAGTACAGTGACCTGTGTACACCCATGCAAAGGAGTGAATTTAGACTCTGTGGGGTTTAGGGCAAGGGTGATGGCTAAGCCCAAGTCAGTATCCTGGTATACATCCATTGTAGGTGAGGGCGTCCAACCCCTAGAAGTCCTGAAGATTTGGGTATTCTGTGATGTATTTATCTCTTTATTTTTTTCGGGAAATGACTGTCAAACTGATCAAGTGATAACAAGATCATTTACTTTCATCCAGACCCCCCCCTCCCAAGCAGTTATAGCCACTTCTATGTACAATTCAGAAGTCTGTGTTAAAAGGAGATGACAGTATAATGCATTTAACCTTTGTTCCAAACATTTGCCACAGATTAAAATATTGCATGCTCCTTCACATAATCACATTAGTCCTACAAAGCCAAAATAATAGACAAACAGCAGCAGGTGGTTAGTATTTTTCTTCTAAAGAGGACAGACACAACAATTATACCTACACTGTCTTTGCATATCACGTGTCCATTTAAGTTGTCCATTTTCTCATAAAAGCACACTAGTCTTTCAAAGCCAGATTATGACTGTTTAAACTGAGCAAAGACAAAGTCACTTTCATCCAGCCAATGACAACCCCAGCCTGGCAGTTATAGTCACAACATCTGATGACTGCAGTCAAAACAAACAAGTTGCTACACATTAAAGTATCCCTATCCAAGTTTTTCCACATAAATCACAAAGCCATAGAAATATTACCCAAAGTATCTAATGGATCACTGCCAGCATTATTGTAAAAACTGTAGTAACACTTGCATCCTCACACCATTCGACTCATCCCAACTACCCAAACAAATCACAAAGCCAGACGTATTGCTAAAAATATCTGGTTGATCACTGCCATAGAGTAATTAATACTTCTCACTGTGCTATTTCCTTCATCCCAGCTGCCCGCACAAATCACAAAACTTGAAAAATGTTGCACAAACTATCTAATTGAACTGCCAGCATTGTAAAAACAGTAATAACACCTATCTCACAGCACCATTCCCCTTATACCAACTTACCACACAAATCACATAACATGAAAAAATGTGGCTGATCATTGTGAACATTATTGAAGTCATTGAAGTAACAGGTATCTCACAAGTACAGTGCCATACCTATCCATTCTGACCAGTTAGAATTGTGTATATCCCACGTTGAATATAACTGCTTGAAGCAGCTTTGAAACTATGTTTTGAATGTTATAAGGTCTGTATTTTGTGACCTTGCAATGCTTAAGTGAACTTAAGGATGCTACTTGAATAGCAAGTCAGTTGTGAGGTTATCTTTTGCTTTATCATTAACCAGTTTGAGTAGTATGTCTTCAGATATTCTAGTATCAGTAGGGGAGACACACTGGTAACCCATTAAAGAGTTTGGAATGACCTACCAGTATGGGGATTTCTAGTTGTCAGTGTCTCTTATACCACCTTTCCCTAGTAGTTTTGTTTCTTATTGTTTCTTATATTTATTAATCAAGTAAGTCCATGGGACACAAGCTTCCCCTTTCCAGGGGAATATGGCCATACCTCCAGTCAGTGGATATGGTCTGTTGTCAAAGAACATGGTTAGGCTATGCTTAACATAACTGGAAAGAGACGGGTTTATTCTATGAACAGGGCTCTTGATTGCTGCCACATCTGGATCCTTTTGCAGTATTCATGGTTTAAGAAGTTCTGATGCTGTTAAGGTATAGCAGGGCTATTTTAAGCAGCTTGGTCGGAGATTGCTGAGACTGCCTTAGGGTAGTATGGTTAATTAGGGTGGAATGCAGAGTAGTGTAGTGGACTAGGATTGAGATTAACAGACCTAGGTCTAACAGTTACTAGGAATGAGCTATACAGCAGGGTTAACATTTTCTTACTTTGTGTTTTAAATCAGTACTGGGCATTTAGAGCTGGGAATTTATGGTTAAAGGCTTATAATGCCTGCATATTTGAACTGTTTCTTACTGAAATTGGTACACCTTGTTTGCTGTAGCATAGACTAGATCCAGGCCTGCTGAATCTAGCTTTGTTTGTATGCTTGTTGTTTGTTTGCTTGTTATTTCCCTGAAATGCTAATTCCACCTAAAACGCGGCTTTTCAGTGCTTCTGTGGATCTCTAGTGATATCTGCATTGCTTACTGTACCTATTTCCTTGTTTCATTTGAAAGAAAGTTACTGTTTGTCGTTTTTGCATTTAAGTTACCTGTAACACATTGCATTTAAGTTACCTGGCACTTGCTCACTAAAGCAATTATATAAGTCAGCACTAAAAAATTAAAAGCACTACACCCTCACAAACTCTCCTTGAGTACCTTGTTCCCCATTGGCCCTGTTATTTCAATTATAAAGGAATTCCCAATACTATTCTAGCATGTCCAAAGGTCAGTTGTCAGTCTCCTCTCCGGTCCAGCTGGTGAATCTGGGAATCTTGAGGCAATGTTACAATTGCCTCATGTACACAGACAACCCTCTCCTCCTCCCAACAAATTCCAACACATGTGAGAGATGCAACCATATACCCATACTGGAGGCTAAGCTCTCTCAACTCAGTACTGGCAAAACCAGTCAGGAGGAGAAGGAAACTACACTCACTACAATTCCAGTCTCACATAGACCTGCCACGACAGCAAACCAAACACATAAACACACAAAAACATACTCGGAGTCTCTAAATAAAAATCTGCCTAAGCAGCAGAGACCTCCAAAGCAGACACCCAAGCAACCGCTACCCCAAAACAAAACACGTGCAACACATAGCTCACAAAGCCAGTGTGCTGAACAGTCACAGCCCTTAAGGCTAAACAACACACCTGATACACTTGTAATAGGTGACTCTATCGTCAGGCACACTGACGTCCCGCTCACCAGGCTGAACAAGGAGAAGGTCACGGTGAGCTGCCTGTTGGGCGCTAGGATCCGCCACATAACACAAGCACTCAGGTCACTCCAAGGCAAGTACAAATATGACTCAGTCATTGTCCATGCTGGTGTGAATGACCTGAGACGTGCCTCCCTGGACTACATGAAAAGAGACATAGTGGAGCTCTCTGAGCATGTAGCCCAGGCCGGTATGACCCTGACCTTGAGTAGCATCTTACCCTCACCAAGAATGATGCCACAATATGAAGACAAGATGATCAATTTCAACAATTGGCTTAAGTATTGGTGTCATTCAAAGGGGATCCAATGCCTGTCAGCCTGGGATGACATGCTCGACAAGCCACGATGCTTCGCCAGAGACGGCTTGCACCTGTCACCCCTGGGCTTTCGGATATTGGCAAAGGCTGTTGCTACCCACATAGTGCCTTTTTTAGGCAAGGCTCAAAAGACAAACCCACCTCCATAGGTATCACAAGGGATAAGAAACTAAGAGTAATGCTACTCAACGCCAGAAGTCTAAACCTCAAGATGCACGCACTCAAAACTCTCCTTAGCGTGGAGAACATCAATATCTGTGCAGTAACAGAAACCTGGTTCAAGGCTCCCGAGAGCACCCCAGCACTACCAGGTTATACCTCATACCATGCCTTTCGGCCCCAAAACTTGGACCGAACCACAAAAGGAGGGGGGGTATCAATATTCGTCAAAGATACCCACACTTCCAGGTTGGTGGCACAGCACGAAGCATCAGAGACTATCCATGTGCAACTAACAGTGGGTAAAACTGCCTTCCAGTTTATAGCCTACTACAGACCACCCTCCCAAACCCAGGCACCCCACTCGGCCTTCCTGAGAACACTGGAAAATATGAAGGTCTCTCCAAACACCATTATATTGGGCGACTTCAACTACCCAAACATAGACTGGGAGCATTACTCTAGCTCCAGCACCCTAGCCCAAAGGTCCCTAGAATTTATAAACTCAAATGCTATGGAACAACTTTTTTCCCACTCCCACAAGAGGGGAAAACATACTGGACCTGATCATCACCAACATGGGGACTCTATGCTCCAGACCAGAAGTGTATCCCTCACTGGTAAGATCAGACCATAAACTAATCTCACTGGATATTCACATCCCGACTCCACCCTCTGCCCTGAAAACCACAGTGAAAAATTTCTCTAAAGCAAATTTCATACTCCTCAAAACCGAGGTGGAATCCTTTAAAGCCCCCGGGCCTGTGGAAAATACGGCCCAGACCGTAGAATCCTTTATAAACGCATTCTATGAACACCTTTAGGAATGCATGGATCATGCAATCCCAAATAAAACCAAGACCCAATCCTCCAAAGGCAGACGTCCTGTCTGGTGGACCCCAGCCATAAACAAATTATACAATAGAAGGAGAAAGCTACTACATGATAGAGCAAAATCCCAAAAAGGGAAGGCATCTCTGATCAGTATTAGCAAAAAACTACGGGCACTCATAAAATCGTCTAAGGCCAGCTTCGAGAGAAAAATTGCACAGGACACTAAGGATAATCACAAGGCTTTCTTTAGTTATGTTAGGAACCTGGGTGGGAATTCCCAGATATGCTCAGAATTGGTTCAAAATGACAAAAAATACACCGAACCAACAGACATTGTCAACATCCTAGCTGACAGGTTCAGCGCAAACTCCCCCCCCCCACCAAAAGGGCAAATATCTGTCCCAGCAGAGTGCTGCCCCCCTGACATTTCAGATGCTCAGGTAAGAGCTGCCCTCTCCAAAGCAAAAAACACAGCATCAGTTGGACCAGACGGTGTCCCGGGCTGCGTCCTACATGAACTCCAAGAAGAGCTAAACCCAAACATAAAACTACTGTTCAATCTCAGCCTTACTACAGGATATGTACCCAAAGAGTGGCGTACAGCAACAGTGGTCCCTCTCCACAAAGGTGGTGCCTCAACGAATCCAGGAAACTATCGTCCCATAAGCCTGACTAGCTTGGTCTGCAAAGCTATGGAAAGGATCATCATGGGCCTCATAAATAAAGATATTGGGGGCCTACAGACACTGGATCCTACCCAGTTCGGCTTTGTTAAGGGCAGATCCTACCTCTTAAACCTGGTTGATTTCTTTAAAACAGTCACCAAGGCCACTGACGAGGGGAAGGTGGTCCACACAGCCTGCCTGGACCTCACAAAAGCCTTTGATACAATACCCCACTCGGGCATTATAGATAAGCTCACCAGCTTAAATATAAACCCCTATGTCACTAGATGGGTTGCAAACTGGCTCAAGGACAGAATCCACATGGTTAGAATTGCTGGAGCCATATCAGACTCCAAACCAGTTACAAGTGGCATCCCACAAGGCTCAGTCCTGGGACCTCTCTTGTTCGGTATATATTTCTCGGAGGTACAGGCCAACATGGAAGGACTGTGGCTGACCAAGTTCGCAGATGACTGCAAACTGGGCGCCATAATCCACTCTCCAGCCGACACAAGCATCCTCCAAAAGGGCCTCATAGAAACAGACAACTGGTGCCAGAGCCATGACTCAAGCTAAACTACAAAAAGTGTATAGTCATCCCCTTTGGCAAAAACAAAGTGCCCACAAATTGCCACATAGGTGGTAATCCATTAAGTACAGAAGAAGTAATTAGGGACCTGGGGACCCAAGTTGATAGCAATCTCTCATTTGACAACCACGTGGCCAAAGTTGTTAGAAAAATATTTTATATAGCCCACCTAATCATGAAGGGATTCACATCTAGATCAGGGGAGGTCATCGTGCCTCTTTACTCATCCCTCATCAGGCCCATAATTGAGTACAATGCCCCTTTTGGAATGTACCTTACCAGACACCTGCAGCAACTGAAAAGACCCCAAAAGTACCTCACCAAGAGGATCAAAGGGCTCAAACAGATGCCATATGCTGCCCAGTTAAAGAAACTCCAGCTCTACTCAGTGGCATACCGCCTGCTCAGAGGCGATCTGTGCCTGACGTATAAAGCCATGTCCAACCCGGAATTAATGGACATGCTGCACCTTAGAAAATCCAAATCCCATCGAGCTACGCGCTCGAGAGACTTGAACCTCAGCACTGAAATAAATAGGACATGCTGGAGGAACAGATTCATAACCCAGAGGCTCCCTTCACTCTGGAATAAAATCCCAGTCCAGGTTAGGCAGAGTCCCTCATTGACTCTCTTCAAGAGGAATCTTGATGAGTGGATGGGAGATCGTAGTTTTACCCTGGGTATCACTTCTGTGTCACTGTTAGACAGAGGCACAGTATACTAACCTCGAATAAGGGCATAGCAAAATTGATTTAAAATGGGTGGCGAAAGCCAAACACACTCTGGCTAGGCTTATAAATGCCCTAGGGCAGATAGCCTAGTATGAACCTATGAATCTATAAAGGAGCTGTAATGAATGTTTCTTTCAGACCTAGAGCCTCTTCTTGAGCCAGTGATGCCATCTAGGGTAGCAGACAAGTAGAATGTTATTTCAGTTTCCCTACAAGATGTTAGTAGTTGTAATTTTGCTTTGGTGTTAATAATTTTGCATTTCTGTATGCAAAACCCTTCCCTTTTTCTAGCTGTTAACTTTCCCTTTCTTGTAGGATTCACATTATCATATCAAGGGCTCTGATTCATTTAAATCAGCACCTTTGCCAGTGCAAATAACAGGAAATATACATTTTGACATTGTCTTTATCATCTTTAGAGTTGAGGATGGCAGCACAGTGGCACAGCTCTTAGCATTGCTAGTTTACAAGCTAAATTCTTCAGCTTATTTCTCATCTGGCTTGCCTTCTTTGTCGTGTCTGCACATCCTCCTGGTATCTTTGTGGAATTTTAAAAAGTGCTTCAGTGTCCTTTCACATCCCAAAGGCGTACCATAGGTTAATTGATGATCTTTTAAACTGAATATAAGTTTGCATATCATGTGTCTGCGTTTGGCGGGGGGAGGGGACTACATCCTGCAATGGTCCCTCTCCAGAATTAGTTTCCTAGCCTTATGCCCTTTGAGTGCTATGATAGAATCTAACATTCCTTGACCCTGATATGGCTGAAGAGAGTAATCAGAAAATGAATGCATTAACTTTATCAGGAATTATTACCGGTACAGACTTATGTGCTTTAACATGGATTTTAAATTTAATACACGCTAGCTAATGAATTTACTTTCTTCATGGATTAGTACGTATTTGACTTTGTCAGGGGTTCTACGGACCTTGATGACTTTGTAATTAGGACTCCACACTTTTACTGATGTGGTCTGGGTTTGATTCCCTTCCAGGAAAGCTTCCTTACATTTTTAGAGTGGCAGATTGCACAGAGTATTATGGCTACAGGCATTTAACAAGCTTCTCCCTGTAGTCCAAAGTTTGATTCCCTAAGCCTTGATTTACTCTGAGCAAGTCACTTAACTAGGCAGTGCTCTGGGAATTTGGGAAACTGGACTAGACTCCTCTATAGTCCCCTGAATCACATGTCTAGTAATCACAAATGATCACATGCACATGCATTTAATGTGGGTGAATGCTGTTTAAGTGGGGTTGGTTTGTCTGGATAAGGGAAATTGGATGGTACAGAATGGTGCAGAGCACACGTTTAATGAGAGCTAACAGTTTTACTCTATGTTTTTTATCGCAACAATGTTTGACTTAACTTTTTTAGCCTGATAGCATTTATCCCTGCTTTATGTGTAGGGTGTATCCTAGTTTACTTTCTGACTTTAGGAGGGGGACTTGTACAGACTGCTTGACTTTGGATTATGTTAGCTCACTTCAGCTTCTGATGGCTCTGCTATGTTTATTCACTTATGTGATCCATAGCTGACCACCCCATTTGCCTTCCCTTTCACCAGTACTAGTGGTCTTTTTCATTAAATTACCACATAATTTATTAGGCACCGTTTTTCTGTTTACAAAGCAGTGTTTCACTTGCTACCATTTTTTCTTCTAGGCGTTATTCATCTTAAATTCATCAGTGCTAATCCCCTCCCTCTGTTCTGCTACCTTTCTTTAACTTGTAGGTCAACCTACCATGCCTCTGTAATTCCACTTTTCCCATTTCAGTTGTAGCCAACTTCCTTCACTCTTACAGTACTGCCCTGTTCTTATCCTCTGACTTGCTGCGTATTATTTCCCCATGCTCTCCACTGAAGGCATTTCATTGGTCTTTGTTGACTAGGTTATCGGTATAAATTCCTTAGAAGAGGCCAATAGTCTACTCCACTGAGGGCTGTAGAGACTTTTCTTGTATCAGAGAAAGGCCTAGGGTTCTATCTCCATTTTCTTGCGACACAGAACCCTGAGATTTTAGAGAACACAACTGTCATTTGAAGTGCTAGATGGTGACCTCCTGCCTCTGCTGCAGTGCACATGGATGCTGTTATGGGATATGATAGATACCTTCTGGGATAGCAGTGTCAAGAATTCTGCTTGGGCCTGTTCTTCCATGAGTGAGGAAATCAACCTGCTTGCCACATGAGAGACTGTTGTCATCATCTTGCTTTGCTTGCTTATTGGGGAGGTTGACGGTAAATACATTGTCTCTTCATGGCAGGGAGGATTCTTGTTTGTCTTTCTTATTTTAACTCTGACTCTTTGTGTATCAGATGTGTTTCATAAGGCTAAGACTCATCCTTCTTGCCCCTTCAGTCACCAATAAGGATGCGGTTTTGTCTTTGATTCCTAGCAAAACAGGACATCTTCCATTTAAAAGTTAAGAAATTCCCCATTGGTTGGGATGATAGCGAGCTCCACCTTGGGACATGAATCCTCATTCAGAACCATAGTTCTTTCTGAACTTTCAGTTAGAGTCGCAGAGGTGATTGAAGCTGCTAGGTAACCTTCCACTTGCCACAATTCTAAGTGAAAGAGGCTCTCCATCTGGACAAAGAGATATCTTATTCTGCCTTACTTGGTTTGCTTGCAGTTGATATAAGCTTCTGTGAGAGATATGTATAAGTTATTTTTATCTGCCTTTGAAGAGCCACACTCCTCCTTGAAAGTTGAACTTCATCATTAATAGGTTTGCCCACCCCCAATTTGAACCGTTTTTTGAAGACATGTTTCTTGTTGGCCATCATATCTGCTTGCAGGATCTCTGAGAGGAAAGTTATTATCTCTAGGGGACTTTATTTTGTCTCTGTCATAAGGATTTGTATTACATAGGTTAGTCTTAAGGGAATTGTATACATTGCTGCAGAGCATACTTTTAATGGGAGCTAACCCTTTATGTGGCAGCTCTTTTACACAGTTTGCACTTGTTTGTATATTCAAGATGTGAGCATAAGATCATTACTGCAATCAATTTTGGTCCTTCATGACTTGATTTCCTCCTATATTAAAGAGCTGACGTCCAATTCAAACAGTCTTTGACTCTGAAGTTCATTTCTTTGATGACATGTTTCTTGTTGGCAATCATATTTGCTTGCAGGATCTCTGAGATGAAAGTCATTATGCCTAGGGACCTTATTTTACATGGTCTAAGGATTTTGTATCCCTTAAACTAACCTGCATTTTCTAATAAAAGAAGTTTCAATCACAGTATTTAAACTACATGTTCATCTTTCTGTAGGACAGTAAGTAGGTTTCAAGGAGGAGAGTCATTCGTACCTCATGCCTTCACTGGCAGCTATCATTTTAACTGAAGAGTGTGAATGAGTTTTGAACATTTTCTTCTTCATGTAAACAGGGAGTTGTCAGTTGCTAATCAAACCCTTACCAAATGTATTGCCAGTTCCTTTGTGTTTTTCCATCAATTGATAAACTATGCATTAGGAAATACAGTTATCAAATGCCAGTTCACCAGGGTGATGGCTGCTTTCAATGCTTGATTTTGAAGACAGTCCCTGATCTTTCCTCATATTTTTGCCTCAGTCCTCCCATTATTTGTGGCTTTGCCCAGCATTCCTGAGCAAGGATGTTCTGAGTCATGATTTTCACTCAGATTGGTATCAGACTTAGTGGTGTGGGAGCTAAACATGCTGTCGTAGTCTGATGTATGACTTATTGGCATGTGGCAGCAGGAGATGTATGCACTCATAGGAATGAAGAAAATGCAAATGTGTGCTAGGCTAGGGATATCTGAAGACGAAATCCTGACAGTTTGCTACTTCAGAAGTTGGCCTCACACATCAGCTGATTTTGTGACAGCATCTCTCATTTTTCTTTGAAATCCTGCCTTATACTAATTTTTTGGACTTGATTCCCACTGGAGATGCCTTTTGAAAATCTCTTTGAATCTCTAACATCATTATTCCCCTTTTTCCCATTTTTACAAGGGGCCTGGTTGTGACATCAACTGTTGCCACTTCTCTTGATTAAGAGCCACTCTCCTAACTGCTTAGACAGTCTCGCTTGTCTGACTCTGGTTCTCTCTTACACAATTCATCCATTTCTTAGCTGGATATCCTCATGATTTCCTGCATTCTTCCTGTCTGTCCCAGATCGGTTTTACCAAGTCATCTTCTGTTTTCCTATGACTGAACCAACATAATCTGCTTACTCTAATCTTCATAATTGGGAGCTATTTTGGTTTCTTCTCTGATCTTCTCATTGTTATGTCCCACTGTGTCTGTCTCCATCTCAAGCACTTCATCTTCATCACCTCAAGCTTCCTCAGCTGTTCTGCCCTGGATTCTGTGCTATACAGTAGCACTGTTTGCATCGCTGTTTTCTGCACCTTTGTTTTCAACTTATTTAGTATTCTCACACACTCCTGCTGACACTTTGTGCTAATTCACTGCAGTGCCTCTCAGTCTAGCTTTGGCCTCCTCATGCAGAATTCTCTTGTCCTCAACCACCCACTCTTCCCAGACTCTTAAAGCCGTTAACCTGTTCCACTGTTTTTCTTTCTATATCAATTTTAAGTTAATTCTGATTTCCCAGATTTGCTGCTGTGACAATTTGTCTGTACTCAGTTTCATCTCACATGCCTTTACTTTTGCATTCCACTTCTTTATCATTTGATGAATATCCTGCTTAATCTGCATGTTGTGTCATACCATTTGCATACATCAGCTTTGTTGATCTATCCCTTCTGACCTGTTTGCTATTGTAGTCCATCACCAGTATGAAGAGGAGTGTGCTTAGAGCTTAGCCCTGATGCACATCCACTGGAAACTTCTCTGTACATCCAAACACTGTTCACACTTTTGTCATTGGGTTCCTATACATAGCCTGCAATAATTATACAAATGTTTCCATTCTTGACTGCCTATTTATGCTCAAGGCATCACAGACAACCTCTTTAAGACATACTTGTTATGAACATCTGATTTTATTTTTTGGCAACTCTCTATCCTTGGTATAAACAGCAAATGGTCTAGGTTGCTCACCATGCTCCATAAACACTCCTTTTTGATGGTTTCTCTATGGAAACTTGCCTTATAAAGAACACATATGGCTTGTCCTTTTTTTCCTGGTAATATTGTCTCTAAATTGGGCTTATTTCATTCACTCTTGAACATAACTAATTTTTTAGTGTAATACAGTGTTTCAGGAGGTAATAAATTAGATATAAGAATTTTGGTCTTTAAAGTGTGATCTGTTAACATATGAGCTTGAGAAGACTTTT
Source organism: Protopterus annectens (assembly GCF_019279795.1). Lineage (NCBI taxonomy): Eukaryota > Metazoa > Chordata > Ceratodontiformes > Protopteridae > Protopterus > Protopterus annectens. The sequence goes on along the minus strand of NC_056729.1, from coordinate 492,114,820 downwards.
TTTTTTTTTTGCGCAATCCTCTTGATGTGATTGCTTGACTGGGAGTAGTTAGGACTGAAGGTCATATGTTGAAATTCTCATTGCTCTGAATCATATCTCGAATTCTGTATCCATATCTTTATACCATTGTCAGTTGTTAACACATAGAGTCCCATGTTTTGAAAACATGGCTTAAGTACATTAATCATTGTTGCATCTGTTAGCTTTACAACCTCAAACTTAAAATAATAATATGCACAGATAAAGTGCAAAGTCTTAAAAACTGAATCAGATTTGTTCCTGCTTTACTGTAAGACTTTCCTGGAATTAAATAATGAATCATATATATTCTACTGGTGTATTCTTGAGATAAGCATTATACAGTATGCATTTCTGAACTTCTTGCTGTATTTGTTCTGACATTCTAACATATCACAAGCTTTTTGTTTACATTTCCCAGTTGTTTTTTGTTTACACTTCCCAGTTCTTAAGTGTGACTTGTGTACTCTTTTTAGTGCTTTTTTCCTTATCTGATTACACTGCATTAATGTGCCTTCTTTAAACTTTATGCCTTATATTCAGTAGTCTCTTTGAAAAGTTTAGGCATATTTCCTTCCCTCACAGAAGATTTTGCCACTTATAAATGTATCTGGATTTCTGGGTGATTTTCAATATAATCTGTAAACGCTAGGCTTATTTTTAATTAGTGACAACTGTGGAGCTGTCCAGGTAACTTACAGTTCATTACTAAGAAAATCTTATTTTGATCAGATGGATATGGAAGACTATGCATATTTGCTGTATGCATCTCTTTTCCTGGCTTGTGTTTCACAGCTAAGGCTTTCTCCTTTATTTTCAACAGAGTTCTCTGTAGTCTAGGCAAATCCTTGTACTGTGAATTCTTATGGCTTATGGTCTACTAATACTTTTTCTCCATAAATATATTCATGAAACTTTTCACAACTGTATACTATAGCAAATATTTTTTTTTCTGTCTAAGCATAACTCTTCTGGCATTCTGTAAAGGCTGTAAACCCATATATGATGATTTATTATCTTTTAGAAACAATGCAGTGGTTCCAGTCTGGCTGGCATGTGCTTTTTACTTTCTGTAGTTAAGAATGACAAGGCCCCTTTCATGGACTTTTCTTCAATACCATTCTACATAATTTTCCAATAATTTCTAGAGTGCCAGATTTACATCTGTTATATTCAGAATAAACCTGGGAAGGTATTGCATCATTCCAAGATATCGCATTAGAGCCTTTTTGACCTATGGAGAAGGTATTTATATTTTTACTTGTACTTTCTTCTTTCTCATTGTTTGGCTTTAAGCCTTCAAATGATGAGGCATGACCCAGACCCATACATATCAGTTCTGCTGCTCACATTTTACAGTTATATATTATGTGAGTGTGTTCTGTCTCAGTCAGTTGCATAATGCAATCTGTCTCACATTTTGCTGTTTGCTGTTACCCTTCTCTAGTACATCATCATATACAGCAGTCTTATCTGTTATCTGTGTAACAACTCAGATGTAAGTCTCAGAAGTCATTATCCCCTTCAATGTAGTTTAAAAGTATGCAGCTCGGAACTTTCACACTCAGGTCTGATTTGGCAATATCTTTGTTTTTTTTTTTTTGTAACTAAAGTGCTGCCTACCATGTTGGGAGCAGAGCATATATTATTATGTTTATATAGATGCATTAAGCCCTGTCTTTGATAAATAGTCCACAGTTGTAAATAAATTGTCTTATTGTTTAAGCTGATAATTAGTTTGTACATGTTCTGTTCTACATAGTAAATATCAAAAATAAGAAAGCAAAAGGGGGAACTAGAAAAGAGGATTAGTGATGGTGAAGTTAAAGAAATATAAACTGAAGTTGTGGGTTGTATGCGAAGTGAAGGATTTAGTGTAGAAAATCGAGCTCTGATAACATAACAGCATGATGAAACAATGTTGTTGTTGTTATGTCTTTCGGCTTATCTCGGTTAGGGGTCGCCACAGCAGAACTCCGGTCCGCTAATGTTTGGTAGTGGATTTTTACGTGCCGAATTACCAGCCCTGACGCACAACCTTCAATGAAGGCACGCCCATTCACGCATGCCTCCACACAGAAGACGCTCTAGCTGAGAATTGAACGGGACAACGTCTTGCTGTGAAGCAACAATGCTACCGCAGCACCACTACCACAGGTAGCATGATGAAACAATGAGTCCCCAAATTAAGTGGAAACAGGTGGAACAGGAAGCATCTGATCACTTGCCACATAAAGATAATCTGGAACCTTCTGTAGAAAACTAGTATAAAAAATTAATTTGGTTTTGGAACAGCAAGAGAAGGACCAGGAAACAATGGCAACTCTAAAGCAGTCAGTGTTGTCGAGTGGTAGGACAGTGATGATGCAGGATGCAGCTGAAGATAGTATATCACAGTAGGATTTTATGGAACTTTCTGTAGAATGCCCACAGCAAATAGACAACAAAGAATGTGCCCTCAGTTTAGAGGGAAATACTCTAAAGGAAGAATTGCTTTACTTAATAGAGATTAATAGACATATTAAGATTGATAAAAGAAATAGATTACAGAAAGTCAGTAAGACCCAAAATGTTAGAAGTCTGATAAAACAAATGAACACAGTAATCAAGACTGATAAAAGAAATTCATGCAATATAATAGAAGTAAGTAGGATATATTACTGTGCAGCTAAATTAATAACAGATTACCTTACAACAAAAACACAGGGCAGTAAGGGGAAAGAGAGGGAAGAAATCAAATGCTATCATGGAAATATTGAATAAAGAAAACTATAAAGCAGTTAAGACATGAAGTGTCACAGTTAGAAGAGTATAGAAAGAACAGATCAACAAAAATTCTTAGAAAGATAGACATGATAAAAGCAATGTGCAGTATTAGAAACCAGGATTTATCATGCACTATTGCAAATAAACTATAGGTATCAGCACAGGCAGAAAAACTTAGACGATTTGCAGGTAAGTATAAAAGAAAAGTGCAAAGTAACCAATTCATTGATGACCCAAAAGAGTTTTATAGAGAACTGGAGAAACAAAACAAAAAGAATAGAAACACCACCAAAAAATAAGAACTAGATACATTATGGAGAACTGTCTGTGAAGTCCCTGTGAACATAATAAAGATTCTGAATGGATAGAAGATGTGACATGAACAGTAAGTAGTTCAAATTTACAGCAAATAAAATGGGATGAATTAATGATAGAGAAACTGAAACAAAATTAAGTCAAACTCTTAATTGTAAGGAAAGCCCCAGGCCCAGATGCAGTCCCTAATGTCTGGATAAAAGTATTAACATCTTTACATGAAGATTTAGCCCTGAATAAGAACTACTTGCATGCGCGTCCTGAACAGATACCATCCTGGGTCACAACAGGAAAAACAATACTTCTCCTTAAGAGTGAACCTGCAAGCTATTCTAAAACTATAGACCAATAACTTGCCTTCCAACATTGTGTAAACTATATACTTGAATTGATACCAACATAGTTTATAGTCATTTAGAAGAAAACTCAGTCATGGCAATAGAACAAAATGGTAACAAAGTCATATGGAACAAAGGATCGTTTGTTGTTAAATAAAAGTCATAATGGAGAATTGTAAAACGGGAAAGAATCTAAGTATGGTGTGGATAGATTACAAAAAGCATTTGACAGCATCCCACATTCAGGGATAGTGGAATGCTTGAAGATGTGTAAGATACACCCTATATTGATCAGTTACAGTGACCATGAAACAATGACACACCACTTTGCAGCTAAGCCAAGATAAAGGAAAAATTATTATCTCAGGGATCAAAATTTAAAGGGGGCTATTCTAGGATGACCCTTTGTCACTGCTGCTCTTTCGGCTTGACCTTAACCCATTAAGCTGTCTACTGAACAGACTAGGTCTTGGTTAGAATTTGGCTCCCAGAAAATAAGAAAGTATAAAGACTTCTCATCTTCTATTTGTGGATGATTTAAAACTGTATAGTTCATCAGACGAGGAGCTGAAAACAGAACTAAGAGTGGTCAAAACATTCTCAGATGTACGAATGTCATTTGGTCTTAATAAATGTGCAAAAGTAAGATTTTAAAGCGGGAAAGCTGTAGCACCAAGAAAATATCAGTCTGGGTCAGGAATGTTTAGCAGGAGGGAGTATATGAATATTTGAGAATTCATGAAGGATCGACAGTAAAACATGAACAAATGCATTCAGAAATCTGTAAGGAACATTTTAGAAGACTAAAATTAATACTGAAAACATCCCTGACATCTAGGAACAGAGTCCAAGTTATAAACCAGTTTTTCTTCCTGTTCTGATACAGGTTTGGGGTGATTTACTGCCTCCAAAAGGTAGTGGATCAATTGGACAGGAAAGCAAAAATGTTTCATGCTTATCAAACGATATACAAAAACCAGTGTGTACCAAAATTATGTAGTCCTCATTCTGAATGAGGTATGTGCCTCCTCAAAGTTGATTACATGTACAGATCCAAAATCGTCGAATGGCATACATATCTGCTGACCTCACCAGATCCTAACTTAGTAAAAGTTTAAAAACTTGAGAACAAGTCTAAGATGACTTCCCTGCTTAGTTTAGCAGAATTATATCAATGTCGAGTGGAAATGAAAATCAAACCTGAAGCAGACGGAAATAAGGAAGCAACTGAATGTGTCCAAAAACAAACAAGAGAATATAAGGAGAAGGCTCAGATGAAAAGGCAAGAATTGAGGAAAAGACATAAATATAGTTTTAAGTACAGGAAATTCCTGGAACAACCTTATGTTGATCAGGATCTGATGCAGGAATGGTTAAGGAGAGGTGAATTTAAACCAAATGATGAAAGGTTAATGTTGGTGGCCCATGATAGTGGGCTATGTACACACTGGTTTACAGATTCCATCGAACATGTGGGAGAAACAGACAAATTCGGGTTCTGTAAACTAGAAACAATCCCACATCTTATTGCTGGGCCTGGGTGTGATAAATTAATGTCAGAGGGCCTGTATACTGAAAGACATAATAATGTGGCAAGAGTAAAAAAAGAACAGAATAGGTCAGGTACCTTAAATGACCAAGAAACCGAAAACAGTAAACAAAAGGTACCAGTTGGAGGTGTCTGAATAAACCATGAAGTAAACGTGCAGCAGCCACAATAGGTTTAATGCATAAATGCCAAAAACTCCAAAGCGTTTTTATCCACTAGACTTCATCAGATGTAACATCGTTTATGCATTAAACCTAATGTGGCAAGCGTGTTGCATTGAGAATTGTGCAAAGATTACAATATTGAAGTAGCTGAGACGCACTGGAAACGTGAGCCACACAGCATTACAGGGAATGATGAAGTTTATATCACATGGGATCACCCATTACCAACAGTTCAAAAAATAGATGTGAAAAAAAACAGATATAGTAAGACTATGAAAAGAAGACAAAAGTAGCATTGATCATTGAAACATTGCTACACAGAGTTGTACATACAGAGAGACACAAAGTCATAAAATATCAGGATTTGTGAGTAGAAACAAGGGCATTGTGGAATAAGGCTACACAGACATTTCCAGTAGTAGTATCTGCAATGGGTCTCTCAAAAAGACTTTACAGTCAAAAACTTACAGTCATATTTAGATATGCTACCGATACATGTAAGTCCTTATGAATTGCAGGAGTCAGTTCTGGGCTCATTGAGGGTGCTATGAAGAGCACTTTTGGTTAACATCAAACAAAGTTTGATATAGTGCCAATTTCACAAACTTTAATCATACTTTGACTTAGGAATGGGTCCATTACTATCATAGTATTAGAAACCCAAAGACTTAGAAGAATTAAACTGAGGGAAGTAAATTTGCATTCACATTGTGAATTCTTTATATACAACACAAAGTAGATGAAACCCCTGCTATGTCAGCTGTCTGGAATTGACTTGGGTATTCTTATATTTAAATACTTTGCACACCAGCAAATTTACGTAATGTCCAAAATAATTAGTGTACACAGGGATGGCTTAAATCTAGTCTCCTCTTTCTGACTTGGAACATTTGGTCATTGCAGTACTGGATGTGTCAGTCTCTAGTCTGTGGATTATCTAGCATATTTATTTTAATATTTTTTTCCTCACACTTCTTTGTACTTAAACTTGAGCTGATAGTGTGCACAGATATCCAAATGATTCTCCAGTAGTACATTTTCTGTACTTCAAGATTTACTGTGTACACATTCACAACAAATTTGTGTTATGAAGCAACTCATTTTTAGGACTTTCTTGTACACAGACATTTTGCTTGAAAATTAATTTATTTACTTTTTTTACACTTTAGTAAAGTGATTTATTCATCAGCGTCTACACACTTGCTTACTTGACAGATGTTTGTTTCTTTTTATTATACATATAGACTTCATCTGTTGCATAACTTATCAGTGGCATATTTGCTATGTTTCACCTGCTTAGCAAAGCTATCACAACTCATTTTTACTGTAGTTTGACTTATTTTAGAATTGCTAACTTGCAACTTTACAAACTTCTGCTAGCTCATTGATCACATATTAGACATTAATTCTCTCAGGAACCTGTCCCAAATAACTGATCATTTATGATTACTACATTTAATTCTGTCTCTTAAATGGATCATGCTGCTCACCAATTTCACAGTATTAGGCTCAGTGCATTAATTCAGTAGCATAAACATCAGTAGATTCAGTTAGACATTGCTCATCTGAAAAACAGATGGTGGATTGCCTTTGGATCCCAGTACCTCAAACTGTTGTCATCACAGTAGTGATTTCTCTTTTCTCTCTCAGAAATTAAATGAATTGTAAACTTTCTGGACTTTACATGTACAACATGTAGAAACATCACACAATACATCTTTTCAGGGTTTCCTGATTTTCTGCTTATACCCAGCAATAAACTGAATTTCCAGATACACAATATCCAGTTTTTAGGTATATTACCCTAGAGTGGCTTAACTGGAGGCTGGAGATTGGCCATTTCCCAAATGAAATACAAAACAATTTTCTTGTAGCTACTTCTGATGAATGTTAATATTTGGTATTCAGAAACAGTTATAATGTATATATACATGTACACTTGACAAGATGGGTACAGAAAGGGTGTGATTAGCATTTACTTTCAGACTGAGTGTAAACACAGGATTCCAGGATACATAATGTGCATTCAGGTATGCTGATACAGGCTAAAGGCACCAATTCTTTTAAAGATCTAAGATAAAAATGGTGACAGTCATTGAACAATCAATCATGTACACACTGTACACACACACACTGTACTGTACTGTAACAGTGTTAGATTATTGGCAGTGATTGCTAATGTTTTAGCTGAACAGTATCAGCTATGATTTCTCAGCTTGCTTTGATTGTCAGAAGTGAAGAGTTTCATACTACATTTTTATTTAATTCAACCAGGCATTTTTGTTTGTGATGTAATATTGGATACTTCCTCCCAGCTCACAGAGCCACCTACCAACCACACTGTTGTGACAAACATAGTCTGGTTTAACATCAGCTTAGTTTTGCTTTAACCGGACAAGCCTTGCCACACATCACAAAATCCAAAATCTGCACTTTTGCAGTGTTGCATATACATTTACTTTAGAATATTCTGTTCAGCATCACATTTAATAGCCACGCTGTCCTTTACATTTTTTAATTCATTAATTCATGATAGTAGCCATACATTATTTTCAGAAGTGTAACTAGGATGAGGTGAAGGGACAGTGCCATGGATGCAAAGTGCTAGTGGGGGGGAGGCTGATCTTCAGCAGATCTGTTTGTGTGTGTGTGTGTGTGTGTGTGTGTGTGTGTGTGTGTGTGTGTGTGTGTGTGTGTGTGTGCGCGCGTTTCTGCTCTGATGTAGAGAAAAAGGGCATGACACGGGCCTGACACTCCCCCTTGAGAAAGAGAGAGGAGGTGTGCCAGATCATAGAATGGACCTTTTTAAATTATTTTATTTTTCTTTTCATTTTATTTTATTCATTTATTTTTTGATCTCATGTAGAGTGTGAAGGTGACCTGGTACTTCTCCTTAGCAGAGAAGGGATGAGTCCCAGCTCAGAGAATGGCCTTGTTTTTTGAGCCTCATCTTAGTGTTGAGTGGCACCAGGCTCCAGATGAGCCAGTTACAGCTCTGTTTAGCCTCATCCTTATAGTGTCTAGTAGGCAGTTCGGTGCTTCAAAGCATTGTAAGTCAGTTACTATAAATTGGCTTATTTGTTTATGCCATTGGTATATTCCATTCTGTATGGAGTCTGAAATGCCTATCAGGCTGATATACAAATATTTTTATAATTCTTTCTCATGGAAAAGTTGATTTTCATCTCCTGTAATCTCAACACTTATATTGTGATTTCTGTTCAGAATGAAAAATTATTTTGCCTTAATTCTGACTGCTGAAAAAAAAAACAGTTTGTAGAATATTTACTGGCAATTTCTGAAAAAAAGATTAGTAACTTTAATTTGTACTTAGGGTCTTAACCAGAATTTTCAGCGGAGGCTATTATTCTGAAGTTACATTACAGCTAGAGAGTAGTTTACGTAATAACCAGACATTAAAGAGAAAAAAATAACACTAACTCAAGTTTTAAGTCAGTAATCAAAACAAAACTGCATGAAGTAATGTGGAAATAAGTAGCTGTTAATAGGTAATAGCATTCTGAAAACAAGAATTAATGCAAACAGAATGTAAGGGAAATTTTCTTGTTTTACAACAAAAGTAATAACGAAAAAAAAAAAAACCCTTGTGAAATCTTGCCACAGTCTGCATTATTGTTTTCCAAGGGGAGTTGTTAAGTTATTGTTGGAAATAGACTTCAGCAGTTAAAAATAAGTTTGATTTAAAAATACAAGAAACTAGTTGTGTCTAGCCACTGTGTTAGTACAGAACAGATTGCAGTGATATGTTGGTTTATTACACCATTCATTCAGTCAGTTTCACTGATTTTAGAAAATTAATGAAGTACATTTCAAAGTGTAATGTGCTTCTCAGACTTGCAGAAAGATTTTATGATTTTAGATTCAGTGAGGTAAAACATTTTTAAAACATTTCTTGTCAAGGCTGTCTATGCACATTGCTATGGTCATGAAGTAAATTTTGAGATATGTAATACATGCAAAGAATTACCGGGGCACATTACTTCTTCCAAACTCTTGAGTCTTTATATGCTTTTTTTAGTGTTTCGGTGAAACAGCATCAGAAATTCAGGAATGTACGGGAGAACTGTGACTTAACACCAGCTAAACTTGTGCTGCAACCTTTGGAAACTAGATGGTCGTGCAGACTGCGCCCAGTCAGGCCTCGCTGAAAATGCTGGATGCGATTTTAACCCTTTTGGAGATGGGATTCTGGTACAGCTTCTTACGGATTAGGAAAGAAAGTTTCAAGCTAGGCAAGAGCCGCATGCCACTTAAGATATAGAATCTGAGTATAAGTAACAGATGGTTTCATCTCCTACAGCAGAAGTCCGCTGATAAGTAGACAGCAGCAATCATTGCTGTCAAAGCTGACATCTTAGCTCTATCAGACGTGAACAAGAGAAGCAGCCAGTTGTGTGTAATGTAGTCGATTAATCTAGAAGGAAACTTGGGATACTCTTTACACAGATCTAAGAACATTGGAGAAATATTCAGGAAATCTTGTGCTGGAACAATGCAGCTTCTGAATTACATGATATTAACTGTAATGGTGATACTTTCATTCTAAGTTTCTTTGTTTATACATATAGGTCACAAAACTAGACAAAGTGTTCAATATTATTCCTGTTCATAATCAAAGAAATCAGATGTATAGCCAACCTTTAAACTGGCATTTTTCATAAAAATAATATTGTTGCCACGTTCTGTGTGCTAATTTTCAAATGAGTTAATATGTGACTTTAAAATAGTAAGTCTACTTTTTAAATTATTTGCAGTGCCTGTCCCTGTCAAACAAGGAATTAATATGCTAAATTATCTTCACATTTGGCTTCATTCACCATTTACTTGGTAGTGCTGTGATGCCTTACCAATTATGACAGCTGAGCTAAAGACAATAACGGTTTATTTCAATTCTGTCCTACACAGATTTGCAGCACTGTTAAAGACAAAGTACAAGCAAAATCTAGAACTCTGTTTAGACCAGCATTTCCTTAACATGCAGAATGCCAAGTGATTTTAACCAAAATAATGTAACTACCATAACATGTCATTTCAATATGGGCTGGAAAGTATCCTAAAGGTGAAGTGTTTTTGCATTTGTGCTTGTTGCAAATATAACAGTTTATCATCCGTTTGGTTGATAAAGTACTATGTATTACTACTTTTACACTATCCTCCTATTACACTGTCATTAACACCACAACCTTAGAAAGGATCTGTATTTTATTCCTCTTCTAGATTGCAAGTTTACCACTAACTTGGGGCATCTATTGTCACATTGTGGCTAGTTCTGTACCATTGTGAACAAATATGGCAAATGTCTTATGTCTCAGTTGACACCATCTCCAAAGGCCTCAGTACAATAAAGTTTAGACATTGGGACAGAATAACGAATCATAAAATATAATTTTGGAAATGCACGGGTGCAGACTTTTCTAATATTATAGGAAACTGTAAAGGTAGCAAGATATGGAATGATGTCACTTTCAGTGTGCTGTGTATTCAAAGGACAATATTAGAATCAGAAAAATGATTTGCTAAAAGTAAGAGTAACATGATGAGAAAGACGAGACTGATGAATGTATGAGACAAAGTGATGAAAATGGGTCGGAAGTAATGCCTCGTAGAAAAATAGACTTTGTTGACCCGGAATAGCCAGCTGGGAAGACTTATTTTCTGTAAAGCTCTAGGGGAAAAAGCTTCACTGTGTACCTAACAACCCAGATAAATTAAGTACAAAACACTTTCATAATGAAGACGATAAGTTGTATGGTATCATGTGACATTCAGAACAATTTATCGACAGAAGAATATGCATCAATGAAGTTGAGCATAACTGTGTTAGCAAGAAGAACTCTCTGTTATACACTGAGCTAAGATAGTTTATTAATAAGATTATGTACCACGAAGTACTGTGTTGTGTGCAGTCTGTGAACTTGACCTATACAGTAAGTTTGCGGAACAGTCAAGAGATGTGTTCAGATTAATACAGTACTACATAAATATGTTGGATAAGAATGAAAAACAAAGTAGATTGCCAAGACAGCAGAATTTCACAAAGGGTCAGACAGTGTTGCATGATGTTGAGTAAGCTGCAGTAATACTATTACAGGTTGTTCAGCAGTAAACATTTGACCATTTCAATTACACAACTAAACTCAACCATTTTAATTACACAGGTCAATTGTAGAAAAGTTATGAAAGTGTATGGTAACTGAGACTTAGGAAGATTACATCTCAGAAATTAGGAGCCAAATAAAGAGAAGTAAATAAAGTGTGGCATAGGCCCAGTTGTCAAGAGCAGAATGTCTTTGTCAGGTTTTAAGTAGTACCACAACTGCTAATGTAGGATCTGATGGCAAAAAAAGAATAGCAGAGTCAAATTTTAAATAATATCTATGTAGCATTTCAACTGCCATTGTAGATGTTTTAGTTTATACTTAATTTTTTCAAGGATGTACTGGCATTGATAGGGAAGAGTATTCCAAAGTTTACCAAAAGCAGCAGGAAAATGAATGTCACTTAATTTTTTTTTTGTTTATGGAATGATACCCAGCTGGGAACTGATGACCTTAGTTCATTCTGCTTTAGACCTCCAGGCAGAGAGATGGTGTGGAAAATATAGAATTTATGAGTAGATGTTAATTGAATGAGAGTTATGCGATGGTCAGATTCTAACTATTGCAGATTGTTCGTAGATAAATGGCCTGGCCTTGGACTATAGCAAAACATGCTACTCTATTGTAACCCTATTCTATGGTGTAGGGAAAGGAAGCCTGTAAAAAAAACATACAGGATATAGGAGGAATGGACAAAGGCATAGTAATCTGCAAAGATTTTGATTAGTTCTTATCACCATGTTGTTCACAGTTTTGCCAAAGTTTAGTTGACTATCAATGGCTAATCAAGACATCACTTAGTAGAACTGACTTCCTAAGTTGGTGAGAGGCACAGGAGAGCAGGTAAAGATGTCAGATTGATGGAGCTGGGATGTCATTAATATTACTGACAGAGAAAAATACTGGAAGTTTGTGGAAGAGAATAAATTTGCATAGCTTTAGAGGCATTCAGATGCAATTCCAGCACATTGCAGTGAGTAATAGTCAGACTGCAAGTTTACATTAGCAGAGTCAAGAGTAAACAAGAGTCATCTACATGCTTAATGAGCAGTGAAGGCCCTTTGTGGTCAAATGTGTCATTCACAAATATTGTGAACTGCACTGAGCTTAATATAAAGCCCTAAAGAACTCATGGGTTGACTGTGAGGAATTGAGAGAGAGCTCTATTCCATCTGTCTGTCATTTCTGTCACAGATAAACAGAGACCCACTTTTAGAACTGGAAGGAAAATCACTGCTTTCTAGCACCCACTCCACTTTAAAGTGATATACTATGTCAAATGATTTTGATAAAGTCAAGAAGAGTATCAGCTTGCCGCAGTCAAGCTGGCTGTGGATGTAATCACTGGCTTACAGAAGGGCAGTGTGTGTACCGTGCTTTGAGCTAAAGCCATGCCTGTATGTTAAAGATTAGGACTGAGGCAATGAGATGTTGTATAAGTTGTCTGTGCTCATTTTCTAGGATTTTAGAGATTGGAGGTAAAATACTTAAGGGAAGTAGTCCAAAGTAACAAAAGGCCAAGCCTTATGCATTGGCAAATTGTGTGAATGTTTTCAGCTGACTAAGGCATAACCTCAAAGTGAGAAGCTATGAGATCAGAAACTAGAAAACTATTAACATTAGGTGCATTTTTTAATTGGGGAGATTATCCATGTCAGGGAACTAGTTATTTATTTTTTTAATTTTAAGTCGATGTATTTACATTTTACTTATATAAACTGATTGCATAGTGAAGGGTGGACATTTATCGCTAGGAGAATCAAAGAACCTGAATTGCTGTGGGAGTGACTGAAATTTTTTTACTGTCATAAAATGCTGTACTTATGGGTCAGCAACATCAGTATCACTGTAATGGAAGAAACAGGAAGGTACTGAGTTTTGAGCAGGTTGAACTAGGAGGTTGACATTCTCACATAACATTTTGGAGTCATTGATGTGTCACTGCTGATTAAGGTGGTATGTTTTCCTTTGCTTAATCTAATTATCTTAACTGTGCTGGATACCTCTGAATTAGGCTTGGTTAAAAGTTAGCATTGTTTTATGGTAAACCGTCTATAAATGATCTTTGTTGATCATTAGTAACTTTATATCTGATGTTGCCAGTTTTCATTCTGTCCTCAACTGACAGGTTTGGATCCAGTCCCTTGGGTTTGACTCAACTATTGCTAAAGCTCGTGGCAAAAAAGAACTCTCGAGCTTCTCCCTTACAAAAGACAGGTTTTCCGTAACTCTCAAGTACTTGTCAGATAAGATTATTATTGTATATTTTCTAGTCTTATTTCCCTTAGAGTCTTAAAGTTTTTGTATTCCCCTTACCTGTCGTACAATTAGTACCTTGTAAACTACTATCATTGTTAGTTATTTCCCTTTTTTTTACTTTAGTACTGAGCGTACCTCTTAGATACTATAGCTGGTATTTATCTTTTTTATACACTTGGTATAGCTTATTTCTCTACTATTGCTGGTAGTTTTTTTTTCCTTTTCTGCTTCTCTTTCCAAAAAAAAAAAAAAAACTTTATCTGTTCTTTCCTAAATTTTTTTTGCCTTTGATATTGTTTGGTTGCGGTGGAAAAAGGCCCCGTGGGGTTTAAAAAATGTGTTGTGTGGGGATAAACTTCCCCTATCAGATGCCCGCACTATGTTTGTGTGTGTATTGCTTGGATCGTTTCATCTACAGGAAGATTGCTGTATTTGCCATGGGTTCAACCCCAGGGCTCTTGTTGAATGTAAAATCTCTATTTGCCATGGGTTCAACCCCACAGCTCTTGTTGAATGTAAAAATAAACTAATCTTAAAGGGCTTGTTATCCTCAGCTTTTGGAGAGGCTATATCTGAGATCAATCTCCCAAAACAAAACATTCAAAAACCTTGTCTTCCAAACCTTCTACATCTTCCATGGTTTCTGAGCCATCTAAGAAAAGAGCCAAGATGGGTCCGACCTCACCCTCGGATCTGAAAAAGAAAAAAATTGATAGGCCCAACTTCTTCGGATCCGAGGAAAACATATTGGATTCATCCACTTCCAGCCCTACTGGTTCAATTCACCTACCTAGAACAAGATATTCACCTTCTGTGGATCTGGTGCCCTTAAGGGTACTCTCACCTTTTTTGGACAGACCTAGGGTCCCCTTCTGTTGTTTCCACTTGTTTGTCTAGAAGTTTGACGGAGGAAGATGTGGAAAGAGTGGTGAGGAAGATTCTCTCGGTGCAGGGTCAGATGAGTGTCTTACCAGTGCCTACCCCTTCAGGTCAGGAGGTCCATTGTTCTACTACACCTCCTCTACAAGTTCCTCCTCTTACTCCTTCAGCTGTCTCAGAGTCCTTGGATCTGAGACTTCTGGCTCCGTCAGGCTCGGATCTGAAGATAGTAGTATCTTCAGATATGAAACTTACTCTGAGTGCTCTGGTTCCATCAGATCTGGAATGCTCTTGGAGTTGAAGCTTCCCTGTTCAATCCAGGGTGTTACAGTCAACAGTTAAGCTTTCAGAGCTGTCTCTGCACCTCAGAGCCTTGGCACTAGACAGCACAGCTCTGGCTACCACATTGGAAAGATTGCCTTTGGAGTGGTGAATGACTGTGGTCCAAAAGCTTCTCTTTTTGGATCCGAGGTCTTCATTTTCTCTGGAGTGGTCTGCCTTTGAGGCTGTGAAGAAGGCTTTCTTTGCCTTGTCAGAACTGATAGTTCCAACCCCTTTGGATCCTAAGTCTTCTACCTTGATGTGTCTGCACTCAGAGTCTCTTCACTGTTTGCCACAGGGAAAGCCAGTCCGAGACCACCAGGCTTCCCAATGTGGTATCTCGATTTCTTCTGATACCACTCCAGAGCATTCACTGAGGAGGTCCCTTGGGGGAAAATGTGTAAGAGCACTTGGACTCCCAGGAGGAGTCAGTCACTGAAGATACAGACTTCAATGAAGGTGAAGGGTCTCCACGGTCACCTCCTGAAGATGTCTTATTTGCAGACATCTTCAAAGTTCTCAAGCAGAGAGGCGGCCGTAATCCCAGTAACCCTTCATCCGAGGAGTCTGTATTCCTGGAGGCTTTCAGTACTGGCCCATCTACCTCCTGGGTTTCTCTGACCACCGATGAGCTTATTGAGTTAGTCTCTTGGCGGGTGTGGAAGGAACCCGACACAGTTGAGCAAATACCTAGGAGACCAGACAAGATTATGGTACCACCTTTGAACATATAGTTTTGTGGTAAAGGTGTGCCTGTTGATGCCATGGTCATAGCGGCTGCCACCAAAAAGGAACTTGCCAAGGAGAGTTCCTCTGTTTATCCCCCTAACATTGAGTCAAGGGCAATGGACAGGTTTGAGAAGTGTGTCTATGCTTCAGTGACCTTTGCCTACAAGTCACTGAATTACATGGCACATTTTACAAGATTACAGAGGGATATGACTAAGGAATTATCAAATACCCTGTCAGAATCCATTTCTGCAGAGGTCCAATCATTTGTGACGTCTCAGTTGGCTACCCTGCAATCTATTTTCAATTCTTCCATTAGGCTTATTTCGCATGCATATGAAGGAACCTCAAAAGCAGTGAGTTCAGGCATTGCCATCAGGAGACATGCCTGGATACACTTATGTGATTTTGGAGAGCCCTTCAAGTCATCATTCATCAGTGCTCCTTTTGATGGTACTTCTTTGTTTGACCCAAGGTGAAGGACACCTTATGCAGGTGTGAGAAGGATGGAAAGACTCTGTCTCCCATGGGCGTATGTTTTTCAACCCCTCAAAGATTCCTTTCTAGGAATCAACAAGGTGGTCAGAAAATGTGGTTCAAGAAACGCAGGTTTCTTTCCAGGACACATGTGGAGGAAATTCCCCCAGAGGCAGAGGGGGGAACTCCAATGGTCGACACTGTCCCTGTGGCAGAAGTGGCCTGCAAAACCAGGTGTGCAAAGATTATTTCTTTGACAGACCCTACCAGCACTCCTGAATGGAGGCCCAATTGCCCACCTCTGGAGACAATTGGGGGTAATTTATCCTTGCACCAGAGAGCCTGGCTAGACATAACAAAACATACTTGGGTGCAGAGGATTATTTCTAGAGGTTATATAATACCCTTTTCCTTTCCACCTCCAATCTCAAGAAAAATCCCCAATGTTCCACCCAATTAGAGGGAGCTGCTTGAAAAAAGAGTCATCCAAGAGGTCCTATGAGGCTAGACAGAATGCAGAACTTACTCAAGGTTCTTTTTAGTGCCAAAGAAAATGGGGGACTGGAGACCAATTTTAGATCTCAGCAACTTAAACAAGTCAGTTTGATGCAGCAAGTTTCAGATGGTCACAGTTCAGTCCATTCTCCCTTTTCTGGGCAAGGACGACTGGATGTGCCTGATAGACCAACAGGATGCGTAGTATCACATAAAGATGAATAGACAATCCAGAAGGCACTTGCACTTCCGCCGAAGAGCCAGTCATTACCAGTTCAGAGTTCTGCCCTTGGCTTCACCACAGCCCCCAGGGTGTTCATAAAATGTATGGCTGTAGTAGCAGCTCACTTGAGACTGCAAGGTGTTCCCATATCTAGACGACTGGCTCATTGCCACCCAGACCAGACAGCAATTAATAAGGGCAAGATATCAGGTTCTCCAGATGTGTTCTGTTCTGGGAATAACCATAAACTAAAACAAGTCTCAGCTGGAACCAGCACAGGATTTGGAATTCATAGGAGCACTGTTTCACACAAAGTCAGTGATAGCTTCACTGCCTTCCTCAAATGTTTGAACTATAAGATCAGAGGTCAGAAAAATAATCTGCAGTACCAAGATTTCAGCCCGCTCGTTTCTTCAAGTTCTAGGATCGATGTCAGTGGTAATAACACTAGTACCTTTACCCAGATTTTACATGAGAATTCTACAGTGGATGATAGCGACACAGTGGTCCATTCTTTGCCAACCCATGTCAACTCTGATACTAATCATTCACAGATGCAAGAGAGATCTCAAGTGGTGGATTCAATCAGATCAGGTTCTACAAGGCCGTCCATTTGTTTCCCCTCAGCCCAAGGCCATAGTGACCACATCCACTTACCAGTTGGGGGGGGGCATTTTCTAGAGAAAACAGTCCAAGGCACTTGGTTTCCTAAAGAGGCCAGTTTACATATCAATCTCCTAGAGATGAGAGCAATGCTATTAGTGTTGTAGGCCCTTCAGGATGATCTCCCTTCGAGGACGATTGCAATTCAGACAATATTTCAGGAGTGTGGCAATGGGCAAGCTCATCCAACCACTTTCTCATAGCAATGCACATTCAGGAGGTTCAGTGTGATAGCAGACTATCTGAGCAGGTGCCTTCTTCTACCTCATGAGTGGTCCTCAACTAGAATGTGACCAAAATTACTTTTTGTCAGTGGGGCCAGCCTTGCTACACTCTTTTCACTTTTGCACTAAACAACAAATGTAGCAGCTACTTTGCCCTAATCTCCCCACAGGGGAGTCACCAAGAGATGCTCTGCTTCATGATTGGCTCCCCCAGTCTACTTTATGCCTATCCACCAATCCCGTTAATTCTGTAATTCCTACAGAAAACTACCATTTTGAAGAGCAAAATCATCCTCATTACACCCTACTGGCCTTGACAGATTTGGTTCCCCTTCCTTTGGCCTCACTTACTTCACCAACCTTGGATTCTGGATCCTATTTCAGATCTCCTGTCTCACCTGACAGGCATGATCCATCTATACATATCAAACCTCAGGCTGAAAACCTGGCTTCTCCAGTTTTGTTAATAGCCAGACAACCTATGCTGTCTTCCTCTGTCCGACATATACTTTTATCTTCACATAAAACTTCAACACATAAACTCCATTCCAGTAAATAGAAAAGATTTGTAGGTTAGGAACATCAAAATCACGTTGAACCTTTTCAGCTCCTGTACATATCATCCTTGAAGTTTTGGCCTTACTTTTTAAAGAAGGAGCTAGTTCCTCAACCATTAAAGTTCAGTTAGCAGCAATATCAAACTTTCATATTGGATTTGAATGTTCCTCAGTAGCCTCTCATAACCTATGCAGAGCTTTCTTAAGATGTACTCTGCTTTTAAGACCTCCCTTTAAAGACCTTTCTCCCCCATGAGACCTCAGTCTAGTACTGCAGGCACTTATACTTTCCCCCTTTGTACCAGCAGCTAAATGTGACTACTTGGAAATCATTTTATTCTAGTAGCCATTACATCTACTAGACGAATTTCAGAATTTCAGGCATTGTTTTCAAAACCTCCATACTTGATTTTTTACAAGGATAGAGTGACATTACGAATCAATGCACCCTTTCTTCCAAAGTTGGTGTCAGAATCCAATATCAATCAGTCCATTAATTTGCCAGTTTTCATATTTTTGCCTGCATAGAACAAAACATAAGAAAAACAGGCAATATGTTTGTTTCCTTTGCAGACTTAAAATTGGGAAAACCAGTTGGCAAGGTAACTTTAGCTAGATGGCTAATTGATTGTATATCATTTATTTATAAAAAATTGGGTGTTACATTACCACAACCAGTATGAGATCATTCAGTTAGATCCATGGCAACGTCTTCAGTTTTTCTTTCTAGGACTTCCACAAATTACATATGTGCAGCAGGTATTTGGGCTACTCCCAATACTTTTGTTACTCATTACAAATTGGATCTGGTCTTCAGAGGTAGAGCATCTTTTCATTCAGCTGTGATCAGAAACATCCTTCCTTGATTCCATCTAGGATTTTAGGTAGCTGGGGACTCCTGTCGAGGATAGAATGAAAACTGACATCAGATAAAGAAGTTATGTACTTACCATAATGTTCCATCTGTGTTGTCCATTTTCATTCTTCCTCAAATCCCCACCCACTATCCTCCAGCCTTTGGAAACTTCTGGAAGAATGAGTCTTTAGGGGACATCACTGTCCTTTGCATTGCACTCCAGATATAGTCCTTTATCTCTGCATAGTTAATATTTCCTTTCTGGCAAAAATCAGCGAACAGGATCTGAGGTAACTTAGAGTTGGTGCATTATAGGTAAGGGAGAAGCTTGAGAGTTCCTGGTTGCCGCAAGCTTTAGCAACAGCCGAGTCGGATGAGAGGGAGCGGATCTGAACCCATCAGTTGAGGAAGAATGAAAAGGGATAACATAGATGTTATGTTATGGTAAGCACATAACTTCTTTTTCAGGTGTAATCCAAGGCAGAGTGACTGTTGTAACTTACCTTTTCTGTATGGGAGTGATAATGTTTAGGCACTGAGGAAAACAGAATTAAAATGGGCTGCATTCTCATCTATAAAAAGTCTAAGCAGGATAGATCAGTTGCATGAACTTAAACGTTTGGGGAGATGATGAAGGGTAGATTTTTTTTCATATTGTTTGAAAAGCAGACTCTCTTCCTTTTGTGTATTGTAGTGTGGTTCCATATTGTGAAAGTTGGCAAGTAATTGTTTATTGAGTCTGCATAACTAAAGGTAGAACAATGTGTTGGGAGAGGGAAGTTGTTCAGGAGTCATTCATAGGTTCATAGGTTCATACTAGGCTATCTGCCCTAGGGCATTTATAAGCCTAGCCAGAGTGTGTTTGGCTTTCGCCACCCAATTAAATTAATTTTGCTATGCCTTTTTTTGAGGTTAGTATACTGTGCCTCTGTCTAACAGTGACACAGAAGTGATAGCCGGGGTAAACCTATGATCTCCGATCCACTCATCAAGATTCCTCTTGAAGAGAGTCAGTGTGGGACTCTGCCTAACCTGGACTGGGATTTTATTCCAGAGTGAAGGGAGCCTCTGGGTTATGAATCTGTCCCTCCAGCATGTCCTATTTATTTCAGTGCTGAGGTTCAAGTCTCTCGAGCGCGTAGCTCGATGGGATTTGGATTTTCTGAGGTGCAGCATGTCCATTAATTCCGGGTTGGACATGGCTTTATACGTCAGGCACAGATCGCCTCTGAGCAGGCGGTTTGCCACTGAGTAGAGCTGGAATTTCTTTAACCGGGCAGCATATGGCATCTGTTTGAGCCCTTTGATCCTCTTGGTGAGGTATTTTTGGGGTCTTTCCAGTTGCTGCAGGTGTCTGGTAAGGTAAATCCCAAAAAGGGCATTGTACTCAATTATGGGCCTGATGAGGGATGAGTAAAGAGGCACGATGACCTCCCCTGATCTAGATGTGAATCCCTTCATGATTAGGTGGGCTATATAAAATGTTTTTCTAACCACTTTGGCCACGTGGTTGTCAAATGAGAGATTGCTATCAACTTGGGTCCCCAGGTCCCTAATGACTTCTTCTGTACTTAATGGATTACCACCTATGTGGTAATTTGTGGGCACTTTGTTTTTGCCAAAGGGGATGACTATACACTTTTTGGCATTTAGCTTGAGGCCATGGCTTTGGCACCAGTTGTCTGTTTCTATGAGGCCTTTTTGGAGGATGCTTGTGTCGGCTGGAGAGTTGATTATGGCGCCCAGTTTGCAGTCATCTGCAAACTTGGTCAGCCACAGTCCTTCCGTGTTGGCCTGTACTGCCGAGAAATATATACCGAACAAGAGAGGTCCCAGGACTGAGCCTTGTGGGACGCCACTTGTAACTGGTTTGGAGTCTGACATGGCTCCAGCAAGAGTGCTGTTACTGTGTTGAGATCTTGTCAGTCCTCGTTCTGAGATCTATCATCTGTCTAAGTCCATATCACTTGACTGATGGGTGGCTGAAGTCATCAGTAGACTGTTTCCCATCAGAACTAATATCCACATGAACATGTTTCGATATAATATTCATTGAGAGCCAGTAAAGGTTCTTTTGGCAACAGAGTTATTAGTTCCAGATGAAATGTATAAGCAAGCCAAATAATATTACCTTACTGATCCTTGTATTAACCTGGATGGGATCACATTGCATGGAATGTGGAATCTGAGTTTCTGATAGGAAACCAGTGAAGCTGTCTTTAGGTAATATTGCATCTTCTCTCATACTGCTCCTTTTCTGCTCTGCCATCTTTCTGAATGCAGCACCTAGGGGAAGTGATTTAGGAATCAGTTTGTTTTAGCCAGGATAAAAGTGAAGCCATTTGTGAATGGTGTAGGTTTTATTTTCCTGTTCTGAAAATAATTTGAATACTCTTCAGTCTATTAGCCTCAACCAGTAATCCAGTGTAGTGTTTGTAATCCCTGACCCTAGATTTGGATGAAATCACCTGAGAGGGGAACTGAGATAAATAGATACTATAACAGAAAGGAAATTTAATTATTTTTCCATTTTCTGTGGCACTACCACATAGGCCTGTTTATGTGAATCATACAGTGGACCACCATTGATGCAGTACTGAATTTGATGAAAATTTTGAAGCTTACAAGTTGTGCAACAGTGGCACATTGGTAATACAAAACTGAATTCAGAGGGCATCAAAAACAGAAATGATGTGTGCAGGTATGTGATTATAGAGTAGGTGAAGCAGACAAGCGGTCAAAAAGTCAATAGTAACATACCAAATCTTTCTTGATATGTCATTCTGTGCTTAGTTCTGTAGCCAGGAATCAGATTGAACAGATATGTATAATTGCCATGGTTGAAGCCACATAGCTTATGAAGATGGAGTGAATGGGGCCAGTAGGTAAGAACTGTCAGGTTTCCATGCGTTTGGGTGGAATACACCACCGTTTGCTAACTTTGAAATTATATTTTCTTTTGTAGTGGTCATAGCTTAGAGTAGGTGCTTTAGGAACAAGAGGGTAAACAAAGAGCTCTTTATAAAAGAAATGATAATAAAAAAATGAAGGTGAGTTACAGTAAGCCTCACAATGTCACATGGCAACAGAGTTCACTGAATCACTTCAAATGAGGTTATACAAACACCTGGCAACAGAATCATGGAGTCTTTAGGCCATCTACTTTCATGCCAGCAGAAAGAACAAACATTCTACCTAAAGACCAGATAGATTCACATCCATTCAACTGCTAGGAGAAACTCCCCCACTATTTTTAATGGATAGAAACAGTAATGGAACATGGAAATGTCCTTGCTGTAGCCACACCTCTTTGAATGAAGTACTTGACATAAATGCAGGCAAGACAAAAGCAGGCAAGTCAACCAAGTAGTAAGTTGTAATAAGGTAAAAGGAGGGTGCTTCTGTTTTAATTAATGACCATAGACACAGTAGTAGTAAACTGAGTACATTGAATATAAAAGATTGACTGAAGAAGACTCTGCATACATTTGCAGAGTACAAAGCTCTTCAGCAGGTTATAGCAGAGCTTCTAGGAGGGGTAACAAATCTTGCAAAACAGAGCAGCTGCAATAAATTGTGGAATCAAAATCAACTCCTATCTGTGACACCTTTTCAGATATAACAGTGGTCTTTTAATTCTCATGCAGTGAGATGTTCAGTTATGGAACTATCTGTTTTATTTATTTATTTACTTATTTATTTATTGAACTTTGTTGACCAGGTTAGTCCTTCTGGGCAAATGCCCTTTACAGATGAGACCTGAAGAGAAAAATGCCAAATCAGGCTATTGTGTTCAGATATTTAAACAAATAATAATCCTTGATTTGATTATAGTGAATCGTACATGGTGCAACAATATATTTTCCTTTGTGGCAGTCACTTTGCTTAACCTTTTGCTTCTTACATGGCTGGTTCCTGCTGAAAGGGTGTTTCTCCTCTGTACTGTTCCGCAGAATCAGTTTATTATACTGAGGGTTTTCTGTACAGCTTAATGTAGTTGTCCTGAATATAGACTGAAATTTACAATATCAAATTGCAGTGTCGGCCTTCTGCAGCCAGTCAGCTTTGACGGTGTTGCATAGTATAACATTCCTCCTTAGGCTCAAAACTGATTTGTTTATTCATTCCTCCATCTACTTTTTAATGATAGCCAGAATAGTGTTTTAATTATAGTGGGCACTTTTCATACACTGCAGATTACCAGAAAATGTGAATGACTGTATTAAACTGCCAGAAATATTACAGCATGATTGGTTGATAGGATTCTAAGAGATTTAAACTGACTTATACATTAATATCCTTCAGCATTTTTGTCACTGGAATAAAAATGATCATCTGTCTCAAATATAGTATCATATTTATACAGCAAAAAAACTTTTAGCTGTGTCCAAAATATAACTATTCAGAGCAAGTGAATTGCATGCTGGTTCCTTCTTTATCTTGTTCTACATACACTCATAAATTATTGCAGCTCTTTCTGACTGACTTTTAAGTTTGGATTATCCTTTTAGGCAAGTCTTTTCAGACTCTGACAGATAGAAACATATTATTTAAAATGTAGAGCAAATAATATGTACATCAGAATTTGTAAATTTTATATTAAATCGCCTACCAAAAATTATGTGAACTCTTAACAATCTTTACTTATTTTAAACAGGAAAATAAAAAAAAACATCAAAAGAAAGAAAACGCATAGAAACAATAGAGAAGAAAGCTGCAAAAAAACTAATTCCACTCATTGATGAAGACTATTAATTGCATAACTGATCATTTATTTCAAAATGAGTCAGTTAAGTCAGCTATTATACCCTTATAGCTATGTATTGTATGTATCTGAAGGCTGACCTTATTTAGACCAATAATTATTTTTTCAACTCTGGATCTCATTGCAATTTTAATTTCTTTCTCATAGTCATATGGCCAAAGGTTAAAGAATGTCTAAAAAGGTGGCGGCATTGACTTTTAATTATTTGTAATTGCCCTCCTTGCTGCTGCTAATACAGAACACAACAAAAGCTTCTGGGATATACATGGAATTGGAGCCTGATCAAGACCAAATGTTTAGTTAACTGAAACATATTTGATTGTAAAACTTGAGCAAAAGATTCAACATCTTGAATCTTTTTTCTTTTTTTTTTTATTTCACAAGTATAAAATATATTCTTAATCCAATTTGAAGACTCTAGCTCATACCTTGCATTATTTAGCATATATTTTAGTAATCTGTAGGTTTGGAATAAAGCTATGATAAGTTTCCAAATAAAGATTTTCCAATGTTAGGATGAAGCAGTTCTTGCAGTAGATGCCATTATCATTTGTTTACCCTTACAATGTATTCCTGGAAAATAATTTGTTAAAATTCCAAACAGACACTAGGATTGAAGTTTTTTTTAATTCCACAATTATACTGCACAATAGGTGAATATTTGGATAAAACTATACTTTTATGAGTATTAATAATGTGTAACTTTGGTTAGGCTTTCTTTTTTGAGATAGGAATATCATGTATTTTCTCATTAAAAAAGT
This sequence comes from Protopterus annectens, assembly GCF_019279795.1. Lineage (NCBI taxonomy): Eukaryota > Metazoa > Chordata > Ceratodontiformes > Protopteridae > Protopterus > Protopterus annectens. The sequence goes on along the minus strand of NC_056729.1, from coordinate 492,090,342 downwards.
AGAATCTGCTATATGTCTGACCATTTTTTCATTATCTAGATAAATTTTGAAATTGCATCATCTCAATTCAATATATCAGTATTCTTTAAGCAATGAATCCAGAATTTAAATCCATCATTTTTCCTAATTTCCTTCTTAGGTTTACTCATTAAATGGATGTATACCAGATTATTAGTTACTGCAAATACTGAAAATAACTAATATTTCACTGAAAAGTTTTCATATGCCTCATTTTTTAATTATTTTAAAATATTTCTATATTTAGACAGAATATATGCTGACTATTGGAAATAGAACTACATTTTGTTATCAGCTACAGTTATCTGGGAATTCAGATATTTTATTTTATTTTTTATAGTTGCATAATATAGCATGAATGTATTTCTACACTGTGTCGCATAGTTGACCTAACTAATAACTAATTTGAAAATAGAAGCAAAAGACACACATATATCACGTACTATATACTGGGATGACGTTATATGCATGTATGTATATACTGGGATGATTTTATATGCATGTATGTATGTATATATATATATATATATATATATATATATATATATATATATATATATATATATATTATATGTTTGTGTGTGATGTATATATATAACCATTCCAGTATACTTGTAGAAGATGTACATACACACTAAGACAAACTGGGCAACTGCGCCTGTTGTATTAAACTAGACTGAAAATGAGCACTTGTGTCCATTCGGCTTACCAGATAACAAATAAATAAAAATGTTGAAATAAACTGCTGCTATAAATGGCAGAATATTGGCAGTTATTGAAGTTGCATTCATTTTAAGGACTTATAACCAAAATATTTGCAGTGAAGAATTATATGCCAGCATAAGATAAAAGGGCTGCACTGTAAGATTTTATCAATGCAGATGTCAAATAGACAGCCAGTATAGTTATTTTTTAATATCACCTTATCAAAATTATTAAATTACAAGATTACAGTACTGAAAAAAGCAAGTACTTGTAACAGAAATCATGCTTATTCAGCATTATGTTACTGCTCAACCCCTGAGAATAGAGTGGCACATAGATGCACATCATGCTACGTTTCACTCCCAGATTTCATAGTAACAATAAAGTAAATGCAGCCCTTGGTCATAGCTTGATCCTTAATTAATGACCAGTATTGTCTTCTAGGATCTACTTGCCTTCCATACTAGCTTTCATACTTAGATGACTACTTGTGTCTTGCCATTTCTGTAACAAGTGGTGAGTACTTTTGATGCAAATCTAAAAGTGTTTGCTGCAGTGAAGAATGATTACACTTGATTAAGTTGCTTGATACAAGACCCGCTATATGCTGTAGCCTGTAGACAGAACACACTAGCAGATAGCTTCGGTACATATCGACTTCTTCATTTAAAAATCACCAGCTCTGCAATCCATATCCTGCAATTTTTAATTTCCTTGACCAAGTTTGTATTTGAAAGTGAGTGCTCTCTTCATATGTCTACTATGCTCTTCTGCTCTTCCTAGTGAGATATATCATCTTTTCTAGTGCATTTGCAAACAAGGAGTTAGGTGGGAGGGAGGGTATGCAGGGGGGTTTAGTCTTCCTGCAAAAAAAAAAAAAAAAAGTTAGCGGTTACTCCACTTCACATACTTTTTTTGCATTTTATTTTGAGAAGCTGTTGCTTCCTATTGGGAAATTTATGCTTGGAGATTTTCCATTGATCCTTTGTAGTGGAACTCTGGCAGACATTAATCACAGAAAGTTTCCATGTATCATCACAAATTTAAGGTGCCTGCCGAGGACATCCTAGATATTGGCTACACAATCACCAAAATCACATGCAGAAAACTGAACATCATGTGTGCATAGTGGGATGACAAGGCAGGGGATTACAGTTGAAATTTGGCAACAACTAAACAAGATTCAACTTCTGGCATTTTGTTAGAACAAAGGTCATCTGCTAACTAAGATAGAACATTGTTGCTGTTAAAGTGATGATCATGATCTGTACTTAAATTACTAAAGAAAGAAGATGCTGATGTATGCCTTTAAGAAAAACAAGGTACTGTGCACCATTTGCTAACTTGCTAACATGTCTTTCTTCAGTACCTGCAGTCACTGGGGATGAAAATTACATGTAAAATATTTGGCATTCATAGTACTGAATTTTATATTATATATACACGTGTGTGTGTGTGTGTGTGTGTGTGTGTGTGTGTGTGTGTGTGTGTATGAGTGTATATATATATATATATATATATATATATATATATATATATATATATATATGTATGTACATACACACACACACACATATACATACATACATGTGTATATATATATATATATATATATATATATATATATATATATATATATATATATATATATACACATAACTTGTATGGGTGGCCATGGTGGTGCAGCGTTTAACGTTGCCACCTCACAGCAGGAGGTTCTCCGGTTCGATTCTTGGCTGGGGTGCCTTCTGTGTGGAATCTGCATGTCCTCCCTGTGGTCGCGTGGGTTTCCTCCGGGTGCTCTGGTTTCCTCCCACATCCCAAAGACATGCTGTAGGTGGATTGGACACTCTAAATTGGCCCTAGGCATGAGTGTGTGCCTTCTGTGGAAGGTTGGGTGCTGGGTTGGCAACTCGACACCGTAAAACTCCACTGCCAATCATGAGCGGACATGTGATCCGCTGTGGTGACCCCTAACCAGGAAAAGCCAAAAAAAGAAGAAGATAGCGCCCTTTAGTAAGAAGGTCCACTTGAAGGGTGGAATGCACTTTTAGAAGCTGTATCACTGCAGAGAAAGGAAGAGAGTAGATATGGTGTATATTATGCAGGGATGATACAGGTCTTGTATAGTTTAATTATATAGTAAGTGTTTCAGTGACATTGGATACTGGGACACTGGACATGATAGAACACAACTGAAGGTTTCACATTAATTAAAGACACAGATTAAGCAAGGTATAAGCTGTTTTAAGTTAAAATGGTTTGCAGAACAACAGACCAAGAAAGGCAGGAATGAGGAGCATAATACATATGTCATATAAGTAGTTTATTTTCTACCAAGAGGGTGGTAGCTTGATAGAGCATTTTATTTTTCAGAGGTACTGTTAGAACAAGTACATCTGAGGACTTCAAGCACAGTAAACACAGGCATAGGCATCTGTAGGAGCACTGTAAAATATATACGATATTGATATGCTGCATGTACTTAACAGACACCTCCTTCTGCAATACCACTGTGTAATACAAATATATTAAAGTGAATGTTTTATAAAAATTATACACATTTTTGGCTGTAGCATTCTAGTGCACATACATTAAAGTGAATATTTTCTACAAAATGAATACAAAGTTTTTGTAGTTGCACTACACAATATACATACTTTAAAGGAATTTTTATACAAAGACATTATTGGAAATAGTTAGGCAGTCAAGTGTTGAGAGTGTAATGATAACTGGGTTCCCAAGTTAGATTGATAAAAGTGTGAAAGAATGTACAGGGAGAGAGAGAGAGTAAGTGATATATTGTCAAGTAGTGGAAAGGAGAGCCATGGATAAGGATAGAGAAGAAAATTGGTGTGGAGTGATGAGTTAGTGAGGAATGTATGGCAGAAGATAAGTAGGGGAGGTATGCAGTGGCAAGAAGATGCAGCAGATGAGTCCCTTGAGAAGATTAGTGATGTATGTTAGGGGAGCATTCTGATGATGGTTAGTTTAGAAGAAGTGAGTCTGCACAGCAGATGTGCTGTAGTTGTTGGTGGTAGCAGTATGTTATTATTTGAGTAGGAGTGGAAGGAGCGGGAGGAATGTAATACCTACACTGGTTTACTCTTAAGTACCATTCTCCCACTTTTAGTGCTTACGGCAGAAGATTGGGTGAAGTGTTTTTTTTTTTTTTTTTTTTTTTTTTTTTGGTTAAGTAGTTTGCTAACTTATTCTTTGCTGCTGAGCACAGGATGTGATGTATCTTTACAAACTACCTCTGGTTGCAGTCTATTCTTTGAAGCAAATTTAATTGACTTCATAGCAGCCATATCAGTTATCAGTGATATAAATTATGAGGAGTATGCACCAAATGTATTTCCCAATTATACCTCTGAAAAAAGGTTAAAAGAAACATTGAATTATCAGTTCTGACTGCTGAAGATACTTTTGTGCTGCTGTATTATACAGAACTCTCTGAACGGCTTTTGACTGCTAGCAGATAGTTGAGAAATCTCCTTGTTGTTCATTGCAGTAGTGCATTCATAGGGGAATGAGATTTAGCCATAGATGAGTGGTGGTCTCGTGGCCACATTTTGAAACCAGACAGATACCCCATAGTGAAGAAGTGAGGTTATCTCCCCACACTGATGATGATGGCAGGGAACCTGTTTGTTGAGGAGGGTATAACCTGCTTCATCTTCATTACTTTTTAATACTGAAGTAAATGGTTGTTTCTTCTGAGTTAACCATTGCGGGCAAAGACTGGAAGAAAAGTAAGTACCATTAGGCAACTGCCTTTAATTCTATGTAGTGCTTTTGCTTAGTATGTGATTTGCAAATTCTGTTTTTTTTTTTTGTTTTGTTTTTTTTGGGTAGAGTGAGCATTAGATGGCTTATGATTTCCCTGGAAAACATCACTAGCAAGTGCGCCTGTATTTTGCTTTGTACATAACATAACAATGTAACCAGCTGTGAGTATTCTAAAGACTTAACAAAAAGACCTTGCTGAGGAAAGCCAGAAATCGTAATGTTTCAACTGAGTTTTGAAAATCAGTCATGCTCAATCAATGGATGTGTACCCTCTCCCAGCTGGTAAACTTTCCAGCAGATCTAGGTCCACTTCGGAAAGTAAGAAATATAAGGAGTCCTTAAAACTTCATTGCAAGCACAGACAAATGGAAATGCCAGTGAAGGTACTGGTGAAGGAGATCATGGGTGGAGATTGTGAGTCCTTAGAGATCCAACTGCTAGCCCAGCAGCCTGCACTTCTGTGTCATAGTGAGACCCATATAAATCCACCCACCCTCTCCCTGTTTTTCTTCTGCAGTTACGTCTTATGTTGTATACCCTTTAGAGCTGGAGAGCAGAGTGGTTGCGTTGCTTCAAAGGAGCCAAGCCTCAGAAACTGAAGTTGCAGTTCCTATGCTACAGCTGGATGCCAGTCTCCAGGTATCTGCATGGGTGTCACCCGTCCCTGCGGGATTCGACAGTTGATTGCTTCTCTCCCTTAGAATATTGTAGGTATTCCAACAGCTTTAGTTGATTTTTTTTTCGCAAATGGGGTATCTGAACCTACTTTGCAGCCACTGCTCCTCCCAGATATACCATGGCTAAGGGTTTGTAGCCTGAGAGGCATAATAATGTGGCAAGACTGTTAAAATGGAGGTTGTACAATCAGTGCAACATACAGGTAGCTGAGGAACATTGGAAACATAAACTACAAATAATTACATGTACTGCAGTGGTGGTGCTGCGGTAGCGTTGTCGGCCCACAGCAAGACGTTGTGCCGTTCGATTCTCAGCTAGAGCGTCTTCTGTATGGAGACATGCGTGAATGGGTGTACCTTTGTTGAAGGTTGTGCATCAGGGCTGGCAAACTCAGCACGTAAAAAAATCTACTGCCAATCATTAGTGGACCGGAGTTCCGCTGTGGTGACCCATAACTGGGAAAAGCCGGAAGACACAAACAAACAAACTAGCAGTCAAAGTAGAAGCAAAAACAAAAAACAGATATTGTAGTGGAAGAAAATGAACAAAATTAGAATTAGTTGCTACCCCCTAGCTATTGTAGTGTAGTGAGAGATATAATGTAAGAAAATATGAGGATATGCAGTTTGAAACTGTTCAGAAGAAACCACAAAGATAATGCCAGGGGCAGTAGAAGCAACAGGCATAATAAAGAATTTTCAAGAATATTTAAAGTATAAAGAAACTTCAGTCTCTACCAAAATTAACAATTAAATACTTAAAAGGCAACATTATCCCCAATGTCAAAGAACAAAAACACAGAGGGTTAACACTGGAGCCCCTCCTTAACTTCAAAAAGCATATATATAAAATCACTATTGAAGTTCTTTCTCATTCCATCTTATATCCTCTACTTCACATAACTCTAAAGCCAAAAATGTTCTGTTTCCAAAACTGTAATCTGTAATATTCTCTATCCTATTCAACATGTACTTTTCCTATAACTGCCAAAAATGACAGTCCATTGATGTAAAAATACATACATTTGCTCTACTAGTTGAACAAAGGGCACATCATTTTGAAGTAGTTCAGTCAATAACACTGGCTGCCAATACTAGGCAGAACTACTATGCTACTAAGAACATGTATCCAAAGTACTTACATAAGGGTACTGACCTCCACTCAAAGGAAAACTCCCTCCATGTCCAAAATTATACACTTAGAGGCAGCCAAGATAGCATTCTTACACTGTCCAGACCCAGATTCAAAAAAGCATTTTCCAGAACAGGGCCCTCACTTTGGAATTACCTACCAAATGAAGTAAAAAATACATTAAACACATTAAAGGCATCCAAAAAAGCAATACAGGGAACACTTTTTGAGGAAGCCAAATGCACATGCTTTTGAAATATAGGCTGCGTCTGAGAACTGAAATACTAAGCTTAACTCTCATCCATATGTTTGAGTGTGCATTTAATTCATGGGTACTTAATACTATTTAGCATGCATTTATTTACCATAGTATATCTCTCTTATATAAGCAATACATTCTATAATCATTCACTTGTATGTAGGGTGTAGTTGGAATATAGTATGCAAATCTAAAAGTACTAATGTTTGTCAGACTTAACACCTAAATATTTACACAGCTACACAAATGTTTCCACTGTAACTTGACTATATATAGAGTCATGATATACAACAGGTTATGGCTGAAAAAGGTCAGTAGACCAGCTCAGTTACCCAGAAAGTGAACTGAAATATATATAAATAAAATAAATATGCTGCCAATAAATGTTAACTCCCGATGGACCGCAGAAGAAGGCAATTGAAAGTAAATTGCAGGTGCTGAGAAGAGCACTCTTGGCAGACTTCGAAGACTGAAGCAGTACTAACTTCATGAATTTTAATCATGCCTTGACTAAGGAATGTGGTCCATTCCTGCTAGGATAATAGAAGCTCTAAATATTTGGAGAAATTAAAATGGGAAAAGACATCAGCTTTACAGATGCCTGAGACCCAAGTGCCAGAGGTACAGGCATCTGCAACTCTGGTGTCAGCTATGTACCTTTTCATTTGATTTTACATAAGATTTGCTGAGGTATGCTTATCAGCACTTTAGAGAGATGCTGTACTTTTTATGCTAATGCTCTCTTCATCCATTTTAGCGATAGTCACTAAAAGGAAAAGGGAACCCTCCCCTCAGGGTCCTCATACTATGGACACTTACTTACAAGAGGAAAATGAAGCCTTTTTACACAAGATCCACTCTTAGTGGGATTATGACACTAAGTCCAATGTATCTTCTTTTAAATGTCTGGCTTCAGTTTGTAGACACCATAGTTGAAAGACAAAAATATGTTCCCTTATCTGAATGAATGTGTAACCAAGGCGTGCATTTTAGAAAAGTTATTCAGGGCTCACAGCTACTCCTTTCAGCGTTCCTCCTGTTCTATGCCAGCTTTTCCTGAAACATCTAAGATCCAGTATCAACCTTTTGCTTTAGAAAATCTCCCTGGATAACACTTTATAGCCAAGACTTGCATAGTGCCTCTCCCCAGGACAACATACTCTTTGTATATCATTTCTTTGATTTCCTCACAGAGGTCTCTCATGAGTTTTACAGTGTTCTTGAAGGGATAAGGGTTTAAGTCAGATTCCATCCTGTTAATTCCACAGATGAAGATGCACATAAAAGAAAATTCACTGGTATCTGAAACGTCTGTTGGAACAACATAACCAGTCCTTGGACAAATTATTTCATATATTATCTCTGTCGAGAAGTAGTTTCTTTGGTGGTGTAGCACAGGTAAGTAACAATCCATGTGTTCCTTTTCTTCCAGCAGATCCCAGTAAGAAATTTACTGGAGTACCACAAATTATGCTTTGGGTGAATTGCGTGCTTCAGCTTAAAGTGCAGAGCAGGTAATATAGGGAATTCAAGGAGAGACAAGGAGCACAGTGTTTACTCAATCCAGGGGCCCTTCAGGTAGTGACAAAGTGCAACACTTTGCTATGGTATACCAACAAGAAGAATGTGGGCTCCTTATTTTTTTCCTTTGCAGATTAGCCATGAAACTATGTGATTTAGGTATGAAGTTATATTTGCACCTCCAGTCCACCTATATCCTAGCCAAAAGAATTGGCTGACAGACCACTTAAGCAATGAAGAGAGCATACCCACACATGGAAGCTAAACAAAAGATTTTTCCAGAAGATCACAAAAAGGTAGACCAGACATACAACTGTGTAAATCTGTCATCTCCAGTGACCCCCCAAGTGAAGAGTTTTTGCTCATGGCCCTATGCGAGGATCTGTCGTATGTCTTTGCTCATGCTTCTTTCATTCCAAGAGTCCTTCTTGGCAAGTAAAGAAAAAGCGAAGCTAATTATAACTGCACCAAAATAGCCAAGACAAGTGTGGTTCTTCCTCCCAGTGCTTATGTCCAAGTAGAGTCCAGTAACTCAGTCAGATCATTGCAGTTCACTAACTCAACAAAAAGGGTCGGTAGTACACTAAACCTTTCAAGGGATCGAGCTGAAGCTTTAGAAGATCTCAGCCTAGTACCTCACAGCCACTTAGCTTCCCTCATTTTGTATACATTTTACAAGCAGCTAGAAGACAATACAGGATGTCACTTAGTTAAGCAGAAGAGATTTCCATGTGATATGACAGGAATGGTTTGAATCCAGCAACTTCTTCATCCCATGGGCTCTGCAGTACTTCTCAGTGCTCTTGGACCAAAGTCTAGCTATTTTAATGGCATAATTTTCAGTGACCTCACTGTGCTCACCTTTGCACCTTTCTCTGTCCACTAACTCTTCTGTGAAACTTTTTTTGAAGGGGTAACCTGCACTTGTGCACATCCCCAAGACCTCATTTTGAACTCCTAGGCTCTGCTTTTGCAAGTTCTTATCTTAGAAGACTCTCTGCATAGTAGTTGCCACATCAGCAAGGAGGATTTTGGCACTACTGATTTTCATATGAAATTTGCAAAGTTTTGAAATGTCTAGTCCCTCAAAACCTCTAGCTACTAGACCAGCTTTGAGCACTTTGACTGCAGTGTCTCGGTTAAGACACTTAGTAACTGCATGGAAACATGTTTGTTTCACATCCTCAATACTTGTCTAGACTGATTTTCCAGTTGCTTAATTTCTTTTCTTTTGCATCATGAAAATAGAGGTCTTCCACTTCAGGCACACTGCCCCATTGGTTTGATGCAGAGATTGTAATCGTTAAAAGTAAACTCCATCATTTACTAGCTGACTTAATCCTAGGTGTAGTTTAGTGCCAGTAATACTTCTAGGACTTTGCTGTTTTTTAATTTCCATTTTTCCCAAACATAAATGTTGAATGTCCCACAATCTTTTTTTCCCCATTCAAATATCACATTGTTTCAGAAAGGAAGTTCTCAGCATCCTACATGATTTCATTCTGAGTCTGTTTTTGATGTTCATCATTTGATTACTGTTGCAGTAGCCCTAGGTATATGGGTTATATCCTGCACAGGATATAATAGTTGTCCAGCTTCAAAAGCTTAAGGGCACCATTATCAGCTCAAGCAGAGCTGAAGAAATGCAATGGTTTGGGCACTAAGCCCTTCAGAACTTTGCTGCTGAGGAAGAGCAATCCTCTTCCAGGCTTTCGAGGATCAATGGTCAACTAGCAAAACTCCTTTGCTGGGCAGATAATGTGGAAGTATTCCCCCTAAGGGAACTTTTTATTTTTGTGATATAAGCTTTACTTTTCCTGTGAAATTTATTTAAAGCTAGGTAAAAGTGGCTTTAGGAATAGTCACATGGCTTTTAGTCACTTGTTTACTATGAAGCGCAACCTAACTTTTGTGGAAAAAGTTGTTAAAAATTAGTTTTTGTTTTGTTTTTCTTAACTACATCTTATGTTAAATTACTTTTCGGGGCTAAGGTAAGCGTTTAAAGTGCTTTTCACTATGTTTTTGGTGGAAAATGTACTTTAATACATTTTAACTGACCACTGCTATTAGTCTTACCCAGGCTTCAGACATTATTTTTGGTTTCACCGTGGAATAACATATTGGTTCTCTGATTATTCCTTATTCAGCCACAAAACAGAAAATTTTCAAACAGCCTTTGTCCCTTCAACAGGCTACAAATTTGCCTGAGCTGAAGTTGGATGACTCTACTGTGACATTTTATGGATTCTCAGGCTATTCATCTTTCTCCTTGTTTCCATTTGGTGTAGTCCGTTCACCCACTATGGACTGGGATTAGACACTTCCTCTGCAGCTGTTGGAGTGTTCTTGCTGGGCAAGGTAGAACCACTGTTGTTAGTCTAGGAGGAAGGAGAGGGGAATGCCTGTCTGCCAAGCTGGAATGGGATGCCTTTCCCCAGGGATGATTTGCCTGTTAGGAGTCGGTCTGCTTCTGTAGAAATTCTTGTCAAAAAGAAGCATAAAGTTAAACATTTATCTTTCCTGTCTCTGTTGCTTTGGACAAGTGTGATTTATTGGGCTTAGCTCAGGGTTTAGGTCAGGCTCTTGACCCTTCTAATTCTGGTGTTACCGAGGGATTTCTTCACTAGCTGAAGATTTTCAGGATATTGAACAGGAAAATGATTATGAGGAGACTGTTTCTGGTCTGACTTCTATTTTCATCCGATTGAACTATGAGTTGTCAGATCTGACTGGATCCGACCTTGGCACTGAATCTGCAGCTCTTCTGTTCCAGGGCTCTGACTCCTCCCCTAATTCCCTGAACCCTACCTCAGTACCTCAGATCTTGTTTATTGCCTGAAGTGTTCAGGCATACCATCGAGGGCTGTTGCTTTTGTAGCCTTTTGGTGTTTATCTGTAATTTTTTTGGCTTCTATTTCTGTACTCCTCCCCTTACCAAGAGAAATGTTTTTTTTCTCTCTAGTGAGCTGTTTAGAATTTGTAGAGTATTAGTGCTATTAGATAGTTTAGGTAAGATAGTTTAGAGTTAGACTTTAATGTATATTACATTTTTTAGAATATTTTGTAGTTTGTGTACTGTGCTTGTTTCTTTTAGACATTTCATTAGTCTTAGTTATAGCTATAGGATAGTGATATAGCAGTATAGTTGCAGTAGTTTATCCATAGTTTATGGGTTATTGGTTCATAGGTTTATAGATTAGTGCTAGGCTAACTACCCATATGTCATTTTAAGCTTAGCCAATGTGAGAATCAAACCCTGTAATTTGTGACTGTAAGGTAAACACCTTAACCATATGCTTTACTATAATGTCTGATGGTCAAGGCTTTAAGAAATGTATGGAGTGTGGGCACAAGCTGCCACCTCAGGACCAACACTCCTTGTGTGTTCACTGTTTGGGCATTGCCCACCTTGACAATCTGTGTCAGGCTTGCTCCTCATTCAGCTCCTGTGCCTTGCAGACTAGAATGGAGAAATTAATAGTAAAGGGCCTCCTTCCTCCTCCAACAGGATCTGCCATCCCTTCCACTTCCTCTGCTGCCTCATCGCCCATTATCAAGTATAAGAGATCCAAGGAGAAGATATATAAAGACAAACAGAAGGAGGGCGAGACAGTTAAGCAAGATAGAGTTAAAGAAGAATCAAAGGAAAAGTAAACACTGGACTCTGAGAAGTCACGCAAGTGTTCTCTGGATCCGACAGTAGCTTTGGGATCAGATCTGAAGGTGCCAAGACATTCAGAGCTGAGAGTTTCTTGGCTCCATGTGTCTCCTGCTCAGTCCAGATTCTCCCACATTCTGAGTCCCAGACTGCACTCACTAGTCCTTCCGGAGACAGGGTATTCTAGACCATCATCAGTGGTGTCTTCTTTCCTGTCATTGAGAAGTCTAACCGAACAGGATGTCAGCAGAATGAAGGGAATGTTCCTCAGAAGGCAGATCTATCTTGGGGTTCTCTCTGTGCTGTCTTCTGGGAATGTACCAAATGCTGGACCATCTATCCCCCCTCTTGTATCTTATCCAGGACCAGTCCTGCTCTCAGCACCAGTTGTCTCAGATCTGAGCTGTCTCAAAGTGTCTTTGCTGGAGCTAGAGGTTCAAGTCACTTTGACTCTTACAGGTACCCTTCCTCTTTTGGCCCCAGCATGTTTAGAGCCAGGAAAGTTTTGGATCTGAAGCTCTGGTGCAGTGGCTTCTGAGAATGGATCAACTCTGAAACTGTCAGAGCCATTTCTTTCCCTCAATTTCAAGGTTTCCTTTCTGTTAGAGGACAGAAGGGAGTCAGTGGAGTCAGTGGCATCTTCAGCCTTTGAGGCTTTTGAGCAGGTCCATTCAATGCTGAAGGAAAAAGAGCATTCATCCATGTCGTCTCCATCTAAACCCCAGCTAGGATCAGCTTCTACTTCTCATCCTTCTGGTTGACAATGACAGTTCCCCAGGCTTCCCCAGGCTGCCTGCTACATAAGCTCCCAGTCTGATTTATACCTCCCTGCTCCTCCCTCATAAATGTTTCACAGAAAGCAGATGTGCAAGCGGAAGCACTTAGACTCTTCACCAGACTTGGTCACTGAAGACCCAGACTTGGTTGAAGGTGAAGGCTCCCCTAGATCCTCTTCTGAAGACATCACCTTCATTGAAATCCTTGAATTGATGAAGCAGGTTGGGGGATAGTCCACAGATAGTCTTTACCCAGACAAGTCTGTGTTCCTGGAAGCCTTTGGATCTGGCTAATCTTTGTCCTGGGTGGTGCTGCCTGTTGAACCAGTCATTGATATGACTCAATAGGCATGGAAGGACCCTGATGCAGTAGAACCCATCTCTAAGAAACTCAGCAGGATACTAGCAGCACCCACAGACAGGAAACACTAGAGCAAAGGTCCACAGGTGAATATGATGGTTGTAGCTGCAGCCACAAAGAAGGAACTACGTAAAGAAAGTTCTTCAGTCTCTCCCCCAATAGAGAGTCTAGGGCTATAGACCATTTTTTGAAATATAAATATGCTTCAGTAACCATTGCACTTAGAGTGCTGTATTATTTATCCCATGCCACTATATTTCAGAGAGACCTGGGTTAGGAAATTTCCAAGCCTGTCTCTGGTATTCTACCTACAGATGTTTAAAAGACAGTGGACCTCCAGTCTACTTCCAACATAGCTACCTGACTATTTTCCAGTGCAGTTGATTGCACAGCAAGGACAGCAGGTACTAAGATTACCTTTTGTTGGCATGCTTGGATGCGTCTGTGCGACTTTACAAAAAGCTTCAGGATGTAACTCCCCTTTTGATAGGTTCACCTTGTTTGGACCTAAAGTAAAAGAAATGCTGAGTAGGAGTCAACAGACTCTCTCTGCAGTAGGCATCCACTTATCCATGGCCCAGAGATCCTACTCTAGGAATCAGCAGGCTGGTAAGAAGATGTGGTTCAGAAAATCACTACAGTTCTTACCAAGAAACTACTGGCTACAGACCCCCTCATGGCAGAGGAGGGGTAACAATAATGCATGTCACCGTAGAGGCAGAGGTAGATTGCATAACCAGGGCTGTCACAGACCCTTTAGTTAAAAAGCTCTTTCAGCTCCCCTGAAGTGTTGCCCGACTGCTGCCCTCTGGAAGCAGTCAGAGAACACTTGTCTTTGCATCCACATGCCTGGTGAAACATAACCACAGATTCTTGGGTGGTAAACATCATTTCCAGAGACTATTCCATACCATTTTCCCTTCTGCCTGTTAAAAAGAAAGTTCCTGATGTTCCACCCAGTCAGTGGGAACTCACAGTGGCAGAAGTTTCTAAGCTGATATTAAAACAAGTCATTCAACCAGTCCCCAAAGACCAATTAGAATCCAGAGTCTACTGGAGGTTCTTTTTAGTACCCAAAAAAAGAGGGAACCTCAGACCCATTCAGGATCTGAGCCATTTAAATTAGTATGTCAAGCAGACAAAATTATAAATGGTTAACATTTTGCCTGTCCTGAGGAAGGATGATTGGATGTGCTCCATAGATCTCAGGGACTCATACTGTCATGTGAAGATAGAGAAACATTTGAAGAGATTTCTCTGTTTCTGTCTGGGAACCAGTCATTAACAAAGAGCCTTGCCATTCAGTCTCACCACAGTTGCCAGGGTGGTCACCAAGATTATGACAACAGTGGCAGCATGTCCGTGTCTACTAAGTAGCCAGGTTTTCCCATACCTCAAAGATTGGCTCCTGACCACTAAGTCCAACAAGCTGTTATTGCACCATTAGGACCTTCCGCTGCAGCTGATGCATGACCTAGGCATCAGTCAGTCTGACCAAAAATCTGCTTATGCTATCTCAGCAGTTAGTTTATTGGATGCTACCTAGACACAAGCTTACATTTTGCCTGACTTCCAAACTTCAGGGTGCTTTCCCTCAACCTTACTGCCACTCAAGGTCTTCATCATCCCTGATCACCAGCAAGATTAATTGTTCGTTCATTGGGTCTAATGGCTTCCACAATTCTCATGGTTCCATTGATCAAGTTTTACATGAGAATACTCCAGTGGACTTTAGCAGTGCAGTGGTCCCAAATGTATCATCTGCTTCAAGCCAAAATGTTCTTTACCTAGATTTGCAAGCAACATATATCCTGGTGGATAAAGTCTCACTCTATAGTAGAAGGGTGTCTGCTCCTTCTGGACCCCCATGTGGTGGTAGTGATGACAAACACTGCCTTTCTAGGGTGAAAGGGATTGTGAAGTGGAAACTGTCCAGGGCAGTTGGTCACATCAGTGTTCTGGAAATGAGGACAGTCATCCTAGCTTGCAGGCATCTCAGACTCTCTCTGCAGGGGTGTGATACCATTCCAGACAAAATTGTCATTAGTCAGTTACATCAACAAACAGTGAGGATCATGCTCTTATCCACTGTGTCAAGAGGCTATGAGAGTCTGGCAAAGAGCGATGTCTTTGCAGTGCTTTCTGATAGTAATACATATCCCAGGATCATCCAGGATCCTAGAACACAAGTTGAGCAGATCTATTTTGATACCTCATGAGTGGCCCCTCAATCCATTAGTGACAGCCTTGATTTTCCATCACTGGGGCCAATCTTGCTGTGACCTTTTCGCATCCTGCCTAATCAACTGAAGCAGTTACTTTGCCCTGATCCCCCGGCAGGGATAGTCACCGAGGGATGCTGTAATCTGCTGTAGTCTGCAGATGGCCTCTGGATCTCCTCTCTGCCTTTTCTCCATTGACTTTAATGGACAAGTTCATACAGAAAGCAGGAATGTGCAAGGTGGTCCTCATTACCCCCTTCTGGTCTTGACAAACATGGTGTTCCCTTCCTGTGGCCTCTGTTAGTACATCCTTCATGGATGCTGGATCACTGTCCAGATATATTGACACCCCCTGCCAGACTGCCTCTTCCAGACCAGAAAGTCATGAAGTTAGCCGCTTGGTCCCTCCAGTTCTAACATTAGCCAGATATGCCAGGCTTCATTTGTCAGTCATTCAGATTGTATCAGCATTCCAAAAATGGACCACTACAAAAATATACCACAGCAGGGGCTTAGATCCATTTTCAGCTTCAGACTCGATAATGATGTTGGATCTAGTCAGATCTGACAACCCATAGTTGAACTGGATGAAAATCAGACAACATGGATCTATCATTATGGTAAGTACATAACCTTTATTTTTCTCTCCTTGGGGAACTGATTCTATTTCTGAGGAGAGTGTTTCTTCTGATAGTTCCTTAGAAATATTTTCTTTTTCTGAAACCATATCCAGAATGAATCTGTTGTTTCAGTGGGAACATAATGATATTCCACTGATTTATTACACCTGGAATTTCCTGAACTTACTACAGTTCCTCCTGTTCTTCCAGTGTTTGTAGATGTTTTATTACTGCATCTAATTTGCTTGATAGCCAGGCTATTGCACGTAAGAAAGCTGATAGATTGTATAAAGTTCCTCAGTCTTATAAATTTTTATTTTCTAACCCCAGACCTGACCCAGCAGTGATTTCTATGGGAAATCATGCTGCTGTTAAACATCTGGTAAATACTAATCCCTGTCCTTGTGATACAGATGGGAAAGCCTTTGAAAGATTTGGAGAAAAAAGTGTGTTCTTCTGCCACACTTATTTTTAGAATTTTTAATTGTTTAGCTCATATGTTTTATGTTTGCTTTTGATAGGTTCATAGCTTCATGTATGATTACCAGGCTAATGATTCTAAAGAGCCTTTTAAAGCCTATACATACTTTCTAACTGTATTTGCAGGTTATGTCCTCATTTTATGAGGGTATATCGTGGATATAAATGGTCGAGCATTTACAAGCTTCTTCTTCATAATAGGGACATAAGTGACATACAGGGGTAAATTTACGATTACCCATCCACTGATCCAAGTTGCGCTTGAATAAGTGCAGGAAGGAACTCTGCTTCACATGGATGGGAAACCTGTTTCAGAGAAGGTGCAGTCTCAGACACATACCTGTCCCTCCGTGTCTTATTTATGTGACAGACAAGGTTCAGGTCACTAGATCTGGTGCTCTGATGCTGTTTTTTTTTACAGATGTGCAACAGGTCCATAAGGGGCCATATGGGAATCTGCTTTGAAGGCCAGGCATAGATCATCCCTCAGCAGTCTGTAGGAGACCAAGTACAAAGATAAGACTTTGAGGCAGCCGACATAAGACATGATCTGATGTTGTCAATTTTCATTCTATCCTCACAGTTCAGGTAATTCTAACTGTTTTACACAAGGATAATTGGATGTGCTCAGTTGATCTTCAGGATGCGTACTGTTACATCAGAATAAACAGATGCTCCTGAAAACACTTGTGCTTTTGGCTGGGAGCCAGTCACTATCAATTCAGAGCCCTGCCCTTTGGAATCACCACAGACCCCAGGTGTTTACCAAGTGTAAGGCAGTGGTAGCAACTCACCTGAAACTATAAGGATTCCAAGTGTTTCCATACTTAGAAGACTGGCTCCTCATTGCTCCAACCAGGCATCTTCTAGAACAGTCCAGGGACTGTTTACTCCAAATTTGCCAGTCATTAGGTAATACAGTCAATATTTTGAAATCCAAGCTACTACCAGTACAGAGTCTGGAGTTCATCGGTGCTCATCTTAACACAGTAAGTCAGATTGGTTCTCTACCCCCTCATCATATAGGCACAATCAAGTCTCACATTCAACAAATTCTTTCTCATCCTGCTCCTCCTGCCAGACTTGTCCTACAGGCACTAAGTTCCATGCCACTGTCTATAGTTTTAGTCCCACTAGCACATTACTATATGTGTGTGTGTTTTTCAATGGACTCTAGCTGTTTAGTGGTCTATTCTTCGGCAACCTCTATCCTTCCCAGTCAGACTTACTCTTGTATGCAGAAACCATCTCCACTGGTGGATCCATTTAGCCAACATTTACATAGGTCACCCCTTCTTTCTGTCTCGCCCCCAGTGGCCACAGTGACCACAGACTCCTCCCAACTGGGATGGGGGGGCATTTTTTGGGAAGGGTGGTCCAAGGCATGTGGTCCCCCAAGATACCAATTTGCATATCAGTGTCCTGAAGATGAGAGCAGTTCTTCTAGCATTGCAGGCATTTCAATATTTTCTCCCTCTGGGGATCATTGCAATTCAAACCAACAAAATATCTGTGGTATGGTACATCTACAAACAAGGGGGAACTTGATCTTACACCCTTTGTCAAGAAGCTGTGATAGTGTGGCAGTGCGTTGTCTCTTCCAACCACTTTCTTGGGGCAATGCACAATTCAGGGAAATGCAGTGTACTAGCGAACAAAATCAGCAGGTCCATTCTGATGCCTCACTAGCGATCTCTAAATCAATCAGTGGTGGAGAGAATTTTCCATCATTGGGGCCAACCTTGCTGCATTCTTTTTGCTTTTTCCCACAATAACAAATGTAGCAGGTACTTTGCCCTGATCCCCTATCAGGGGGATTCACCGAGAGAGATGCTCTAGTCCATGTCTGGCCCTCCTTTATGCCTATCCCCCGTACCTCTGATTCTAAAATTCTTACAGAAAGTCAATTAGTTAAAAAGTTCAGTCATCTTCATTGCTCCTTTTTGGCGTCATCAGGTGTGGTTCCCATTCCTTTGGTCTCATCTTTGTTATCCTTCTTGGATACTGGACCCCAGTCCAGATCTTCTTTCACATCCCTAAGGGATAAAATATCCCAATATCCGAGCTCTCAAACTAAATGCATGGTTTCTTCAGTTCCATTAATAGCTAGACAGTTCAGACTTTCTTCCCTGGATAATCATATTCCTTTGTCCTCAAGAAAAATTCCACTAAGAAGATTTACAAGAGTAAATGCAAAAGATGTTCTATTTGGGCCCTGAAAATTACATTGATCCCTTTTCTGCCCCTAGTTCTTCTGTGCTGGAGGTATTAGCTTCTCTGTTTAAAGAAGGTGCTAGTTTTTCCACAATCAAGGTACAGTTAGGAGCCATAGCAAATTTTCACTCAGGTGACTATGCTTCTTGCTTGGCTGCTTCCAGGTGGTGTACGGCTTTCCTAAAGGGTATCTTCTTGTGCAGAGCTCCAGTGAAAGACCCAGCACTGCCTTAGGATACTTCAAGGCTTGACTCATCATCACTTTGAACCTTCAATAAAAACTGACTTAAAATTCCTGTCTTGGAAAATGGCTTTTTTAGTTGCCATTACATCTACAAAAAGAATTTCTGAACTCCAGGCTCAGTCATCCAAAGACCCTTACATTGTCGTTCATAAAGATAGCGTTACTGTACAAAACAATCCCTCTTTCCTACTAAAAGTGTCATCTGAATCAAATATAAATCAAAGCATTCATTTACCAGACTTCTTCACAAAATTTTCAAATAAAGGAGATACATGCTACATATTTTAGATGTGCATAGACAACTAAGTTTCTGTTTATACAGAACACAAGATTTCAGGAAAATGGAACAGTTTGTCTCCTTTTCACCTAGTAGGCTGGGTTCTCCGATCTCTAAAGTGACATTGGCTAAATGGATAACCAATTGCATTTCCTGTATATATTCCCAGCAAGGTTTCTCCTTACCCAAACTACCTAAGGCTCATTTAACCAGATCCATGGCAACCTCATCAGCCTTCTGGTCTAGAGCTTCTATTGATTATATTTGTGCAGCAGCCACCTAGTGTTATGCTCATACCTTTATTACTCATTGCATTATTACAAATTGGACATCATTTCCAGAAGTAGAGCTGTTTTTGGTTCAGCATTTCTCTGGAATATCCTTCCATGAGGGCCACCCAAGATTTACATAGCTGGGGGCTCTGTCCCATACATTGAGAAAGAATGAAAAAGAATACATCAGATATTAAAGTTATGTGCTCACCATAACTGTGCATCTGTGTTGTCCATTTTTATTCTTCTTCAACTTCCCACCCCTCATTCCCCCTTCCTGTTATCTTATGGAGTGACCTGATAGACTTTTGGGACCTGTATTTCCATCTTAGAGCCGTGGTTTTATTTGTCCTTGTTTCTGTTATATGTTAAGACCTTTTTAAGTCAGCAAACTCAATCTGAGGTATTGGTGATGGACTAGGGCATTATGGGTAGAGGGGAGGAGCTTGAGTGTTGGATCTGAAGTATGTAGAATGTGGCCAAGTATGATCCAAGGTCAGATCCTTAGCCCATATGTTGAGGAAGAATGAAAATAGACAACACAGATGCAAAGTTATGGTGAGCACATGACTTCATTTTTTCATACTATTAAGGAGGCATCCTGAGATGTTATCAAGTCTCACTGATACAGTGTTTTTTTGGTTTGAAGAGTGCATTAAGCACCTGTTCCCTAGTGATAGTTGGGGGAGCCATGGGTGGAGGTATTTCTTGAGAGGGAGAAAGCAGAATAAAATTAGAGATGAATTTAGCAGCCAATCGATGTGCTATATTTTATGACTTGGTATATGTGGCTCTATTTACAGTTAGTTTGGCACATTGTTATGTAGTGCCTTTAAAGTTTTAGACATGGCTTAAGAATGCCTTATGGTTGTTCTTAGCCTGGGAGGCTACTTTTATCTTTTGCTTTGGTAGACTTAATTCCAAGTTGTTTCTTAACCTTGTTTTCTGTTTTTGGCTATGATTTTCTTCATTTTGTTGTACAACCTATAGATGCTGTAAATCCACCAGGGTGGCTAGTTTTTATTTAATTCTATGCTTATTTCAAGTACTTACCACTACCTCAGTGCAGTGCCGTCTGTCTCTCTATATATTTGTCTGTCTATCTATAGCTGTACAGTGTTTTTATGAGCAAATGTCCATAGGCAGCAGTCTTCTCTGTGTTTGCAGGGCCTGAACTTTTGCCAGGATGCCACTTATAAAAAAGAAGTTAGCCTTGGAATAATTCTTAAAGTGCCAGGGTCACCTGGTGTCCCAGGTTTTATTTTTATTTCAAAGGAGATAGCTTTATAGTTCAACCTGACCAGTGATGACATTACACAAGAGGAAGTTTAATGCTCCCCCATATTGATGGGGACTGGGGTGTATGGACTAAGGTCCAGGGTATTTGTGTTTACAAAATTCATGAATCTCTTGAGCCTTCAAGGGACGTTCACTTGGGACAAAAATAGATACAAACAGTATTTCCAGATGCAGCTCTTTTCACTAAGTACAATTTCCCTTAAGAGCACTCAGGGAACACACTCAGTCCGGGGACAGGTTTCTCTGTCTCTCTCTCTCTCTCCAGGCCCCCAGTAACACTCCTCACTGGCACAACTGTAAAGTTGAGTCCGCATTGGAGTGTCCAAGCCAAGCCTTCCAGCACCCTCTCTGTGAAACCAGTGCTTTATGTCCCTGCCCCAAGCAGCTGACACACACACTCATTGAGATTTGATTTTCACACACACACACACACACACACACACACACACACACACACACACACACACACACACACCTGGGAAAGGCTGGCACAGATTTACTAGCTATGCTGCCTTCTGCCCAGACTATAAGGTAGTTACACTGCCACCAGATACTCCAAGACCAGTTACTCTAAGGCTGTTACAAGGCTATCCAATTGTGCTGAATGAAATTAATATTAATACAAATGATAATGTTTGACCAATGCAGGAACACTTTCAGGGGTGGCCACATAGTCACCAATTAGATATGAGTACTGTCAAAGGTTTAAATATTAGTTAAAGGACCAGTCATAATGAAACGTTTAAATATATTTAATAATAAATAATAAAAGAACATAAAAATACAGAATATATATTTACAATAAACAGCAGAGTTTCAGTCACAGGAAATATTAAAATAACACAGATTAATAGATTCACACAGATACAGAAAAACAGTACTTAACTAATCTCACTATATTTTCCTGACTGATCTGAAGAATTGCTATTCCCTGGTGACTTACTAGAGCAAGATGAAGTAGGTGAAGGGCTCTTCTTTGTCAGGTTCCAAAAACAGACTTCCCTGAGACTTTAGTCTCATCTAGTATTAAAACATAATTTCAATGATGGATTACAGAATGACATCACACACATCTGGTGATCTGACATCTGGTTCCCATACTACACCATTACTGGAAATTGAGCCATAATCTAGTGCATATGTGTCACCATACATACAGATAAAACTTTGCTAAGATCTGTTGCAGCTCCTGGAAGTCATAAAACCATTTCAGTTCTTCCACCCTTCCAGGGTAGCCATTAGTTCCTGCTAAGGAGAATACAACAAGGATTCCTAGTCCTTGTTTTCACAGATATGTCGTCTCTGGCTGCAATCAGAACTGTAAGATACAATCTTTATGGCCTACCAGATAATTTAATTTCAAACTGTTTTTCAAAGTTAACTAGACTGAGATTAACCTCTTCTCTTCCAGTATCCTCTGTTAAGACATATACATTTAGTCAGTTGCAATACAGTCAGGACCCACTGCTGGCACATTTTTTAACACGAGCAACTTTAGAAATACATTTTTCAACACAAGGATCTGTACAAATCAGCTTGGTATACAAATGACATATAATTATTTGCAAAACTCCAGCCAGCTATGCTGGCATATGTTACACATCTCCTGTCCCACTTCTCCTGGCATAGCTGACAGTACCTCACATCGTAACACTCAGACTATAGGGAGGTTGTTGAAGTCATCCATGATGATGGCATTGGGTTTAATGGAGAGTGACACAAGCTAATTTAAGTAAATGGTATGTATTTCCTGGATTATAAAGGGGGACCTATAGATCACAAGGATACAGTATGGTATGGGAGTTTGCTTTGTTTAGTTGTACATGGAGGAACTCAAGTGCATCATACTGCTTGACCAGTTTTGAGGTGTGATTATTTTGGATGTAAACTGAGACACATCCAAATTTTGGCCTTTTCTGTGCAGTAAGTGGCTTAAATGTGTGGAAGACAATATAGGAATATAGCCTTGCACTGCCAGGGTGCTTTCCATGGTTTTAAACCATGTCTCAGTAACTACAAAGACATTTATATGCTCCAGGGAGAGGAGAGCTTGCAGGGAGTGGAGTTTTTTTGTTCAGACTTCTAGCATTGAGCAGTATCATCTTTAGAATATTTTCTTTTGGTTTAGCTATGTCAGATAGTTTATCAGGTTGACAATGTCTAGAAAAGGCACTATGGAGGTAAATAAGGTTTTAGCCAATATTCAAACACCTAGAGGGAACAGGTGCAGACCATCCATGGTCTATCACCAGTATCCACTCAGGCTGAAAATGTACCCCCTTCAAATGACACCAAACATAAGTCAGTTGTTAAAGTCAATTATTTTTGTTTATATTATTGTATCATTCTTGGACGAAGTAGAATGTTGCTCTGTACAAGAATCATACCAGCCTGGAACACATTGTCTGAGAGCTCCATTACATCTTTCTTCATATAGTCCAAGGAGGAATATCTCATCTCAGTTACGGCTACATGTACTACAACTGAGTCTTACTGGTACTTGTGGTTCAGTGACCTGAGTGTGTGTGTAATCTGTTGGATCCTGGCTGCTGCTAGACAACTGACATTTACTGAGAATATGTGGAATACTGTGGCTTCTCTTCCCTCTTCTGAGGAAAAATCTACTTTGTGTAACCTTATTGCTTCTGTATCTCAAATGAATAAATACTTTTTGAGGTGTGTTTATGATTCAACTGATGGCTCTTCCAGTGCTACTGCTACTGAAACTGTTATGAGAAATTTTGCTTGGTTGCATATACAAAATCTACCTGAAGATATTAAAGTTGATATTTTGAATTCTACTTCAGGTAGGGAGGATGCTCTTGGGCCATCTGTTGCTGAGGCCCTACAAATGTGGGACAAGAAAGCAAAACTGATTTAGGGAGTTCCCAGATTTTTCAGCCTTCCTTCTTTAAGTCGGTCAATGGTTTTATAGCTACTTCTATACTGTTTTATAAAAACAGAATAAACAAACAGGAAGCTGCTAGAAAGCAGACTTTAAAAATGGCAGTTGGGCTCAAAAATGAAAGGAGGAGCACTCCAGAAACAAAGGCAGTCCAACAAGTCTGAATGACTGACTACAGACTGTCTCTCCCCCAATCCCACCCCAATGGCAGTGAGAATCCAATCCTATTTCAGGGGTTCGTCCTCATCTACAGAACAGAGTTATTTTCCCCAATTCCCTCCTGTCATTCCGCATCTGTTGATTCAGGTGGTGATAGAAGCTGCTTCTTCTTCTCTAATAGGGAAAGTTTATTTTTATTTAAGAGTATTACTTGTACCAAAGAAAGAAACTTCATGGATATGAGTCTTTACTTTCTGTTTGTGAAAGTTCTAAAGTTCAAAATGTTATCCCTTAATAACCTGTTACCTCTCATTTCCCTCTTTAGTGACCACAGATTTAAAAGACCATTATCATCACACTCCTATAACACCAGATTTCTTATTTTGTTTGTGTCTGTGTCACACTTTCAGTTTTCTTCATTACCCTTTGGGTTACCCACTACTTTGAGGGTATTTACAAAATGTCTTGCTTGATTGTTAGCCTACTGCAGACTACAAGGTATTCACATTTTTCTTATTTAGATGACTTGCTTATCTTTGCAGTGTCTTTTTTTCAAAATTCCAGGAATCTTTCACCTGGGTGACAGATAAACTTCTCAGAGTGGAGTTTCAGGAGATCATCCAAAAGTGTTGCTTGACTTCGCACAGGACTGTTTTCCTGGGGTGTTTCCTAGATTCCACAATTCAAAGAGCTTTTCTTCCAGCAGGAAATAGAACTATATCTAGATCTATTCCTGAGTTTTTCACTCAGACCAAGGCCTCAGCAAGGGAATTTCAAAGGATACTAGGTTTCTTGACATCCACGATTCTCATGACTTCTTTAGCCAGACTCCACATGAGAAAAAATCAGTGGTACTTAAAATCAGTATAGTCTCAACATCAACATCCTATGACATTCCAGATTTCTATATTGAGATTTGCAAAAAGGGGACTGCTTTGGTGGAAAGACCATTTTTTCTGAATCCAGGTCTCCCATTTTCTTTCCAGTTCTAGCTTTTCCAGTACTAGATTTTGCTTGGGGAATGGTGTCTGTGACAGTAAAATGCAGCGTCTGTAGAAGAAAAAGGACAGACCAAAACACATAAACAAAAGGAGGTGTTGGCAGTAATAAATGCTCTCAACCCTTTCAATCATGTGTGGTCTCCAGGGCCATTACAAGTGATTCCAGGCAACACCACAGTAATGTGGTACATAAACAAATAGGGGAAATCAGCTCTTAACCACTGTGCAGACTAGCCATGGTAGCATGAGATATAGATTTTCAGCACAGTCTCACTCTGTAGACATCTTACATATTGTCAGACCAAGATTTGATGGCAGACAAGCTGAGCAGGACCAGAACAGACACTCTCAAATGAAAACTGAATCATAGGGCCATCTTGGAATTGATTCAGCTGTGGAAAACACCTCAGATAGACATGTTTACCTCCATTCACAACAAACAACTGGCAAAATTCTGCACCAGGACTCTGTGCAAGGAGGCATGGAAAACAGATGTATTTTCATTTTTGTGGACAGGAATGCTCCTGTATGCTTTTTAACCTTTCCACTGATTTTTAGGGTCATTCTAAAGACAGAAAAAGACATTCCAAAGATCATTGTGGTGACTCCATTCTGGCCCAGGAAATAGTGGTTCTCCCTTCTTTATAAAATAGCCAAGGACAGTTACCATAAGCTTCTTCACAAACTGAACCTACTCACACAAGATATGGGGCTCCCAGAGTGAAACAAATTCAGTCAACTGCCTGGATGATAACATTGTAATAGCTTTTAGGTACCTATTTTCTGAGGATATGCTGCATGTATCAATGGAGGCAAAGGAACCCCTACTAGGAATTCATGTATTAGCAAATGGAGAAGATTTTCTAGTCTGCCAAACAAGACCAAGGACCCTTTTAAGGCTAGTATTTCTTTGGTTTTACAGTATTTGTATGAATTATTATCCTCTGACACTTCTTACACCTGTATCAAGGTTCATTTTTTGGCCATTTCAGCATATATGTCCATGGATTCTCCCCTATCAATGCATTATCATGTTAAAATGTTTTTGAAAGGGGCGTTACATACTAGGCCTCCTAAAAAACAGATGGCTTCTCCCTGGGATCTCAACTTTGTTTTGGAAAAATTAACTCTTGCTCCATTTGAACCAGCTTATCAGGCTAATTTGAGATTAGCATGGAAGGCAATTTTGCTGATTGTTCTGACTTCTACAAGAAGAGTATCTGAGTTGCAAA
Source organism: Protopterus annectens (assembly GCF_019279795.1). Lineage (NCBI taxonomy): Eukaryota > Metazoa > Chordata > Ceratodontiformes > Protopteridae > Protopterus > Protopterus annectens. The sequence continues at coordinate 492,064,518 of NC_056729.1, read as the reverse complement.
CTCTTAAGATTATTCGCCTTTATTTAGTTTTTCACAAAGACAGAGTTTCCTTGAGAGCTAATCCTTTTTTACCTAAGTGGTATCCGAGTTTATTTTCAGCCAAGCTATCCATCTCACTGTCTTCTTTTCAGAACCTAACACCAAGGGAGAAAGGATTCTTCATAATATGGATGTGCACAGACAGATCAGATGTTATTTATTTACTTATTTTTATTTAACATTTGTTAACCGGGAACGAAGGCAACTTTCATTGGAGGCCCAGGGAGAAATGCTCCAGATGCATGTCTTTATAATGTGGGAGGAAACCAGAGCACCCAGAGAAAACCTACACAAATGCAGGGAGGACATGCAGACTCCACACAGAAGGCATCTCAGCTGAGAATTAAACCAGAGAACCTCTTGCTGTTAGGCGAAAATGCTACCGCTGCACCACTGTGCCATCCTATGTTGACAGAACTAATACTTTCAGAAACTGTAATCAGTTATTCATTTCTTAGGAAGGTAAGAAAAAAATGGTTGTCACATGTTATTACATTTTGTTATACTCACCACAATAAGGCAACTACAAGCAAGGTCAAGGCTCACTCTGTCAGGGCTTTAATGTCATCTGTCAATTTTTGGAAAGGGGTAGATTCTAGAAGTATCCTAGAAGCAGCAACTTGATCCTCTCTACATTTACAAAGTACTACAAACTAGATTCCTTTTCCAGGTCTAGAGCAGGCTTTACTAGGACCACTCTCCAGGGGCTCCTGGACACTCATTCTTCCTCCTCCCACTCAGTATAAGCTGTGGTAGTCTATCCATACAGCTAAGGTTACTGCAACAGTGATCAAATCAGGAACATAGTTCTGCTGTGTAAATAAACTTATCATAAAAGTAGATGTTAAAATGATCACTGCTGCAATAACGACTCTGTCCCTTTGTTGCCCTTATTTTTGTTTGTTTTTGTTGCTAGGGTGAGGACTTTCAGTTTTAATTACCTTGCATTAACCTCTTTCTGGGCAATAGCCTTCCTCTCTCACTTGGCAAGAAATTTCTGAAGGGCTTTGTGCTCAAACCATTGCTTTTGTTTAGCTCTATTCGAGCTGATAATGGTTTGGAAGTGGAAAGTACCCAAAGCTTTGGAAGCTGGCCAGCTGTTACAGACTATGCAGGACATAACTCGTATAGCTAAGGCTACTGCAGCAGTGATAATTCGAACAGCTACTTTTATGTTTATTTATTTTATTTATTTATTTTACATTTGTTGACCGGGCTAGTCCAGCTGGATATATGTCCATTTTCAGCAGAGGCCCGGGGAGATAAGCTCCTCGAAAACACAGTAAAATTTATATGTAAAAAAAAAAAAACAATATTTCACATGTACAGGTACAATAAAAGATTAAGCTATTTTATACATGATAGATTTTTACAAATGTGAATAGATTAATATATAAGCAAATATGTTCACTTCAAAACACGTTTGATTGCAGAATCATATGACATGTAACATTGTTAACATAGGTAGGTAGTGTTAATGACATTTTAGGGATATTGATGGAGATTTTAATCAAATATAAGGCCTGTTATCTTTATGGTTTTCAATAGGCAATTAGTATATACAGTTAATAAGACAGGTGTATTTGTAAAAATAACATGAGTAGTTAGTCTGGGTTCACACAGGGGCATAACCAATGGGATTTAAGGTAGGTTTTCAGCCTGCTTTTAAATTGTGTTAGTGAAGAAAAGGAGGTCAGGTCACTGGGGAGAGAGTTCCAGGTTTTACCCACGGTATTAGAGAACAAAGCGTCACCAGCCTTATTGTAGGTTTTGCCTATTTATACTAATATTTTATTAGATGAGCGTAGGGTCTTAAGGTTGTTGTAGGGGTTGATATGGTTGGTAAGAATTGGAGTGTTAGTAGGCTGATACAGGATTTTGTAGGCAACTGTTAATTGTTTAAATAGAAGTAAATTTGGCAGCTGTAGCCATCCTCGTTGTTCATAATTAGTACAGTGATGGGTTCTGAATATAGATTGTTGTAGGAGACAGCCAGTTTGTTCAAGTTGTTTTTTGAGAGGTTAGTATATATAGGGGAGGCATAGAGGAGGGTGGAGATTAAGTGGGTCCGGGCAATAGTAGACCTTGCTAGTGGAGTAAGAAAGGATTTGATTCTATAGAGGGAGCCTAGTTTTTTGTTGACTGTTTTTATGGTACTGTTAATGTGAGTATCAAAGTTAAGGTTATGGTCAATTAGTACCCCTAGGAGTTTTGTGGTAGAGTCAGGGGATATGAAGGTTCCATTGTTTGATGTAACAGTAAAGTATAGTGGTGTGGCCCTATGGGTGGGAGTAAAAAGTAGGAGTTTGGTTTTTTGGGGTTCAAGATGAGGCAATGGTGTAGTAACCATTCCTCTACTGTGTTAAACACTTTTTGGGTGAGGGACTGAAGGTCTGATGGAGTCGGGGCTGAGCATATTAATGTGGAGTCATCTGTGTATTGTATTACGGTAGCTTGAGGAATTACAGAATGCAGGTCATTGATAAAAATAGAAAATAGAAGAGGTCCAAGTATAGAACCTTGGGGGACACCGAGTGCAGTGGGGAGATGGGGAGATAAGTTGTTCTCCCACAGAACTGCCTGTTGCTTATTGTTTTAGTAGGATTGAAACCATTGTATAGCCAGTGCATCTAGAGGTTTTTGAGTATGTTTATGAGAAGTTGGTGGTTAACCATATCGAAGGCTTTAGAGAGATCAATAAAGAGGGCTGAGGATAGAGTGTTGTTATTGCGATTTTTGTTTATACAGTCAGAGAAGGATAAGTAGTAGTGCTGTGAAATGGCCTGAAGCCGTGTTGGCAGTTAGCTAATAAGTTATCTATTAGGTGTTTTAACAGTTGCTTATGAATGCATTTCTCCATGATTTTTGCCAGTGGAGATAGTATAGCAATAGGTCTGTAGTTGGATAATTCCCTAGAGTTTCCACCTTTATGCAGGGGGATAATATGCGAGATCTTCCAAATAGATGGAATAGTTCCCTCAGAGATTGTTCTGTTAATCAGAATGGAGATGGGGTAGGCTATGGCATTTGCAGCTTTTTGCAGATATTCTGCAGGAAGGAGATCGGCTGCGGTGGTGGTAGGTTTGAGTTTCAGTATAAGGGTACGGATAAAGGATGTAGGGACAGGTTTGAGATGAAATGAGGGAGGTATGGTAGTAGTAGAGGAAGTCAGAGATGAGCTGTCAGGAATTAGTTGATTGGCAAGAGACTGAATGGTCTCAGTGAAGAATGTGTTAAAGGTATTGGCTGTTTGCTTTGGACTATCATGCTCAGTATGTCCTGGGGTGGGTGTGACAGAACGGCCTGGGTGTAAAAGTGTGTTAATACCTGCCCAGAATTTTTGTGGTTTGTTTTGCTGGGAATGTTGGAGTTGAATGTAATAGTTTCTTTTGTCTGACAGAATGGCTTTTTTGTATCATTTCTTAGCTGTCTGAACTTTAAGTGATCCTCTGGGTTTTTAGTAGTAAGCCACTTGGCCCAGACTTTATTTCTGAGGAGCATTTTTTGTTTGGTCACTTTTGAGAGTCAGGGGGCAGGTTTATTCCTAGTTCTAATGGTCCTTTTTGGAGCATGGAAGTCTAGAATACCTAAGAATTTAGTATTAAAGTAGATTACTGCTTCCTCTAGAGGTAAGTTTTTGAGGGGTGACCAGTTGCATGCTTTAAGTTCAGTTTGGAAGATGTCAGGGTTAAAATGTTTGTTACTCCTTATTGTTCTATAGGTGATTGGGCTAGGGATGTCAGTCTTAAATCTGATTATGAAGGTGAGTGCATGGTCGGTTATATCCTCAGGGAGAGTCCCTACTTTGTAAGTTTGGTGATGTCTATTTATCAGAATCTAATCTAGGGTGCTTTCATTGTTATTGTGTTTATTGCTTCTTGTGGGGGAGCTAATAGTTTGAGTGAACCTGTGTAGGTTAATATGAGTAGAAGTCTGTTCAGAAGTACAGCTTTTCCAGTTGATATTAAAGTCACCGAGTACTATTGTTTCTTGGGGATAATTGGTGGAAAGCCAATTTAGGATATTTTCTAGGGTGTTAGAGTTATTCCCTGGAGGAAGGTAGACAGCAATAATATAGATGGATTTACAGTTATTGAGTTGAATTTTGGAGATAAGTATTTCTTCATTACTAGTTAGAGGGGGTATAGAGTCAATAGAGGCCACCTGTAATCCAGATTTATATAGTATAGCTACTCCCCCTCCCTTCTTAGCTTTTCGGTTTAGTCTTAAGATGCTGTACCCTGGTGGTGTATTCATTGTCTTGTATAGATGGTTTGAGCCAAGTTTCAGTGAGACACAGGATATCAAATTAATGCACATCCATGAGAGCATGTAGGTGGGTAACCTTATTATTTATGCTCCTGATGTTAAGATGGGCTATCAGTAGTGGGCTGGGAGGTCTGGTAAGGAGTTGAGTACTAGTGGGGGTTGTGTTATGGGTCTCTCTGGACTGGATAGAATTTGGCCCTGGATTGGGATGTATATCTCCATCTATTATTCTAAGTGTAAGTTGCAGAGGTTTACATGTTAGGAACTGAGATTTCCTAGCTTTTGGTCTGTAGTATCTGATGTGAGTCAGTCTGTGATATTTTGCTGGTAGGTAGGCTATTGTGCTGGGTGTGTTTGAATGGCTTTGAACGCGTGCTAATGGTGGTGAGGAGGTTTGCTTTGTTGGGTAACAAAGGTTTATGTGGTGGAGATGTTCATAAAATTTAAGTAGATAAGATATAGTAAGAATAGGTATGAGGTAAGATAGAAGTAGGATTTTCAGGTGTGGAGAGGTTGATATGAATGACATTATGGCAGAGTTGTATATAGGGTAAAGATAAGGGTAAGTTAGGTGGTTTACTAAGATGAGACTTGGAAGTGTTGGTTCTGGCACTTTAAGGATTGGGAAGTTATGATTGGTGGTTATTGTAGGGGTGTGGTTTGGGTGAATAAATGTAGGAGCACTGTGGGGCGTGTGGGAATTGGGGGCAGGGTAGGGGAGCGGAGTGAGCCCGCAGGGCGAACGGAGCGGGATAGAGCCAGTGAAGGAAGTGGACCCCAGGAACAGTCAGTGAAGAGCTGACTGCTGTGGTAAGGTGGAGATGTGTGTGGAGGAGAGTGAGTTATAGTGAAAATAGAGGAGTGAGCAGGACTGGGATAACAAAGAAAAGAAAAAGCAATGTGTCTGATAAATTATATTTCAGAACAGTGGGATAGATTTGCAAGGCAAATACTAGGAGAAGGATGCTGTCTAGTGGACAAGGATAAAAATGCAAGTAGCTTTACAAGAGTGTTGTCAGGTCTAGGAGTAATGGAGGGTAAACAGGAGTTAGCAACAGAGACTACACGTGGGTAGTGTGATAAGGTTTAGGAGAAAAGAGGATTAGAGTAGAATAAGGTTGCTGGCTGTCCTGGCTTGGGAGCAGTCTTCAGTAAAATGGAATTATATAATTCAAGTATATTTTTTACTACAATAGTTGTAACACATACATTCTTGGATCCTTGTAGGAAAGAGACTTAGGGAGAGGATTGGCTCTATTCTTTAGTTCAGGTAGAGACCAATAGTCTTAGCATAAGGTTTAGTTCTTGGCCTTCAGACAGGGCAGATTCTCATTCCCTAGTTCAGGGCAAGCAGGATGGAGAGTTTCTTGGATCCTTGTGGGAAAGAGGCTTAGGGAGAGGATTGGCTCTATTCTTTAGTTCAGGTAGAGACCAATAGTCTTAGCATAAGATTTAGTTCTTGGCCTTCAGGCAGGGCAGATTCTCATTCCCTAGTTCAGGGCAAGCAGGATGGAGAGTTTCTTGGATACTTGTGGGAAAGAGGTTTAGGGAGATGATTGGCTCTATTCTTTAGTTCAGGTAGAGACCAATAGTCTTAGCATAAGGTTTAGTTCTTGGCCTTCAGGCAGGGCAGATTCTCATTCCCTAGTTCAGGGCAAGCAGGATGGAGAGAATGGTATATGATGCCATAGCCAGGGCCACACAGCAGCCAGAGCTAATCCAGGAAATAAAGAAATGTTAAGTTTACTTACACAACTAACAGCAGCAGTGATATTTTGAACATCTACTGTTATGTTAAGTTTACTTACACAACTGTACTTTCTCTGTTTATGTTCACAGGTTCATAGATTAGTAGTAGGTAACTGCCCTTGTGGGCCAATTTAAGCCTAGCCATTTACTACAGGTGAGCATTAAACCATGCACTTTGTGTCTGTAAGGTAAACACCTTAACCGTTATGCCAACCTCCCAACCTTAATGTGACACGCATCTGGAATCAAACCCTTAATGCTGGGGTGAAAACTGAATCTTCAAACAACTGATTTTAAGTCAGCACTTCACAAAGGAAGTTGCAAAATGGTCTCTAGAATGCAAACTAACTGAACACAAACACACCAGTTAACCGCATTGAGACTAGAACCCCTACCTAACTAGGTAGAGAGCACAGTACTTAACACAAGCACAACAGCACATTCCATTGAGAGAATTTATTATGGAAAGAGAGAGATCTTTAGTATTATTTCCATATTGATAATACCCGGCTTTATCTCTTCCTCTGTCAGAATAGGATACCTTATCCGGATATATTTTATAAAAATCTGGAATGCATCTGGGTTGCTTGACAAGTAGTCACCTGCAGCTTAACATGTTCAAGGCAGTGGCCATGGCTGTTCAGGGATGCTAGTAATTTACCAAGAAATATTACATCTTCCTTACTAGGGATACAAAGCACCTCAAGTAAATATCAGATGCACACAACATTGTAATGCTATATCATTGGACAGCAAAACATTGTAAAATCATTGACATTCTTCATTTGATCACTGCTGTAGTAGCCTAATCTATATGGGTTATACCCTGCCAAGGACATAACAACTAGCCAGCTTCCAAAGCTTTAGGGAACCTTCCACAATTAGACAGATCGAGTTGAGCTGACTAAAAGTCAGTTTTGGGCGCTAAGACCTTCAGTGCTTTCCTGCTACTGAAGAGAGTACTGCTGATGATTTTTAAGAATCGACGGGCTAACACTGTTTTAGTGCTGGGCAGATAGGTTCCCTTCTGGGGAAAAAAAATCCAGTTTATTTTTTTTTTATGGCAGAAAGTATACTTTTTTTGTAAAATGTCTATATTTTAGTTATGAAAAGTTTTTTTTATTGGCTGACTTGACTTATGTTCAGTTTTAACAGGAATGTCACTTTTCTATTTTTGTGGTAAAAAAGTTCTTAACTTATTTAAAACTACTACTATTTCTACAGATAAACTGGTGTTCTTTTACTTTTGGGGCAGGGTAAGAGTTTAAAGTGCTTTTTTCCTGTAGTTTTGGGGAAAAAGCTAAGTATCTGTTTTACCAACTATTGCTGCTAAACTTCACTAGGAATCGGGCACTTTTTTGGCAACTATGGAATAACCTTCCAGGTCTTTGGTTGTATCTTCTGAGAGCTACAAAAAGATAGATTGTTAAGTAGCCTTTGCCACCACAGCAGGCTATTTTGCCTCAAATGCAGGTGGGTGACTTCTGTGGAAAAAGCTGGTTCTTTGAACCACTCATCTTTTTCCTTGGGTCCCTATAGCTACCATGGACAGTGGATTACACCCATCCTCTGAGGCTGTTGGTGTGCCACTCTTGTCTGACCTGGAGGAAAGGGCAGGGAATGCCTCTCTGCTCAGCCAGAAATCTGTACTCGTCCCTAGGGTGGTGATTGCTGACAATTCTGGTCTGCTTCTTGTAGAATTCCTGTCAAAAACAAGTGAAAGGCTAAACATATGTCTTTGCTTGTCTCAGTGATACTTGTCATGAGTAATTTGTTGTGATTATCTCAGGGTTTATTGCAAGCTCTTAATCCTTCTTACATGACTGATTCTGTTAAAAGAAAAAAGGTTTCTAAGACATTGAATAGTTAAAACCTCAAAAGGTGTTTGAAGGGACAGATGATGTAATATCTCCACAGATTTCTGATTCAGATTCTCAGGAGAGTGTGACTGGATAGTTTCAGAAAGATTCTCATTCTCTGAGACTTTTTTTACAGAATTAATCAGTTGTTTCAGTAGGAAAACAGTGATGTTTCTCAGTCTCTGCTAAAAATATTATGGTTTATTACAACTGAAATTCCTTAATGTTCATAGGTTCATAGTTAGGTACTAGGCTAACGTCCCTAGGGCCAAGCCTAGCTAAAAAATGTACCCTGGCTTTCGCCACCCAAGAAAATTATTTTCCTGTCCCCCTGTCAAGCAGAGCCACAGAAGTGATCCCCGGGGTGATTTTCCCATTTCCCATCCAATCATCAAGATTTTTCTTGAAGAGTGCTAATGAGGAGCTCTGTTTGACATAGATAGGTAGTCTGTTCCAGAGTATGGGAAGTCTCTGGGACAGGGATCTATCCCTACAGCATGTTCTGTTTATTGTGGTGACAAGGTTTAGGTCCCTAGAGCGTGTAGCTCGGAGGGATTGGGATTTCTTTAAGTGGAGCATGTCCAACAGCTCTGGGTTTGACATAGCTTTGTATGTTAGGCAGAGATCACCCCTGAGTAGGCGATATGCGATGGAGTAAATCTGTAGTTTTTTAAGACGGTCTGCATAGGGCATCTGTTTGAGGCCAGTAATCCTCTTTGTGAGGTATTTCTGTGGTCTTTCCAGTTGTTGTAGATGTCTTGTGAGGTACATACCAAAAGGTATAATGGGTCTAATAAGTGATGAGTAGAGGGGAACAATAAACTCTTTTTTTCTGGATGAGAATCCTTTTGTGATGAGATGAGCCACGTAGAAGGATTTCCTGACCACTGTGGCGATGTGATTATCAAAGGAGAGACTACTGTCCACCTGTGTCCCAAGGTCTCATCACATTTTCGGCATTAAGTAGGCTACCAGCTATGTGGTAGTTCATGGGTACAGAGTTTTTACCAAAGGGGATGACAATACACTTTTTGGCATTGAGCTTCAGGCCATGGCTTTGACACCAGGTATCTGTCTCAGTGAGGCCCTTTTGTAGTTTGTCCACATCGTTAGGAGTTTTGATTATGGCTCATAGTTTGCAGTCATCTGCAGACTTTGTTAGCCAAAGACCTTCTGTGTTGGCCTGCACTTCAGAGAAGTAGATACCAAACAGGAGAGGACCCAGGACCGAACCCTGTGGTACTTCACTTGTCACTGGTCTGATGTCGGATTTGGAATCCGCTACTTTCACAGTGTGGGTTCTGTCCATGAGCCAGTTGGCAACCCATCTTGTGACATAGGGATTTATACCTAGTTTAGTGAGCTTATCTGTAATTCCAGAGTTGGGGGATGGTGTCGAAAGCCTTGGCGAGATCTAGATAAGCTGTGTGAACCATTTTACCCTCATCTATGGCTTTGGTGACTGCTTCAAAGAAGTCAGTCAGGTTTAGGAGACATGATCTGCCTTTTACAAATCCAAACTGGGTAGGGTCCAGAGTTTGGAGATTACCAATGTCTTTGTTTATGAGTTCCACAATGATGCCTTCCATGGCCTTGCAGACCACGCTCATCAGGCTAATGAGGCGGTAGTTCCCGGGGTCTGTCGTGGCCCCCCCTTTGTGGAGTGGGATAACCGTCGCGGTGTGCCATTCAGTGGGTACAAAGCCTGAGGTGAGGCTATGATTGAACATGGTACTTAGGTAGGGTGCCAGTTCATTCTGTAGTCCATGTAGAACGCAGCCTGGGATATTGTCAGGTCCCATGGATGCTGTGTTCTTGCCTTTGGAGAGTGTGTTTTTAACCTGTGCAGCCGTGATTATAGGAACTTTGCATTCTTCCGGTATAGAGATGGGCCCTCTAGGGGGTGAGAGGGGGGTAAAGTTAGCACTGAACCTATCTGCTAGGATGTTGGCAATATCAGTTGGTTCTGTATATTTAGTGCCATTGTGGTGTAACTCAGAGCAGATCTGAGTGTTCCCATTTAGATTCTTGACATAGCTATGGAATGCTTTGTGGCTGTCTTTAGAGTCAGTGGCAATTTTGTTTTTGTAACTAGCTTTGGAGGATTTTATGAGGGATCTCAGCTTCTTACTGAGGTTGACCAAGGAGTTCCTCCAGTCATGGGATTTTACTCTTTTTTGCAACAGTTTCTTTCTTCTGTTGTAGAGTTTGTTTATGGCAAAGGACCACCAGATTGGCTTCCTTTTTTTAGAGGATAGCATCTTGGTTAAATTAGGGATAGCATGATCCATGCACTCGTGTAAGTGCTTATAAAGTGTATTTGTGTAGGATTCGGCAGTCATACCTCTATTGTCTGTCTGCATGGGTGTCATGAAGTTTGCCACTTCTGTCTTAAGAATTGTGAAGTTGGCTTTGGAGATGTTTTTTACGATGGTTTCCCTAATTGGGGGTGGGGGTGGGATGTGGATGTCTAGGCTGATTAGCTTGTGGTCGGATCTGACCAACAAGGAATTGACCTCTGGTGTGGAACACCGGTTTCCCATGTTAGTAATAACCAGGTCTAGGATATTGCTGCCCCTGGTGGGGGTGTGAATAAGTTGATCCAAGGCATTGGAATTTATGAATTCTAGAAAACGTTGAGCAAAAGAGTTGGTACATGAGTAGTTTTCCCAGTTAATGGTGGGGTAGTTGAAATCGCCCATTATTAGGGTGTTGGGTTGTACCCTAATACTTTCCAGTGTATCAAGAAATGAGGAGTGTGAATCCTGGGGCATGGTGGGGGTCTGTAGCAAGCTACAATTTGGATTGCGGTCTTGCCCAGAGTTAGTTGCACTTGGATAATCTGGGATGCATTATGCTGTGCAACTAGCCTGGAGGTGTGGATATCCTTAATGAATATGGACACACCTCTGCCTTTAGTGCTTCTTTCTGAGTTAGGTGGCCGAAAGGTGTGGTATGAATTGAAGCCTGGTAATGTAGGGGTGCTCTCTGGAGCTTTGAACCAGGTCTCTGTCACTGCACAGGTGTCAATGTTCTCCATTTTAAGGAGTGCCTCGAGTGAGTGCATTTTGAGGTTTAAACTTCTAGCATTGAGTAGCATCACCCTCAGATTTTGCTTGCTTGTACCTGTTACGGTGGTGAATTTGTCATTTGAACCTTGCCTAAAAAAGCACTATAGGGGTGGCAAGAGCCTTAGCCAGTATCCGGAATCCTAAGGACGACAGGTGCAGGCCATCTCTGGCAAAGCATCGTGGACTGTCGATCATGTCGTCCCAGGCAGACAAGTACTGGATCCCCTTAGAATGGCACCAGAAGCTTAGCCAATTGTTGAAGTCAATCATTTTGTCCTTGTACTGTGGTATCATTCTGGGTGATGGCAGGATGCTACTCAGGGTTAGGGTCATACCTGCCTAGGATACAAGATCGGAGAGCTCCTCCATGTCTCTTTTCATGTAGTCCAGGGAGGTACGTCTCAGGTCATTCACACCAACATGGACAATGACAGTGTCATATTTATACTTATTGTGGAGTGACCTGAGTGCATGCGTTATGGGCGGATCCAGGCACCTGACAGGCAGCTGACAGTAACTTTCTCCTTGTTTAGTCTAGTGAGTGGAACATCAGTGTGAGAATGTATGGGAATTTCTCCTGTTCCTTCTGCTTTGGAGGATGTTTTTGTCACAGTTTGCAATTTTCCTGACAGTCAGCCCTGACAGGCAGCTGACAGTAACTTTCTCCTTGTTTAGTCTAGTGAGTGGAACATCAGTGTGAGAATGTATGGGAATTTCTCCTGTTCCTTCTGCTTTGGAGGATGTTTTTGTCACAGTTTGCAAATTTCCTGACAGTCAGACAGCTGCTGTCTCAAAAAGGTAGATTATATAAGGTTCCTAAGTCTTTTATGTTTTAATATGCTAATCATAGACCTGACCCAATAGCTATAACTTAAGGAAATCCAAGTGCTCGTATGCATTTTGTGCTTCTCTTTCTAACAAGGATGGGAAAGATTTTAATAAGTTTGGGGAAAAGTGTATTATTCTGTAACTCTTGTTTTTTTGGAATTGTCATCTGTCAGTCTTATATGTTGAAGTTTATCTTGGCCATTTGTGAGATTATGAGGACTATTTTGGCAGCTGTTGCCTATTGTAAGGAAAAACCTGCTTGTGCAATTTGGTTTCTACTGTTTCTTAAGTTACTACCCATTGTTTATTATGTGCATATTAATGTACTGATGTCACTACTGTTATGATGAAGATTGCTTGGCTGCATTCACAAAACCTCCTAGACGATTTAAAAAAATGAAATTTTGAATTCTTCCCTTAATAGAGAAATAATTTTGTAATCTTCTGTTGTCATTACAGAGTGTGATGAGAGGAGGAAACTGATTCAATCAATCACTCAAAATTTTTATCTCTCCTTCTCCAGGTTTGCAAAGGGATTCTAAGCCCCCTTGTCTAAATAAATAAACCCAGTTGGTAAACATATGCTTAAAAACAGTGGTAGGGAGCTTCCAAAATAAAATCTGGACCTCCAAAGAACAAAGAACAGTTTAATAAGTCTGAATGACTCTATGAGATAACCCCCCCCCCTTCCACCCTGGCAGTCCTTTAATCCTTCCACAATGTCTGAACCTCCATTTCATTCTTTGGCAACAGATTGTTTCAGACAGATGGGGTCTGGGAGTAATCTATCAAAGACTATAGGTGGCACTGGGAGTTTCTTCCTCCTTTTCAGGAGATTCCTCCTCATCTGCCAGGATGAACTCTGCTTTTCCATCTTGTCATCCAGAATATGCAGGCTAGGGGTGTGATAAAAGCTGTTATTCCTCCTCAGTTAAGAGAAAGCATTTATTCAAAAATGTTTCTGGTGATAAGAAAGAAGCTACTGGAGTCAAGTTCTGGACCATTCCTTTCTGAACCAGTCTGTGATCATGCCCAATTTCAAAATACTGTCGCCTCACAACTTGTTACCCATTATTCCTGATTTAAGTTTCCTAGTGATCTTAGTTTGAAAATATGCATGTCATCACATCCCTACAGCTCTAGATTTCAGGTGTTTCTTAAAGTTTTTTGTGTCTGGATCACTTTATCAGTTCTCTATCTTACCCTTTGGGTTATCTACTGCTCCAAGGGTGTTTACAAAATGTCTAGCTGCTTTGATAGCCTACTGCATATTGCAAGGTATTCACATGTTCCCTTATTTAGACAAATTGCGTATCTTTACAGAGTTTTTTTCAAAGTGTCAGGAATTCCTCATTTAGGTAAGCAGTCTCCCACACAGACTGGGACTCCAAAATTTGTTTTTTCCAAGGTGACTGCTCTACACCTCAGTTCAGAGAACTTTTCTTCCACAGGGAAAAAAAAATATCTGTGTCTAGATTTGTTTCTGAAAATTTCCATTTAGACTTCCATCTCAGTAAGGGAATTCCTCAGAATTCTGGGTCTCATAGCATCAGTGATACTCATGAAACCATTTGCAAAACTCCACATGAGAAAGTTACAATGGTACCTGAAATCTCTATGGTCCCAGAACTGATATCCCTTGACTTTCCAAATTCCAGTTCTTTGATTTGTAAGAATGATTGTGTGGTGAAGACTCTTAATCTCTCAGAATCCAAGTCTCCCTTTCTCCACTTCTACTCCAGCACAGTCAGTCTTCACAGATGCTTCAGACTTTGCTTGGGGATTAGTATCTATGGGGATAAAAGTGCAGGGTCTTTGGAACAAAAAGACACACCAAAACACATCAGCATAAAAAGAGATGTTAGCTGTCAACTCTCTAAATCATCTATGGTTCTGGTATCACAACATGTATTTACAGACACCACCACAGTGAGATGGTATATAAATGACCATGGAGGAACCAGATCTTATCCTCTGTACAGACTAGCCATGGTAGCCTGTGATACACCTTTTCAGCACAGTCTCACTCTACAGGCATCTTACATTCTGTTGGAGCACACTTGTGTAGCAGAAAAGCTGAGCATGACCAGGATAGACCCTTATAAATGGAAAATGAATCAGTCTTCCAAGATTTGATCCACCTGTGGGGAACACCTCAAATAGATAATGTTAGGTAGTCCAATCTCACTTTCATTTTTACATATGGGGTTTGGAGCCAATCCTTGGCTCCGACTCGGCTGATTTTCAAGCTCGAAGACTTCTGGTTGGCTTGTGGCTAAGCAGGCATCCCATGGTGCACCAGTGCAATCCCCAGATCTCGTTTGCCGCATTGACGAGTTCGGATGTGCTTTTCTTGGCTCTGGCTAAGTTTTTGAAAATTTTCATTATTCTGGTATCTTTGCATAATTATTGTATAGATACATTATAGGACTTATCTTTAGTGTCTTGTAGTTGTTGTGTGACCTTTTTAGTGGTATCCTGTATACCAGTAGTTAGGTGCAGTTGCGCTTTACATAAAACCGTTAGTTTGGCGGTTTCGCCTTTCAGTTCTCATTATTCTAGTATCGTTGCCTAATTATTGAATTTATACATTACAGGACTTATCTCTATTGTCTTGTGGTTGTTGTGTGACATTATTAGTGGTATCCTGTGTACCAGTAGTTAGGAGCAGTTGCACTTTCCCTAAACCGTTAGTTTTGGCGGTTTCGCTTCTTCCTGTTATTCAGTTAGGATTTACCTAATTTGCCTTGTGGCTTTGTTTGACAAGTTTAGTAGTCTCCTGTATCCAGTAGTTAGACTAACTTGTCTTTTTTTTTCTTGTCTAGAGTATTAGTTGGCGAGTTCGTCGTTGTTAATCAATAGGGGCTCCTATTGATTATTCCTATCAAGCTATTATGTTGGCTGGTGGTCTTTAGCGGGGCTCCGCTAAAGTCGTAATTTTTTATTCTTGTTAATTGCTACCCTTGAGCAAGTGTGTGTGTGTGTGTGTGTGTGTGTGTGTGTGTGTGTGTGTGTTGCCTTCTGGTCTGCTTAAATTAGAAGACCCGGTTCTTCACAGGGCTAGGCCCGTTTAACTTAGAGGACCTAGACCTTGTGTTGCTTCCACTGCAATTTGTTAAATTATTCTCCTGTGTGACTGACTCTTATCTAGTGTTTAGTGGAAAATCTAGGTTTCTGTCTTACACCAGGCTAGGCCCGTTTAACTTAGAGGACCTAGTCCTCGTGTTTTTTCATCTGTAGGGCTAGGCCGTTTTAGTTAGAGGACCTAGTCCTCAGTCATCTTCTTCTCTTTCCTTTTTTCCCTTTGAATGCTTGTGGGTTTTCAATGTCTAAGGAGAGCAAGGAGCACAAACCCTCTGGGTTTAAAAAATGTATGAAGTGCTCCCAGAAAATATCTTTGACTGATGGCCACAGTAGCTGTGTCTACTGTTTGGGAGCCATCCATTTGCAAGAATTATGTTTGTTTTGTCATGCTTTCTCTCCTAGAGTGTTGCAGGAGAGAAAGAACAAACTGATACTCAGGGGTCTTTTGATGCCAACCTTCGAGGAAGCTTTGTCTGGTTCTTCGGCTTCCTCGTCTAAGTCTTCTAAGTCAAGAGCTGACTCAAAATCTAAAGGTGCAAAAAGGCATTCTCCGTCACCGGCTACTGTTTCGGAGCCGCCTGCCAGTTAATAAAACCTGTCTCCTCGACTCCTCAGTCTTCGGAGCAGAAGGAGAGCACTGTGGTTTCGGAGTTGGTAACAGATACTTCTGTGCCGACTGCTGAATCCTTACTAATAGTTTACTCTGCTTCTCGGAGCTGGTCTGTAGAGTCATGACCGGTCTCTGTGATGGTCGTATCTCCAGTGCCTGCTAGGTCGAGATCCCCAAGCTTATCTTCCAGGAGACTTTCGGAAGAAGATGTGGAGAGAGTAGTACTGAGACTCCTCAAGTTGTCTGCCCTGCCTAAATTTTTGTTGGCTCCGACCCAATCGATCTCGGAGCCACTCAAACCAGTCTTATCTCCATCCATGATTCCTCCTCTGAGCCATGTTGGGTTTTCAGAGCAGGAGTGCTTGTTACCAACCTCGGTTCCGACTCCCCTTGCTGTTGCATTGGAGCCGAGTTCGGCTCTGACACGTTCGGCTCTATCCGTCGTGTCCAGGGACCGAAGCTCTTCTGTCGGCGCCGAGGGGGGAGTTTTGAATCGATCTTTGTCGGTTCCAAGCCTTCCTCTCGGTGCATCCACCAGGGTGAGCTCGGACCCTGTATCTATCTTGGAGCCGATGGCTCTGGCTCCAGCACCGTCCTTTGTCTCTTCGGAGCGGGGATGGTCTTCGGAGCCAGAGAGATCTGCTTTTGAGGTGATGAGGAGTGTGCTGTCACAATCTACAGCCCCTGCCAGTGGTACAAGCACTCTTCCCCCCAGGGTTCCCACTTTGGTCTCAGTCCCTACTCTCTCCGGAGATTGCAGAGATCCACAGCCTCAGGAGCCACCGGCTGGTGGCCCCCACTCTTCCGGGACATCCCCAGAAGGCCCTTTTGAGGAGCCCCCGTGGAAGAGAGTATGCAAGAGGAAGCATATTGACTCCCAGGATGAGTCTCTGACATCGGACACTGACCTCGATGAGTCGGAGGGATCCCCTAAGTCGTCCTCTGATGATGTCTCCTTTGTGGACATTCTAGAGATCCATAAACAGAGGTGCGACTGGCCCACTGTCAAACCTTCTGATGAGGAGTCAGTGTACCTGAAGGCTTTCTGGTCTCAACCCTCTGCCTCTTGGGTGTCTCCACCTTTCGACAAACTAATGGTTCTGGTTAGTCAGAAGGTGTGTGATACTCCCGAAGCCATGGAGCCAGTACCTAGAAGACCAAATAAGCTCCTGCCTGCCCCTCCTGGAAAAGAATTCATGTCTAAGGGTGTTCCCGTAGATGCCATGGTGATGGCGGCAGCCACGAAGAAGGAGTTGGCGGAGACTTCTTCCCCTGTACATCCGCCAAACAAGGAGTCTCGACAGATGGACAGATTTGGGAAGCACGTTGTTCGTTCAGCAGCCTTTACACTTCGATCCCTGAACTATCTTACCCATTTCACGAGGTTGCAGAGGGATCTCCTCAAGGAGTTAGGAGATTCCATACAGGGTGCTTGTCCTGAGGGAGTCCCGAATAGGATATTTGCTCAGTTGTCCACCCTAAGTTCCATAGTTAACTCCTCCATGCGGCTCATATCTCATACGGCTGATGGAGCGAGCAGAGCTGTGGGTTCAGGAGTTGCCCATACGCTTGTGTAATTTTGCTGAGCCGTTCAAGTCCACCTTCACTAACGCCCCATTTGATGGTTCCTCCTTGTTTGGTTCCAAGGTGAAAGATACACTCACTCGTTGTGAACAGGAAGGAAAGTCTCTCTCTGCTGTGGGAGTCCGTTTTGCCGTCCCCTCTCGACCATACCCTAAAGGTCAAAGGGGAGGTAAGATGTGGTTCAAAAAGTCCCAGAGGGCCTTTCTAGACACACAGAGTGAATCCTCCTAAAGAGGCAGAGGAGGAGGAAATGGTAGATGTCGCCCTAGAGGCAGGGGTGGTTCGCAATACCAGCAAGGCCGCTGTTCCTTTCGAGGGCGGCCTTATCAGCGCTCCTGATGTGGGGCCCGACTGCATTTGAGAGCAGTCGGGGATCGCATCTCTTTATATCCAGAAGCCTGGCTAAATTTAACCCAAGACAAGTGGGTACAAAGAGTCATTACCAGAGGATATATCATACCCTTTTCCCTTCCACCGTTTGTTCCCAAGAAGATCCCAGATGTTCCACCCAATCTCAGGGATCAGGCAACTGTGGAGATCAGCAAGTTGCTCTCGAAAAGAGTCATCCTGTGCCAGCAGACCAGATAGGATCCGGAACTTACTCCAGGTTCTGTTTAGTCCCAAAACGAACCAGAGACTGGAGGCCAATATTGGACCTCAGCAGATTAAACAAATCCATGAAAAAGGGCAAGTTTTGGATTCTAACACTGCAGTTGATACTCCCTTTGTTAGGGAAAGACTATTGGATGTGCTCTCTAGATCTCCAAGATGCCTACTACCATATAAAAATGGACAAGGTGTCAAGGAGATATCTGCGCTTCCGGCTGGGATCCAGCCATTATCAGTTTAGTGCTCTGCCCTTTGGTCTCACCACAGCCCCCAGAGTGTTCACCAAATGCATGGCAGTAGTGACAACTCACCTGAGACGTCAGGGATTCCAGGTGTTTCTGTATTTGGATGACTGGCTCCTGACCGCCCCCACCAGGCATCTACTTCTCCAAAACAGGGACATCACCATCCAGCTTTGTGCTCAACTAGGGATCTCCATAAATTGGGAAAAAATCTGCATTACTGCCCTCACAATCTGTGATTTTTATAGGCGCAGAGATAGACACAGTGGATATGACAGTTCGTCTTCCTGCCAAAAGAGCACAAAACCTTGTCTCACAAGTTCAGTGACTTCTCCCACTTCGGAAGATCAAAGCAAAGTGGATTCTTCAACTTCTTAGAATGATGGCCTCAACCATTCTGTTAATACCTCTACCCAGGTTGCATATGAGAATCCTTCAATGGCTCCTATTCTCCCAGTGGTCATTCCAGTACCTACCCCTGAGTCACTCTATTCTGCTGACAGAATCATGCAAAAAGGACCTTCATTGGTGGATAGCCCACAACAATTTGTTCATGGGAGCTCCATTGTTGCCTGCCCAAAGCGTTGCCACTGTGACCACGGATGCCTCTCAGGTCGGGTGGGGGGGGCATTATGTGGGCAGGACGGTCCACGGCACATGGCAAGAACATGAGGCTCATCTGCATATCAACGTTCTGGAGATGAGAGCGGTGCTTCTGGCATTGCAAGCTCTTCAGGACCTTCTTCCTCCAGGGCGATTGCGATACAATCAGTCAACATGTCGGTTGTGTGGTATATCAACAAACAGGGCAGTACCAGATCTTACCTACTCTGTCGAGAAGCCATGCGGGTTTGGGAAGGGGCGATTTCTTCCCAGCACTTTCTGGTGGCAATGCACATTCTGGGGACAACCAACATGATAGCCGACAAGCTGAGCCGGGCTATCCTGCTGCCCCACAAGTGGTCTCTGAAATGGGAAATAGTGGAACAGATTTTCCTAAAATGGGGACAACCTTGCTGCAACCTTTTTGCCAGTCCAGTCAATGCCAAGTGCAGCAACTATTTTTCCCTAATTCCCCCTCCGGGGGAAGCACCCAGAAACGCTCTGGTACATGCTTGGCCCACGGGACTTCTCTATGCCTTCCCTCCCTTTCCTCTAATCCCCAAAGTGATACAGAAAGCCAACCGACTCGGAAGCAAGTTGATCCTCATTGCTCCTTACTGGTCTCGTCAGGTCTGGTTTCCCTTCCTCGAGCCTCTTCTCCTGGACGATCTTTGGGCCCCTGACCCAGTTCCAGATCTACTGACCCACATGTTGGGCTCGCTACACCCCTTTCTCCACACCCTCAAATTGACAGCTTGGCTGATCCAGTTCCATCTCTAGTCAGGCTTCATGATGATCAGTGTCCCATATTCTTTTATCCTCACACAAACCATCAACTAGAAGGCTGTATGACAGCAAGTGGAAAAAATTTTCTATTTGGGCACTGAAAATGAATGTGGATCCTTACACTGCTCCCATTCCCGTAATTCTGGAATTCCTTTCGGAGATGTTTTAGCAGGGATCTGCCGCAGCCACCATCAAAGTACACATTTGTATTTGGGAGCTGCAAATGTTAACCTTCTGTTGCTATACCCCCTGTCCTGAATGTTGTACATGATGTCTTTATGGAATACAGTCTTACTCCAGACACATTACCCCCGGCCCGTAGAAAACCTGACAGGTATTACAGGGTACCTGATTCCCACAAATTTCTTTTCAAGAATCCTACTGCTGATCCAGAGATCATTCCCCAGGGACCTAAGGGTATTAAGGCTACTACAGCCAAAATTCCTACTCCTTTGGACAGGGATTCCAGAGCTTTAGATAGATGGGATAAGGAGGTATACACCTCTGCTACTCTTATCAGGGCATTGAATTGCCAGTTTGACATGCTGAAGTATCAGCAACCTATTATGGAACTAATTAAACAAAAAATGGTATTATTGCCAGATTGTGCAGAAAAAGATTTACAAGAGCTAATGCATTCTGCTAACCAAGTTAGTAAGCATACTTTGCAGTGTGGCTTTGATGCCCTAGAAGCATCTTGCAGAGCTGCAGTCACTGGTTCTGTACTGAGAAGACTTGCTTGGTTGAAGGAGCAAACCTTGCCAGATCATGTCAAATCCAAACTACTAGATGCTCCTTTAAATAAGGACTGTTTGTTTGGCACCAAAGCAGAAGAAGTTCTTAAAAAGGTGGAAGAAAAAGCTAAAGCTATGCAAACTGTTGAAGAATTCTTACAAGTGCAATCACCTAGATTCAGTAGGCATTGCCCTTCAAAACACTGGTCCTTTCCAGCCCTTTCCAGGCTTTCCCAGACAAGACCCAGGGGAAACAGGCCACCCAGACTACAGTGTCAGGGTATGCAGAGATCTAAGCAATGGAGTGCCCCCACCCTAAAAACAGGGAGTGGTAAGCCACCCCCCTATGGAAAAAGTTCACAATGACTTTTCAAAGCTACTTCCCAGTCCTGCCTAACTGCTTGTGACCCTAGAAGGAAAACTTGCCCTTCATGCAGAAAACTGGATGTCCATGACTCAGGACCGATGGGTTCTCAATATAGCATCCTAGGGGTACAAATTCTACTTCCATTCACTGCCAACCCCAAGCAGGTTTCCAGACCTTCCTCCAAACCAGGGGACAGAGGCCCACAAGCAAGTACTTTTCCTACTGAATATCAGAGCTATTCAGCCTGTTCCAGTAGAACAAAGGGGTCAGGGTTTCTACTCCAGACTTTTCCTGGTGCCCAGAAAAGAGGTCACTTGGCGCCCTATCCTGGATCTTTCAATTCTCAACACCTTTCTGGTGGTCTCAAAATTCAAGATGCTTACCCTGCAACATCTTCTTCCTATGTTAGCAAAGGACTCCTGGCTAGTCACTCTAGACTTAAAAGAAGCTTATCTGCACATCCCCATAAGGGAGTCATGCAGGAAATATCTACGTTTCAGGGCAGGATCTATGCCCTGTCAGTTCTCTGCACTTCCCTTTGGCTTATCTACTGCGCCCAGAGTATTCACAAAATGCCTGGCTCCGGCCATTGCATACCACAGGCAGAGAAATATCCAAATTTACCCATACTTGGACGACTGCCTGATTCGGGCAGACAGTCAGGAATTGCTGCTTCAGCACCTGGCATTTGTAAAAAACCTTCTCACTTCATTGGGGTACACCATCAACGAAAAGAAAATCTCAACTGGTACCCAGTCAAAAAATTGTATTCCTGGGAGCAAGATTGGACACAACTTCCCAGATGGCATTTCTAACTTCAGAAAAACAGGTCTATCTGGCAGACTACTTCAAACAAATGGCCACCAGAACCCAGCTATCTGCAAGAAAAATACTGCAAGCCCTAGGGTTCATGGCCTCATGTATTCTGCTAATTCCATATGCAAGACTGCATATGAAGAAACTTCAGTGGTACTTAAAAAAAGTCTTTGGTGCCAGCATTCTCAGGACTAGGAAACTGTCATTCCTATCATATCTTGTCTAAGGGCAGAGTTCCTTTCATGGGCAGAAGCATGCAACCACAACACGGGACTGCATTTCACTCAACCCCACGCCGCCCAAACCCTGACAACAGATGCATCAGACTATGCATGGAGGGCTCACATGGCAGGCAAATGCATTCAGAGCCACTGCAGCCCAAGGCAGATTTCTCCTGCACATCAATCAAAAAGATGATATCTGTACTGAATGCTCTAACAGCCTTCAGATACCTAATCCTTCCAGGATAACTACTGATAAAAACAGACAACACCACAGTTATGTGGTACATAAACAAGCAGGGGGGAACCTATTCTTACCCACTCTGCAGGTTAGCCATGGCCCTGTGGAACACAGCCTTGAGCAACCAAGTCCATCTACAAGCTCAGTTCCTTCCAGGCAAGCAAAATTCTCTGGCAGACGACTTAAGCAGAAATCTCCTAGACCCACACGAGTGGAACTTGGAGCCCAACACATTCAACCTTCTGATCCAGAGGTGGAGGACACCAGAGGTGGATCTCTTTGCCTCCCCCCCGAGAACCACCAGCTAAGCAAATACTGCACCAAGAAACCTCACAGCAGGGCTTGGAAGGTGGATGCCCTGTCCTTTCAATGGGAACATCTCTCAATCTATGTCTTTCCCCCTCTGCCCCTTCTCTCAAGCGTACTCATCATCATCTTCTTTCGGCTGTTCCCGTTAGGGGTTACCACAGCGGATCATCTTTTTCCATTTCTTCCTGTCTTCTGCATCATGCTCTTTCCCACCAACCACCTGCATGTCCTCTCTCACCACATCCATAAACCTTATCTTAGGCCTTCCTCTTTTCCTCTTATCTGGCAGCTCCATCCTTAGCATCCTTTTCCCAATATACCCAGCATCCCTCCTCAGCACATGTCCAAACCAACGCAATCTCACCTCTCTTGCTTTGTCTCCAAACTGTCCAACCTGAGCTGACCCTCTAATATACTGATTCCTAATCCTGTCCATCCTAGTCACACCCAGTGCAAATCTTAACATCTTTAACTCTGCCACATTCAGCTCTAACTCCTGCCTTTTTGTCAATGCTACCATCTCCAACCCATATAACATAGCTGGACTCACTACCCTCTTGTAGATCTTCCCTTTCACTCTTATTGGTACCCGTCTGTCACAAATCACTCCTGACACTCTTCTCCACCCATTCCACCCTGCCTGTACTCTCTTCTTCACCTCTCTTCCACACTCACCATTACTCTGAACTGTTGATCCCAAGTACTTAAACTCATCCACCTTTACCAACTCTACTCCCTGCAGCCTCACCATTCATCTACCCTCCCTCTCATTTACACACATATATTCTGTTTTAGCCCTGCTGACCTTCATTCCTCTCCTCTCTAAAGCATATCTCCACCTCTCCAGGGTCTCCTCAACCTGGTCCCTACTCTTACTACATATCACAATGTCATCTGCAAACATCATAGTCCAAGGGGCCTCCTGTCTAATCTTATCTGTCAACCTGTCCATCACCACTGCAAATAAGAAAGGGTTCAGAGCTGATCCTTGATGTAATCCCACCTCCACTTTAAACGTATCTGTCACTCCCACCACAGTCCTCACCAATCTCACACTACCCTTGTACGTATCCTGTACCACTCTTACATACTTCTCCGCCACTCCCGACTTCCTCATACAATACCACAACTCCTCTCTAGGCACCCTGTCATATGCTTTCTCTAAGTCCACAAAGACACAATGCAACTCCTTCTGACCTTCTCTGTGTTTCTCCAACAACACTCTCAGAGCAAATATTGCATCTGTAGGATTCTTTCCTGGCATGAAACCATACTGCTGATCACTAATCATCACCTCACCTTCTCTCATCATCTAATCATCACCTTCTCTCAAGAGTACTACTCAAGATACAAGAAGACAAGCCAAGGGCAATTCTGATTGCCCTGGACTGGCCACGCCAGCACTAGTACCCACTCCTGCACAGCCTGACAATGGTGCCACCCTGGCACCTACACCAGACTCCTACCCTGCTGTCTCAGCAGGAGGGACAGATTTTGCATCCACAATTGCAAACCCTACACCTTGCAGCCTGGCTTATCCCTTGAATACCCCACCAGCAACCCTCAGCAAACAGGTGCTGAATGTAATTCTGGAAGCCAGAAGGCCTAGTACTAGGAAATCCTATGCTGAAAAGTGGAAAAGATATTGTTCTTGGACTCAGTCTAAAGAAAAGGACACATTAGTGCCCTTCTTACCTCTAATTCTGGACTACCTAGCAGAACTACTCCACAGAGACCTATCCTTCTCCTCCATTAAGATTCATGCCTCTGCCATCAAGGCTCATTATAATACTGAGCCACCTCTTTTTTGTCACCCTCTCATCAAACAGTTCCTGAGAGGGGCTAACAACTTAAGGCCCCCACGGAGAGCACCCACCCCTGCCTGGGACCTTAACTTTGTATTGGAAAAGCTCATGCTTCCTCCTTTTGAACCTGCTGCTTCAGCAGAGTTAAAATTCCTCTCCTGGAAAACAGCCTTGCTTTTAGCCATAGCTTCAGCTAGAAGAGTGTCTTGAGTTACAAGCACTAATGGCTGTGAAACCATTCATTATTTTCCATGCTGACAGAGTTTCCCTCAGGACCAACCCATCCTTTATGCCTAAGGTGGTGTCCAGTGTGTCTCTAAACCAATCCATCCATTTACCATCCTTCTTCCCTAACCCTCAGAATAAAGGGGAAAGGATCCTGCACTCCTTGGACGTGCACAGACAGCTAAGGTTCTACCTTGACAGGACTAAGCCTTTCAGAAAATCTGACCAGCTGCTTGTCAGCTTTGCTACAGGGGCAGAGGGTAAGGCCATTTCAAAACAAACTATTTCCAAATGGATAGCACACTACTACAACCATTTTTGCTACAAGCACCATGGAAAACCAATTCCTCAGGGGGTCAGAACACGTTCCACTAGGGCTACTTCTACCTCTACAGCATTTCTCAGGGGAGTCCCTACCAGGGACATTCTGGAAGCTGCAACCTGGAGTTCTGTACACACCTTCACCAAGCATTACCACTTATCTATCTTTTCCAAATCCAGGGCTGGATTTGCTACAGCAGTCTTGCAAGGCCTACTATCCAGCCCTAATACTTCTTGACTGCCTCCACCCTTCTTCAGCTTTGGGAATCAACCCAAGTGTGATGCTGCAACAGTGAAACACGAAGAACATAATACAGTTGTGTATACTTACCATAAATGTAGATGTTCAAGTGTATTCACTGTTGCAGCCCTGGTTTCCCTCCCTCCAGCCCCCCTGGTTTTCTCTATCTACCTCTCCTCTCTATGTCTATTCCTAAGGGCATTGGTATGTGCTGTCTACTGGTGGTGTTCCCCACCATATACGAGCTCCCTATTTGGGTCTCCTGACATTTGGGGCAAGAAAAACTGATGTAATGGCGTCGGCTACCTGTTTTATACCCCTGACTACCTGATGTCATGGAAGAAGCGGCAGCACCCAATGCAGAAATACTAAGAATATGGTATTCGGGCCGACTGAGGGCTACCTGCAGGCAGATAACCCAAGTGTGATGACTGCAACAGTGAATACACTCGAACATCTACATTTATGGTAAGTATACATAACTGTACTTTCTCCCTTCTTCTGGAAGTAGCCAGGTGCAATTACCATAAGCTTTCTCACAGAAAGGATTTAGTCACATAAGACCATACAGTCTTACTCCAAACAACTGCACTTGACTGCTTGGATGATTGGCTCTTAATTACCTGTTAGGTACCTTTTTTTTTTTGAGGAGGTACAGCAGGTATTAATTGAGGCAAGAAAACCTGCTTCTAGAAGATCATATATTAGTAAATGGAAAGGGTTTTCTAGTTAGTGCCAGCAAAAGAACTAACACCTATTCAGGGCTAGTGTTTCCGATTTCATATTATTTATACAAGTTATCCTGTGGACTGTCTTACCCCTCAATCAAGGTTAATGTTTTAGCCATTTTCAGCATGTCTGCCTGTAGATCCCCTTTTTCAATCCAGTTTTATGTGAAAATGTTTTTAAAAGGAGTGTTTCATAAGACGTCGCCTAAAAAAAAAAAAAAACAGATGTCTCTCACTTGGGATCTTAACTTTGTGTTAGAAAAATGAAGTTTTGCTCCATTTGAATGAACTCATCAGGCATACTTGTGGTTCCTGACATGAGAAACAGTCTTTGTCTACTGCTCTGACCTATGCAAGATGACTGTCTTGAGTTGCACGCTCTTATGGTTGGTCAGCCTTATGTAATTTTTCACAAAGATAAGGTTTCTTTGAGAAACAATCCTTTTATGCCTTAAGTCCGAGTTTACTTTAAGCCAAGCTATCCTTCTCCTTGGAGCCTAACAACAAGGGAGAAAGGTTATTTCTTACTTTGGGTGTCCATAGACAACTTGGGTGCAATCTTGCCAGAAGAAAATCCTTCAGAACCTTTAATCAGTTGTTTATTTCTGAAAAAAAGTACAACCAGTGTCAAAACAGACATTTCCAAATGATTGTCTCACGATATTACTTTTTGTTACTGCCACAACAAAACTATTCCAGGGAGAGTCAAAGCTTATTCTACCAGGGCCTTGGCTTCTTCTGTAGATTTTTGGAAAGGGTTGGATTCCAGAAGTATTCCACAAACAGCAACTTGGTCTTCTGTGCATACTTTTGCAAAGTACTGTAAAATATTCCTTCTTCAGGTCTAGGACAAGCTTTGCTTAGACCATTCTCCCGGGACTCCGGAAGCCTCATCCTTCTTCCTTCCAGCCAAAGTTATGGTAATCTACTCATTTAACTAAGGCTGCTGCAGCAGCAGTGATAAAATTTAAGAACATAGTACAGTTGTGTAAGCAAACTTAACAGTAGATGTTCAAATGATCATTGCTGCAGTAGCCACTCCTTCCCTCCATCCCTTTGTTTTTTGCATGTGTTTACTCCCTTCCTCCATCCCCTTTGTTTTTTGTATGTTTTTATATCAGGGTGTAGACATATTATTTTTCTAGCATTGTCCTTTTCAAGCCTTTAGCTTCCTTCTCTCCATTGGCATGAAAGCTCCAAAGGGCTTGGAGCTCAAACCTGACTTTTAGTCAGCGCTAGAGCTGACTAATGGTTTGGGCACATGGATGGTGCCCTGAAGCTTTGGAAGCTGAACAGTTGGTATGTCCTTGACAGGATATATACAGTAGAGTTTAGGCTACTTTAGCAGTGATTATGTGAACATCTGCTATTATTGTAAGCTTACTGATACACTCCCTCCCTCCATCCCTTTGTTTTTTGTATGTTTTTATATCAGGGTGTAGACATATTATTTTCCTAGCATTGTCCTTTTCAAGCCTTTAGCTTCCTCCTCTCCATTGGCATGAAAGCTCCAAAGGGCTTGGAGCTCAAACCTGACTTTTAGCACTAGAGCTGACTAATGGTTTGGGCACATGGATGGTGCCCTGAAGCTTTGGAAGTTGAACAGTTGGTATGTCCTTGACAGGATATATCCAGTAGAGTTTAGGCTACTTTAGCAGTGATTATGTGAACATCTGCTATTATGGTAAGCTTACTGATACAGCTCTACTTTTTTGTAAAGGAGCTGTTCCTTTTCTTAGTGCTATGCAATTTCCTAGGTTACAACAGCACTTTCAACAAAGCAGCCTTCAGTGTACTAAAATACCTGTAGCATGTAAAATCAATATCACAGATGCAGCATTATCTGCATTCAACAAAAGAGCATGTAGTTAATAGTAGTGCTCCTCATTCTAACTTTAAAACCATTCATCTTGTATGGAGCTGATTAGCTATAATAAGCTGGCAGTTAAGAACCAGGTATCAGCTGCTGTCAATTCATCATGTTTCCATCTAAAGAACATTAAAACATTATCCACATTAAATATTGTTCCACCCATAAGGCGTTTGTGTTTTCTCATGTCCTTATCTGTCCCTGTCTTGATTACTGCAACTCCTTGTAATTAAGGTTTCCTAACACAGAAGTTAACTGACTGCAGTTGGTACAGACCTCCTCAGTCTGGTTACTTACATGTACTTCTAGTTGCCTCAAGACAGTCTGCATTGTTTGCCAGGTAGGTTTTGTATTATCTTTGAGATGCTAGTGTTTGTGTGCATACTCCTATATAAGTTGGGTCCCCTCCATCTCAGTCTGATGGAGCTGATGACCTATTACAGCCGAATTAGATGTTCATCATTAGAACTCTGTTGCATTAGCCTAAGCTATATGGGTTATATGTGCACATCAAAAAAAAAAAAGGAAAAAATTGGCAGGGTCTTGCCAAGGGCTTAGTCAAACCATTAATTTATTAATTTTTAACTCCTCGCCAAGTTTAAAAGGAAAAATAAAATATGTCCAGTCCATGAGCCTTTTAGAGGTTAGGGAGCATGGAAGGTGCCCCAAAGCTTTGGATACTGCCAGATTGTCATATCTGGACAGGATATAACCCATGCAGCTTGGGCTACTGCAACAGTGTTCTGTTCTAAAATCTACTGTTAAGGTAAGTTAACTTACACAATGGAAACCATTTGAAATGTCGGGACTCGCTATGGAGACTGATTGGCCAAAAGAATATGTTTACATATACTATGTCCAAGATACCATTTCTCGGAATATTCCCTTTTCTCTGAGGTTTGTCAATCTCATAATTGGTATATATAAATTCAGGAGTGTGGGAGGCTTGCTTCCACATGGGGTGCAGGGTGACTTGCCTCCCTGTAAAAAAAGAAGTTTAAAGGAAAAAAGTGATTTTCGAGTTTCGCTCTTCTCTTGTGTTTTCTGTTTTTTTTTTCTTTTTGGCTTGTTGGCACTCAGCATTTTGAATGCCGACATTTTAATAGACAACCATGCACAGTTGTGCTTTCCTTCTCTCTGGAAGTTGTTTGGGTACATTTGAAGGCATTAGATCAATCATTTTGCCATCAAGCACTACTCCCTTTGAAACCTCCTTGCCAGTGAGTTTGGGAGTCCCACACCCCTGACCAATTTCAAAAGGTCCCAGAAAACTAACATTTGTAGTCTAGTACATGCTGAACATTATCACACCTATTTGTTGCTGTGCATTTTGTTGGTTGTATTGAATGTTTTACATGTTTTATCTATTATAATAATGCTTTGTTAAAAACATCTGAATGAATTTGAACACAAACCAAAACTATAATTAGAAGTCGATCCTATACAGGTAAAATTCAGATGTGGACATGTACTTTTAGCTGATTCTTTTGGGTACCCATACAATGTCCAACAACTTTAAAGCCTATACTTTAGCAGAAAACCCATACTTCAAAAGAAGCCCTACTGAGGTAGTTCTTATTAACCTGTGTAAGACTTTTGATCAGTGCCCTTTTTCAGCTAACCAAGGAACTTTCTGTATTGCCTGAGCTCTACATACCTGAAAAGGTTTTCTGACTATTTAAGAAACAGATACTTTAAAATATTACATTGTCGCACACAGTCATCAGTCCACCCTGTTCTGTCATTTGTTCCACGGGGTTGTGTTCTAGGGCCATTGCTTTTTTTCAGTCCTGTATTAATTCCCTAGCTATTTCCTCTGAATTCTAAACAAATCATCACTGTCATTTTGGAATGAGTCTCTTACTCCAACCTATCTACAGCTCAGTTTTACTCCAACCCATCTACAGCTCAGTAAATATTAACATTACTCATCTTTTGGGTGGTGCTGCGGTAGCGTTGTCGCCTCACAGTTAGACGTCCTGTTCGATTCTCAGCTAGAGCATCTTCTGTGTGGAGACATGTGTGAATAGGCGTACCTTCGTTGAAGGTTGTGCGTCAGGGCCGGCAACTCGGCAAAAATCTACTGCCAATCATTAGCGGACCGGAGTTCCGCTGTAGTGACCCCTAACCGGGAAAAGCCAAAAGACACAACAACAAGAACACCTCATCTTTTTCAGGCCTACAAGCTATGAAAACTCAAACTCAGCAAAATTAATGTAGTGACCTTTGGAGCACTTAAGTGACTTATTTGCTATAAAAGGAAATGGTAATTCACCCATAGCAGTGCTCTGAAAGTTGTATAATCTTCTGAATATAGTGATATTTGGATTAGCCCTGTCTTTACCCTTTCTGTATGTATTCATCATATTAAGAAAATATCTGCCATGGTTTGCTGTTGCCATAGAATAATAAACCTACTGACTAAGGAAGGCCAGGTACCATTGGGAAAAGCAGTATTCATTATTCTGGAATATTCTCTACAGGCTGTTGGTACCATTTCTTTAAACAACCTCCAAAATCTCAATATCGTTATGTGTTGTTTTGTAAAGTCTATAGAAAGGTATCATCACTAGTGCCTACCTATCAAGAAAACTGGCTTCCAGTCAGATTTAATGTAGCCTTCCTCATCAGTTCTTTACTGTACAAAGTCATCATCTTAGTCCACTGCAGGATCTTACATTATTTTATTACTCTTAAACAAGCCACAGATCACTTAGAGCATTGGTGTCTGGTAGCACTACTTTTTTCAGCCCTTGTTACTCCCACACCAGCACTGCCAAGGCTTTCCCCTACCTTGTTAGTGCTGTCATTTCCTCTCAGTGATATAAGATCCCAATGGACCTTTTGAATTACTGATGTATTGTACCAGTCCCATTACATACAGAAGGGAATGGAAGTTATTTGTTTTCTTTGATCTGTTTTTAAATTTGTTTTACAGTCTGTCTGCTTAAGCTAAGATCTTTAAGCTATGCTAATAATTCCAGTACATATTTGCACTACATTTTGCTGTTTAAGTGGACTGATTGCTGGTATTAAACCCTAGTTTCAATTTTCTGTACTGAGTGTGTATTAGGCTAGGTCAAGATTAGAGTTTGCATTAAGGTAGTTCCAGGCTAGTCAGCTTCAGAGCTAAGGATTTTCCTCTCCCACCAGCCTTGTTGGAGTTGTGTTCTTAAACCCCATGTATCTTTTGTCTCCTGCCCTTATGATAATTTCACAAGATAATTCCATTCCTCTCCCAGTTTTTTGGCAGTTGACATTAAGCACGTAAATATCAATGTTTATCATACTGATCACTGCTGCATTCGCCTTAGCTATATGGGTTATATCCTGTCAAGGATATAACAGCTGGCCAGCTTCCAAATCTTCACTATGTCTTCCAAATGCCCAAACTATCAGGCAGTTTGAGCTGAGCTGACTAAAAGACAAGTTTGAGCATGAAGCCCTTCAGAGCTTTACTGCTGCTAAAGATTATGCTCCTCTGAGGCTTTCGAGGATCAACTGTCTGCTTGTACTTTCCTTTGCACTATTTCTCCTAGGAGCTATAGCTTTAGTTAATCCCAGTGCTGCTAAGTACTTAGTTAATTCCAGTCCTACTTTTTCAGATAAGGATGGGAAAAATATTGATATATATGGGAAAAAAGTGTATACTTCTGCAACTTTGATTTTTTTCAGAATTTTTAATTATCAGGCCCATATGTTAAAGTTTGTTCTGACAATTTGTGAAAGTATGAGTAAAGTTTTATGTGCAGTTTCTTCTTTTGGGGAAAAATCTACTTAGGTTCTTCTACTGCACATGTCATTACTCATTTTTGCAGTGTGTGTATGACTGTTTATACTTCTTCCAGGCTGTGGCCACTGGTACTGCTTTGAGGAGGTGTGCATGTCTGCATTCTCAGAGCCTCCCAGATGATGTTAAACATGAAATTTTGAATTCTACCTTGGATAGAGATTTAGTGTTTGGCCCTCTGCTGCAGAGCTTTAAAAAGTGAGATGAAAGGAGTTCAGGGAATCTCTAAAATTTTCAGCCTTTCTTTTCCAAATTTTCCAAGGGATTTTCTATCTTCTCATTCAATTTTGAGAAAAATAAATATAAATAAAACAGAATAAACAGTCTCAACAAAATTCAGGTAAACAGATGTTTAAGAAGGAATGGCAAGGGGGTTCCAAAAATAAGTCTCAAACCTCCCAAAACCAAAGTTAATCCAACAAATCAGAATGACTATTCAATAGACCTTGTGACCCCCCTCTGACCCTGTCCCCCTTTTTTCTCTCAGAAAGACTGAATGTCCATTTTATTCTCTTTGTCAACAGACAAATAGGTTCTGAAAATCATTTATCAATGTTACTGGATGGCAATGGGAGGAAATTCCTCCTTTCCAGGAGTTCATTTTTCACTCTCCAGATCAAACATTTTGTGTCCAGCTGTTCTTTGTCATATGCCGTCCCAAGGAGTGATAGTTCCTCCTCCCTAGGTGGGAAAGGGTTTTTATCCAAGGATGTTCCTACTGCCAAAGAAAGAAAATGCTTAGAAACCATTTCTGGATCTTTCCTTCGTAAACCTATTTGTGATAGTTTCCTGATTCAGAATGATCTCTCTTTGCAACCTGTTGCCTCTTCTTCCTCTCTCAAGTTTTCTAGTAATACTAGACTTAAAATATGCTTATCATCACATCCCTATTCATCTGGACTTCAAACATTTCTTAAGGTTTTGTTTGTCTGGATCACATTATCAGTTCTCTGCCTTACTCTCTGGACTATCCACTGCACCAAGAGTGTTCATAAAATGTCTTGCTACAGTTAAAGCTCTTTGCAGGCTACAGGGTATCCACATTTTTCTGTATGTA
This sequence comes from Protopterus annectens, assembly GCF_019279795.1. NCBI lineage: Eukaryota > Metazoa > Chordata > Ceratodontiformes > Protopteridae > Protopterus > Protopterus annectens. The sequence goes on along the minus strand of NC_056729.1, from coordinate 492,032,460 downwards.
AGACAACTTGGTATCTTTGGTAGAGCCTTTTTCGAAGTGTCAAGAATCTCTGTCTTGGGTAGAGATTTAAAAGTCTTTCTTGACTCCTTCACACAGGATTGTGTTCTTGGAATGTTAGCTAGACACCTCAGTTCAAAGTGCTTTTCTTCCACAGGAAAATACATCTCTATTTAGGTGTATTTCAAAGGGTTTCCACTCAGACTTTGGTCACTGAGAGGGAATACCTCAGGGTTTGAGGGCTCATGGCATCTGTGATTGTCATGATACCCCTACCCCTAGCTATTCTAAGCAAGGTCAAGGCTTACTTTGCTAGGGCCTTGACTTCATCTATGGCTTTTTGGAAAGGGTTGGATTTTTGAAGTATTCTAGAAGCTTCTACTTGGTCTTCTGTTCATACTTTTAAAAGCACTATAAACCTGATTCCTTCTCTAGATCCAGATCAAACGTTGTTAGGACGATTGTCCAGGGGCTGTTGTGCTTTTCTCCTTCCACCTCCCAAATGTACTTAGCTAAGGTAATCTACCCATATAACTAGTGATCAACATAATGAGCATAATACAATTGTGTAAGTTGCATTAGCCACTTTCTCCATGCATTCTGATTTTTTTTTTGGTGTGTTTATGCCATGATGTGGACATTTATTTCTTGTTGTTCCTAGCTTTGACCTTTCAGGGCTCAGCCTCCCTCTCTCTAATGGCAGGAAAGCTCTGAAGGGCTGCACACCCAAGCATGTTTTTTAATCAGCTCAGATTGAGCTGCCTGACAGTTTAGGCTTGTGGAAGGTACACTAAAGTTTTAGAAGCTGGCTGGTTGACAGGATATAACCCATATAGCTAAAGCGACTTCAGAAGTGATCATTCCAACATCTAGTGTTATGTTAAGTTCTACTTACAGAACTGTACCTTTTCCAAAGTCTCTCCCCTAAAACTACTTACCAAGCTAAAAGACCTTTGATAAAATTGCTTAATATTGAGTTGTAGCTGTACCCCATAGGAACAAGTGCAGGGCAAACTCTAGAAACAAGCTCACATGGTGGAGCCATAACATAAACAAGCTTTACAGTAAATGAAAGAGAATTTTGACCAAAAGTATGAAGAGGAATTCCTGGAATACTAGAGCCCATGTCATTGAAATAAACAACTCAGAATCTTAATATAATCCACCAAAGTCGGGTTTGTGGCTAAAATAGCTACCCTAGCCAAAGGCAACCCTAAGCTTTATTTTAGTTATGCCCATAATCTCAAAAGCACAATGCAGCGATACACTAAGCTGATTGCAAACAATGTTACTTACGCTGAAGCTGAAGATGTAGCTAACCTACTGGCTGATAAATTCAGCTCTAATTTTATACCTCTGTCCCCTCAATCTTTCCCTCAAAGTATACCTAAAACTGGATTGCCTAAAGCTGTCACACTTGACCAAAGTCCTAAAAGCACAATCAAATGTTAAAAATACTGCATTAATGGCTCCTGATAGTATCCCCAGATGCTTCTTAAATTGCATGAAACTTGATTTAGCCACCCTAGGGTTACCACCTGTTTGTTTAGTTATGTCCTGCGAAAAAAAATAAAAAATGGAAAATGTCCTGAGAGGACAAAAATATTTCTTGAGTTTTCTTTAATAGTTGAATAAAGCAATTATTTGTATCTGAAACACCTAGATGTTATATGAAACAACATGATCAACTCAAATACTACAATAATAAGCTTTTATTTGGCAAGAAAATTAAGTTCTGCCTTTACAGTGGCTGTGGGATATAGTTTGTCCTGCAAAATTTCACGTTTCTGCAAAAAATGTCCCACTTTGGGCATTTGAAAAGGTGACAACTCTTGCCACCCCCCCCCCCAACTACACTGTTCAACTTCAGCATCCATACAGGTTTTGTACCAAGCAAATGGTCATTCCCCTGTATAAGAGAGAACCTCCCACAGATCCAGGAAATTTCAGACCCATAAGTCTGACCAATTTCATATTCATAGACATGGAAAGACTTATCATGGGGCTAATAAATAAGGACATAGGAAACCTCAAACACCGTACCCATTTCAGTTAGATTAGTCAAGGGCAGGTTGTGCTTACTCAGTCTAGTGGACTTTTTTTGAAAAGGTCATCAAAGCAAAGGATGGAGGTAAAATGTACACACTGCATACCTTGACCTAGCCAAAGCTTTTGACACAATTCCCCACTCAGGCATAGTAGAAAAGCTAAATAAATTGGGAATAAACCCCTATGTTTCACATTGAATTGCCAGCTGACTCACACATAACTTCCCTTGTTTTGATTTCCTGCATCATATCTCCACAAAGAGACCAGTCACCAGTGGAATTATTTAGCCATCCTGCGGGAAGGTTTGTCCCAAATAAATAACTGGTGCCAACTTCATGGATTGAAATTCAATGCCAAAAAACATATTATTCCATTCTTTGAGAAGTGATCCACCCTGGGGAATAAGCACATTGACAATATGACCTTAAGAATTGACCCATTTGTTCAGAATTTAAGAAGTTATGTGGACAGTGACCAGCATGTGTCCTTATATATCTCACAGTTTATAAACAAGGGGATCCAGTGTTTTCTATTTTAATCTGATTCAAATATGGGGTGTTGGATCTGGCTGGATCCGTCATTGGCACTGATCTTGAAGCTCTTTGATTCCAGGGGTCTGACTCCTCCCTTTCACTTAATTCCCTAAACTCCACCAAAGTACCTCGGATTTCATTTGCCATCTTAAATATTCAGTCATGTCATTGAGGGCTATACATTTTTGGGGTCTATATTAAAAGACCGAAAGGTCTTTCATTGAAAACCTCTTGTTCGACACATAAAGAGCAAATGCACTAAAGCGCGAACGCTCAAAAGAACGATTTCTTTCCCTGGGAAAGAAACCTCTTGACCATCCCCATGTGTCTGCCCCTTTCCTCACTGTAGTGCGATCTTGAAGTTGGTATATTTAGTTAGGGGGGTGTGGGGGTACAGCCCCCCACGTTGGGAGGTGTGGAAGTGTGTGTATATGTGTGTTTGTGCTTGCAATTTCTTTCCCAGGAAAAGAAACCGCTGTTTTGAGCATTCGCGCTTTAGTGCTTCCGCTCTTTATGTGGTGACCAAGAGGTGTTCAGTGAAACACCTCTTCGGTCTTTTAATATAGACCCCATTTTTTCAATATCTTTTTGCAGTGTTTTCTCTGGAAGGTTGCCTTTTCTATTCCTCCTCTCATCTACTGAGAAAATATTTTTCTCTCCAACTAGTAGTATAGCTAGACTATTGATAATGCCCCCTTCAATGGGTCTACCTTAGTGGGACCCAAAGTGAAAGTCAGCAGGATGACAAAACTCTCTCTGCAGTGGAAATCCACTTCTCTACTCCCCAGAGATTCTATTCTAGGAAACAGCAGGCTAGGAAGAAGGTGTGGTTCAGAAAATCACAGAGCTCTTACCAAGACATTCTTGGCGATAGACCTGCTTGTGCCAGAGTAGGAGGTAACAATAACAGACATTGTCCTAGAGGCAGACGTAGACAGCATAACCTGGACTTTCATGTCCCTTTACTGAAAAGCCCTTTCAGCACCCTCTGAAGGGTTGCCTGGCTGCTGCTCTCTGGAGGAAGTCAGAGAGTGGTTTCCTCTGCACTCACAACCCTAGCGAAGCATAACTTTAGATTCCTGTGTGCTAAACATAATTTCCAGAAGCTACTCCATAACATTTTCCATTCCTCCTATCAAGAAGAAGAAAGTTCCCTGTGTTACACCCAGTCAGTGGGAACTCACAGCAGCAGAGATCTCAAACTGCTGGAAAAATGAGTCATTCATCCTGTCCTGAAGACCACTTAGAATCCAGAGTCTACTCAAGTTTTTTTTTTTTTTAGTACCGAAGAAAATATTCCATTCTGGATCTGAGACATTTACATCTGTATGTCAAACAAACAAAATTCTGGATGGTCACTCTTCAGTCCATTTTGCCTCTGCTGGGGAAGGACATGGATGTGCTCTATAAATCTCAAAGATACTTTCTACTATTTGAAGATAGAGAAACAGTCAAGAACATTTCTCTGTTTACATCTGGGAGACAATCATTATGAATTCAGAGTCCTGCCATTCAGTCTCACCACACCCCCCAGGGTGTTCACCAAGGGGATGGCAGCGGTGGCAGCACGTCTTCGCCTGCTAGGGATCTGTGTTTTCTCATAACTCGATGATTGGCAACTGGCCACCTGTTGTCTTTTAGCAACCTGTTGTCAAACCATTGGGACCTTTTGCTCCACCTGTGCAAGACCTAGGGATCACAGTCAGTGTAACTAAAAGTGCCTGCTCAGCAGATAGAATTTACTGGATGCCATCTGAACACAAGCTAGCAGATTGCTTGACTTCCCAGTTCCAGGGTGCTTTCCCTGTGCCTCACTGCCACTCAAGTTCTCTATCACCCCCCCCCCCCCCCCATCTGTAAGACAATTCTTCACCTACTGGATCTGATGGCTTACATAATCCTCATGGCTCTATTGACCAGATTTCACATAAGAGTGCTTCAGTGGACCCAGCAGTAAAATGGTCCCAATTTTGCCATCCACTTCCTGCCAAGATTTGACTCACTGAAATTTGCAGGCAACACATATCCTGGGAGATAACGTATCATTCAGTAATGGAAGGACTTCTGATCCTCATGGATCCCCCTGTGGCAGAAGTGACAATGGACACATCCCTTCTAGACTGGAAGGCATTTGAAAGGAAAGACAGTCCAGGGCACTTGGTCAGATACAGAGATCAACCTCACATCAGTGTCTTGGATATGCAGGCTGTCCTTCTAGCATTGCAGGCTTTTCAGGATGTCCTCTGCAGGGGTGTTATATCAGTATAGACAGAAAATATGTCAGTGGTTTGTTACATCAACAAACAGGGAGGAACATGCTCCTATCCCTTCTGTTAAGACGCCATGAGAGTTTGTTAATGGGTGATGACTTCTCAACACTTTCTAATAGCAACTCATACCCCATGGTCATCCTATGTACTGGCGGGTGAGTTGAGCAGATCTCTCTTGATGCCTCATGAGTGGTCCCTCAATCCAAAAGTGACAACTTTGATTTTTAGTTGTTGGGGCCATCCTTGCTGCACCCTTTTTGCATCCTACCTAAACAACAAGTGCAGCAGTTACTTTGCCCTGATCCCCAGCAGGACAATCACCGAGGGATGCTCTAGGCCACCATTGGCCCCCATGTCTCCTCTATGCCTTTTCCCCCATTGCCTTTAATAAGTTCATACAGAAAGCAAGAATGTGCAAGGCCTAGGTGATCCTTATTGCCCTGTTCTGGCCTCGATAAATGTGGTTTCCCTTTATGTAGCCTCTACTAATACATCCTCCATGGATACTTGATCTTTACCCAGATCTACTAACACGCCTGTCCAGACTTCCTCCTCCAGACTAGAAGGTAACTGTTTGGTTCTTCCAGTTCTAACTTTAGCCAGAAATACCAGGCTTCCCACTTAAGTTGTTCAGATCACATTAGCATCCCAAAAATGGACCACTACAAAAATATACCATAGCAAATAGAAGACATTCTCCCTTCTCTTGACCCCATCTCTTCCATTTTAGAATTCGTATTAGAGCTTTTCCACAGTGACTCCACTTATTCAATTATCAAAGTGCAAATGGCAGCTATCTTAAGTTCCCACACAGGTCAGAATGACACTTATAGGTTCATAGGTTGGTACTGGGCTATCTGCCCGAAGGAATATATTAGCCCAGCCATGTTGTGCGATATTCACCGCCCCTTTAGTAGTTCCCTAGACCCTTGTACTAGCAGCTAGTACCCTTGGCCCCTATCTAGTAGTGCTGTTGGTGTGATCCCCGGTGTGAACCTTCCACTACCCATCCACTCATCAAGGTTCCTCTTGAAGAGTGATAGTGAGGGGCTCTGTCTTATGTAGATCGGGACCCTGTTCCATAGTAAGGGAAGTCTCTGCGAAGGGAATCTATCCCTGAAGCATGTTCTAGCTTCAGCAATTCTGTAGCTTCTTTAAGAATCTCTAAGGCAGTCTTGAAAGGAACCTTTCTGCTAAGGCCTCCAATCAGAGACCCGGTACCTCCATGGGATATTACCATCATGTTACAAGCATTGAGTCAGACACCCTTTGAGCAGCATCAGTTGATCTGAAATTCCTCTCATGTAAAACAATTTTCTGGTGGCAGTAACTTCAGCCAAATGGATTTCAAAGATGCGAGTACTTTCCTGCAACCCTCCCAATTTGGTATTTCACAAAGAAAGTTTACTTAAGGACTAGCACATCTTTCCTTCCTAAGGTGTTTCCGAAACTGATTTAAATTAGTCAATAAATTTACCATTCTTTTTTCCAAGATTTTCAAATAAGGGTGAATACATGCTACATATGCTGGACAACACCATCTTCCACCATCTAAACCATTCAGGAAATGAGATCAGTTGTTTGTGGAGTTCTCAAAGCCTTAATTGGGCAAGGCAGCCACTAAAGTGGCTCTGTCTAGGTGGTTATCTGAATGCATTTTCTTCATTTACAATAAAAAGGGCTTGTCTTTACAATCTGAACCTAAGGTTCATTCCACAAGGGCAGTGGCCACTTCAACAGCCTTTGCCAGTTGACTACATATTGATGATATCTGTGCAGCAGCTACTTGGTTAATAGTTCATGCCTTTGTATCTCATTATAAGTTTGTTGAACAATCTATATCACATTCCTCCTTTAGTTCCACCACCCTCAGGAATGTCCTTCCTTGATACCACCCAGGTCTATATGCCTGGGAGTCTGTCCCATAGTTCAATCAAATGAAAATAGACAACACTGGATATGAAAATTACATACTTACTATAACGTTAGATCCATTTTGTCTGATGTTTCTTCGGTGCAACCTACCTCCTGCCTGCCCCCCCCCTCCAGATTGTCACAAATAGGTTTATGATGACTGAGTTGTCTTTTGCAAACCCTGCTCGTGAGCAGTTCTTACTGCCTGTTTCTCATAACCGTGCCATTTTTTCTTTCCTATATTCTGGAATTACATTTGAACATGGTTTATGTGATTGATATACCTATGTATTAGTCTAGATATGAATATATTATGTAATGGGGGGCAAATTTGATCTGAGGTACTGAGGTGGAGTTCAGGGAATTATGGATAGGGGAGGAGTCAGAGCCCTGAAGACAAAGAGCTTCAGAATCAGTGCAGGTCAGTTCCAACAACTCATAGTTGAACCGGACAAAAATCAGCAAGATATATCTATCATTATGGCAAGTCTGTAACTTTAATATTGTGTATAGATCTAGGGATGTTATTGTTCCCCTTTACTCAGTCCTTCTTAGGCCAATAATTGAATATAATGCCACCTTTGGCATGTTTCTCTATAGACACATGCAACAACTGGAAAGCCCACAGAGATGCCTTACAAAGGATGCAAGGCCTAAGCAATATATCCTACATGGACTCATTCAAAGTCCTGTTTCTATACTCAGTGTCCTGAAGACTACTAAGAAGTGACCTATGTCTGGCATATAAGACATCCTCCAGACCAATACTAATGGATTTGCAGCACATCATTAAGTCAAATGACATTAGAAATACTCAGTCTAGGGATCTAAACCTCTTCTGCAACATCAACAGAACAGTTTGGAGGGACAGGTTTATCTCATAGAGGATACTGCTGCTCTGGAACACAGTCCCAGTGCATGTAAAACAAAGCTCATCCCTGTCCATATTAAAGCACGGCTTAGATCTGCTGATGGGAAACAGAAAATGTACCCCAGGACTGCCTCATCTCCTAAATGCTTTATCCTATGCATGCATCCCCTCAAATTATCGGTGATATGATTCCAGTTATTCTCATTAGGGGTAAGATATAATTATCGACCATGGGATGAGTAAGGACAATCTAACACCAACTGGGATAGGTTAATTTAGGCCCAAAAAGGGATACTGGCTAGGCTTAAAAATGACCCACAAGAGCAGCTAGACTAGTACTTGCCTATGAACCTATGGACCTATATGTCAGTGGCATATGTCAGCTGTGCTTCACTACTCAGCTTAGACTACTTATAGCAGCAAAGTGAAGCTGCACAGGCTTCATCAGCTACATGATTATTAATCTTTCCTTACTACTTTTTTCTCTCACCGTGTAGACTGCCATTGGGGCGCATTATGTTTGTAGCAGCTGACTTTCTGTTGAAAGCCGTATTAGGTCTTGTTTCCACCAGCATTCAATTAAGCTGACCATATTACTTCTGTTGCTTACATTTTCATACAATGTTGATGTGTACTATTCTTTGTATTTGTTGCTTCGTTTGCTAATTTTGTATCTGATATTAAATCTTCATTTATTCTTGATAGATGGGAATTGGTTCCGATCCTCAGAACCATCTCGGTTGTTATACAGCTCATGCCAGCCAAATATTGTCAAGCCAAGTCTCTACCTACAATGCCTCTGTGTTTGTTACCTCAGATCTCATTTGCCACTCTGTCAGCAAGACTCGTCAGCCTTCGATCAGCTAACTGTTGCATTTTTCTACTTTTAGTGAGAAATTTAAATATTTCACCTTAAACTCCTTCCTTTTCTATCATGTTTCTTCTATCATACTTATAAATTACTATATTTCTCTTCTGTACCCACTTTTTTCTAACCCATCAGGTTTTTCTTTGTACCATGGTTGGTACTTGCCCCTTTCTACCTCAGGTGATCTTATCTACCATTGTTGGTCGATTTCTTCTCTTCTTCTCCTTTCCTGTCGTGTGCTTGTGGGTATATGAGGGTGGTTTTTTTTTGGGTGTATTTTTATTTTCACCCTTCATTTTTGGATATGTCTGACAAACCAGCCAAATCAACCATGACTGAAAAGTCTCCTGGCAAACCCCTTAAGGGTATGTCATATTTCAAATGCTGTAAAGACTGTGATAGGAAAATGCCCAATTCTGATGGGCATCTTTCTTGTGTATTCTGCTTAATGTTACCTCATTTGGAACTGAACTGTGAAATTTGTAAGGGGTTCAGTCAAAGAATCTTGGTAGAGCATCGGAACAAGCTCTTGCTCAAAGGTCTTCTTAAATTCCCCCTTCAGTGAAGCCTTATTCAAGGCAGACATAAAAAAGCATCCTTCAAAAAATAAAAGCCTGTCTGTACCTCACCCTTGGTTCCAGAGGCTGCCAAATGGAAATCCTCGGGTCTGCATTCTTCAGAACCAACAACCAAGGCTCCTAGATTACAGACTTGTGACTCCTCAGCACCATCAACCTATGGTGCTGTCAACTGCCTTGTCCACGCCGACATCTATGGCTACTGGCTCAGCACCAACTTCACTTGTTTCAATTCAACCTTCTACACTGGCAGTGATGCAATTTCAGTCTACCCTCACAGCGCCAAAACCTATATTAGAAGTGCCCAGGACAAGATATTCTCCTGTGATAGATCCCTATGTAGGACAAGCACTAAGTCCATTTTTAGAATGCCCTGAGTCTCCTTCTGCCCTTTAGGTATGGTCCTCCAGGAATCTCTCAGAACTGGATGTTGTTAGACTGGTAGATCAGCTGTTACTGGCCAGAGGTATTCCTGCCCCTTTTCATCCCCCTTTCCTATTTGGAGTGGGGATCTTTTCTCCTAGGACTCCTATTTATCCTCCTCTGACTATGATTGCAGTTTCAGAGCCCAGCACTTCGATATCCCTGGTACTGGCTGTCTCGGTGCTGTTAGGTGTATCCACCTTGGTACCGGAAGTTGTTGTGACCTTTTTAGTTCATGTTTTCAGGGTCTCAGGGTCGTGACTCCTCCGTCGGTTCTGTGGTTCTCAGGTCGGCCCCCACTTTGGGTACAGTGCCAATCTTCATTCTAGAAACCTTGGTAGTTGCGAGTCCTTCCCTGGCTCCAACCTTGGAGGGTGGCTCCTCAGTGGGGAGTGTGACCTTGGTTCCGAGGTGGCCTTTCTCGTTTCTGGGCTCCAACTCCTCTTCAGGGGTTGCCACCTTTCGGGTTATGAAGAGGGCCTTAGCCTCTACAGGCTCCCACCTGGTCCCACCCGCTTTGGAGTGCCATGTTTCCCTTTCCTCTGGGCCAGAGTTGACACCTGTCTCTACGACAGGACAGCAAGCACCAAAGCTTCAAGTTACCCATGCACAGGGTCCTTCTTCTTTTGGAGTCCTTCCCAGAGATTCCCACTGTGGAGCCACCCTGAAAAAGAACTTGCAAGAGAAAGCATCTGGATTCCCCCTCAAGAATCCGTCATGGAAGACATGGATTTTGATGAAGGGGAGGTTTCCCCGTGGTCACCTCCTGAGGATGTCTCCTTTAGAAACATCCTAGAGATTTTGAAATGGAGGGGTAACTGGAAATCCCAAGACCCATCTTTGGAGGAAACCGTGTACTTGAAAGCCTTTGGTGCTCCGCCATCTACCTCCTGGATATCCCCACCCACTGATGACCTGGTAAAACTAATTATTCAGCGGGCTTGGAAGGCTGCTGATGCCATAGAGCCTATCCCCCTGGAGATCAGAGAAAATATCCCCATCGGAAGACCACCAATATTGGGCAAAGGGTTTGTCAGTAGATGCCATTGTGGTGGCAGCAGCTACTAAAAAGTAACTAGCTGACAAGAGTCCCTCTGTTCATCCTCCTAAAAGGGAGTACAGGATGATGGACAGGTTTGGAAAGCAGGTCTACACTTACTTGACCTTTACTCTTAGGTCCTTGAATTTATGGCACATTTTACAAGACTCCAGAGAAACCTGATTAAGGAATTATCAGAAGTTTTAGCTGGGGCTGTGTCCAGCGAGGTACAAGATAAGGTTGCCTCACAGCTAGCCACCTTGGAGTCTGTTTCGAACTTGTCCATGCAACTCATTGCCCATGCAGTCAAAGGGATGACCAGGGCAGCGGGTTCCAGCATTACCATTAGGCAACATGCCTGATGAGCTTGCGCGACTTCATGGAGCCCTTCAAGTCTTCCTTTGTCAGTGCTCCATTTGATGGTTCTTTCCTGTTTGGCCCTAAAGTTAAGGACATACTTGCCAGAAGTGAAAAGGATGGTAAGACCCTGTCTGCCGTGGGCCTTCATTTTTCTACTCCTCAATTATCCTTCTCCAGAAATCAGAGGAGTAGGAAAATGTGGTTCAAAAAGTCTCAGGGACCTTTCCATGAGACACGTGGCAGTGGTTCCCCTCGAGGCAGAGGGGGGAGCTCAGATGGAAGATGCCGACCCCGAGGCAGAGGTGGCCCACAAAACCAAGGGTCCAGAAATTCCTTCTCTGCACAGCCCTACCAGCGCTCCTGAAAGCAGGTCTGATTGCTAACCTCTGGTAGCAGTCGGGGGAAGACTTTCTCTGTGCCTGACATCAAATAACAACCGATTCATGGGTGCAGAAGATCATTGCCAGAGGCTACAGCATCCCCTTCAATATATATTTCCCTACTGTCAAAGGAAAATCCCAGATATTCTACCCCATCAAGGGGATTAAGCCGCCCAAGAGATACACAGGCTGCTTCAAAAAAGAGTCATCCAAGAAGTCTTACCAGACCAACTAAAATCCGGATTCTACTCAAGATTCTTTTTAGTGCCAAAAAAGACAGGGGACTGGAGGCCAATACTAGACCTCAGCCTTTTAAGCAGATTTGTCCATCAGAAAAAATTCCGGATGGACACAGTTCAGTCTATCCTCTCTTTTCTGGAGAAAGATGATCGGATGCACTCTATAGACCTTCATGATTCGTATTTTCACATAAAAATAGACAAGCGCTCTAGAATGTTTCTCCACTTTCAGGTGGGAGTCAGTCATTACCAGTTCAGAGCGCTAGCATTTGGTCTCACCACAGCCCCCAGGGTATTCACAAAATGTATGATGGCCTTCACGGCCAACATGAAATTACATGGATTCCGGGTGTTTCCTTATCTAGACGACTGGCTCCTCACTGCCCCCACTAGGCATCTGCTAATTCAAAACTTGCACTTGATTATATATCTATTCAGACAGCTCAGACAGACAGGAAGTTATATGACAGCAAATGGAAAATATTCTGTCTTTGGGCTTCTGAGAATAATCTAGATCTCTTTTCAGCTTCTGCTGAAAAAAATCTTAGAATTTTTGGCAGTCTTTTTAATCAAGGATCGGCTGCCTTTACCGTCACAGTTACTCTAGCAGCTATCTCTAATTTTCACAGTGGTTATGGCGACCACTCCCTAATCTCTCATTGCTTATGTAAAGTTTGTCTTATAGGACTCCTTTGTATAAAACCCCATTCAGGGAGCCATTACCACTGTGAGATCTTATTTTCGTTTTGCAACATTTGGTATTACCTCCCTTTCAGCCAGCATCCTGTTGTCAAATTCCTCTCCTGGAAAACCCTTTTTCTAGTCATCATTACCTCCGCCTTTTCAGAAATACAGGCACTTTGTGCAAAACCATTATATATAACCTTCCATAAGGATAGAGTGTCCTTGAGAACTAATCCTTCCTTTCTTCCTAAGGTGGACTCCGAATCAAACATCAATCAGTTCATTCATTTATCAGCTTTCTTTCCAAATTTCTCTAACAAGGGACAATGTCTACATATGCTAGATGTTCACAGACAGCTGAGATTTTATCTGGACATGACTAAGGATGGTAAATCTTTAGACCAACTGTTTGTTTCCTTTTCAGGACCAATGATTGGTAAACCAGTCTCCATGGTGACCCTGTCAAAATGGCTAAGAGATTGTGTCACCTTTATTTAAGATCATGACAGTTGTAACTTACCTGTTCCTGTAAGGGCACAGTCAACAAGATCGATGGCCACTTCAGCTGCTTTTCATTCCAAGGCTTCTCTGGATGAAGTATGTGCAGCAGCCACTTGGGCAATGCCTCATACCTTTATCACTCATTACAAATTGGATATGGTCTCCAGGGGAAGAGCATTATTTGGTTCTATGATCCTCAGGAATATCCTTCCTTAAGGCCACCCAGGGTATAGGTAGCTGGGGACTCTATCCCTTCTGTCAGGAATAAACGAAGACTGACAACATCAGATAAAGAAGTTATGTACTCACCATAACATTCCATCTGTTGTCGATCTTCATTCATTCTTGACATCCGTCCCTCCTTTCAGATATCCTGGAGGATCATACCCTTGTCCTGGGCTTAGGCAAGGGTTTTTACCTTGGGCATGGCTTCCTGTCTATTATTACTATTATTAGTAGTATTACTATATTAGATACTTCATCTTGCTGCAATTTCACAAACTCGATCTGAGGTAACGAACACAGGGGCATTGTGGGTAGAGACCTGGCTCGAGAGTTTTTGGCTGGCACAAGCTGTATAATGGCCGAGCTAGTTCTGAGGATCGGCACCGATTTGAATGAAGATCGACAACACAGATGGAACATTATGATGAGTACATAACTTCTTTTTTTACAGTATCATGACTGAAAAAGGGGATTTAGTGGTCCAGCTCACTTATCAGCAAAATATGTTAATAAATAAACAAAATATTTCAACCAGTTTATCCTTATAAAGACTTTATTCTTTTCTTCTGCAGGCCTTTTCAAAGCTGAGTCAGCAGATCTTTAATACATGTTGAAGCTCATTTTCTGTTTATATGGCATTCTTACATCCAAAAATAGACACTTTAGAAAAATAGAAATCATCCTATGCTATGATGTTAGGTAGTCCTATCTCACCTTCATTTTTACATATGGGTTCGGAGCCAATCCTCGGCTCTCACTCAGCCAGTTTACAAGCTGGAAGACTTCTGGTTGGCTCATGGCTAAGCAGGTATCCCATGGTGCACCAGTACAATCCCCAGATCTCATTTGCCGCATCGACGAGTTCGGTTGTGCTTCTCTTGGCAATGGCTAAGTTTTTTTCAAAATTGGTTATATTCAATGCTTTATTGTATATTTAGTGTTGCTAATATATTGGGCAGTTGTATTGCTTGCCCTTTGTGAGTGCAACTTAGTTTACTAGTTGTTATTGGTATCCTGTGCATTTTTTTATATTAGGCAGAGGTTTTGGCGGTTTTCCGCTTTTAGTCAACAGGGGCTCCTTTTGTCTTGTCTGTTGTTATTCTGACCTTTTTTTTGGTCACCTTTGGCAGTTAGTTCTGCTATTTTGACATTGTTTTGGCGGGATCCGCTTGTGAATTTACTAGGATTGCAAGTATACTACCTGTTTTTTTCTTTAGGAATATATACATTTATTGTGTATTTTACGGTTTCTCTTGTGTGCATGGGCTTTCCTTTCTGGTCTATTTAAGTTAGAAGACCTAGTTTCACTACACCGGGCTAGGCCCGTTTAAGTTAGAGGACCTATTCCTCGTGTAACTCCTTCTATGAGCTAGACCCATTCTTTTTCTCCTTTCAGTCTCTCTGGGTTGTATGTGTGTGTGTGTGTAATATGTCCAAGGAAAGCAAGGAGCATAAACTGTTGGGGTTCAAAAAGTGCATGAAATGCTCCCAAAAGATGTCCTAAATGGATGGCCACAGTAGCTGTGTCTACTGCCTAGAGGCCATCCACTTACAGGAGTCGTGTTTGTTCTGCCATGCTTTCTCTCCTAGAGTGTTACAAGAGAGAAAGAACAAACTCATACTCAAGGGTCTCTTGAAACCATGCTTTGAGGAAGCGCTATCCAGTGCTTCCGCTTCCTCTAAGTCTGGGAAATCAAAACCCTCAAAAAGGCCTACTCCGGCACCGGCTGGTGTTTCGGAGCCACCTCCTAAACAGTCTAAACAATCCAAGTCTGCCTCCTCGACTCCTCAGCCTTCGGTGCCGAACGAGAGCATCATGGTGGTATCAGAGTCTTTTACAGGTGTTTCGGAACCGATCTCTGAACCTATTGATACAGCAGTTGACACTGCTACTCGGAGCCGGTCTGTAAGCTCCCTACCAGTCTTCGTAACAATTAAGTCTCCAGTGCTCCCCAGGTCAAGATCCCCAACTATGTCTTCCAGGTCTTCCAGGAGCCTTTCAGAAGAAGATGTGGAGAAGATAGTGCTGAGACTCCTGAAGTCGTCTGCCTTGCCAAAATTATTGTTGGCTCTGACCCATTCGGCTCCGGAGCCACTTGGCCCAGCTTTGCCCTTGTCTGCTATTCCTCCTCCGAGCCATACTGGTCTTTCAGAGCCAGAGTGCTTGGTGCCAAATGGAGGAAATGCCAGCTCCAACTCAACTTGTTGCTGCCTTGGAGCCAGGTTCGGCTCCAACACGCTCTGTGCCATCCATCGTGTCCAGGGGCCGAAGCTCTCCTGTCGGCACCGACAGGGAGGGTTGGAATCGATCTTTTTCACTTCTGAGCCTTCCTCTTGGTGCTTCGGCCAGGGTGAGCTCGGACCCTACATCTATCTCAGAGCCGACAGCTCTGGCTCCGGCACTGACCCACGTCTCTTCGGAGCGGGGGAGGTCTTTGGAGCCGGAGAGGTCGGCGTTTGAGATGATGAGGAGCGTGCTGTCTCATTTTCCAGCCCCTACCAGTGGCACCAGCACTCTTCCCTCGAGAGCACCCACTTCAGTCTCAGCCCCTACTGTCTCTGGAGACAGCAGAGACCTGCAGCCTCAGGAGCCATCGGCTGGTGGCCCCCAGTCTTCCGAGGCTTCCCTGGAATATCCTTCCGAGGAGCCTCCCTGGAAGAGGTTATGTAAGAGGAAACATATTGACTCCCAGGATGAGTCTTTGACATTGGACACTGACCTCGAGGAGTCGGAAGGGTCCCCCAAGTCATCCTCTGATGATGTCTCCTTTATGGACATTTTAGAGATCCTTAGGCAGAGGTGCGACTGGCCCACTGTTAACCCTTCTGGTGAGGAGTTGGTGTACCTGAAGGCTTTCGGGTCTCAAACTTATGCCTCTTGGGTGTCCCCACCTTTTGACGAAGTGATGGATCCAGTTAGTCGAAAGGTGTGGGATACTCCTGACACCGTGGAGCCAGTCCCCAGAAGACCAAATAAGTTCTTGTCTGCCCCTCCTGGTAAAGAGTTCTTTTCCAAGGGAGTTCCCATAGATGTCATGGTGGTGGCGGCGGCCACGAAGAAAGAGTTAGCGGAGATCTCTTCATCTGTTCATCTGCCAAACAAGGAGTCTCGACAGATGGACAGATTTGGGAAGCATATTTTTAGTTCGGCGGCCTTTACCCTTCGATCACTGAACTATCTCACGCACTTCACGAGGTTGCAGAGGGACCTTCTCAAGGAGTTAGGAGATTCCATACAAGGTATGTGTACTGAGAGAGTTCCTGACAAGATTTCTACTCAGTTGTCCCACCTTAAATTCTGTGGTTAACTCCTCCATGCGACTTATCTCTTATGCTGCAGATAGAGCGAGTAGAGCAGCAGGTTCCGGAGTTGCCTTGAGGCGCCACTCCTGGATGTGCTTATGTAATTTTGCGGAACCGTTCAAGTCTACTTTCACCAATGCCCCATTTGATGGTTCCTCATTGTTTGGTTCCAAGGTGAAGGATACACTTACTCAGTGTGAGCAAGAAGGAAAGACGCTTTCTGCCATGGGAGTGCGTTTTACTGTCCCTTCCAGACCATACCCCAAGGGTCAAAGGGGCGGTAAAATGTGGTTCAAGAAATCCCAGAGGATCTTTCCTGGCACACAGGGTGAATCCTCCTTCAGAGGCAGAGGAGGAGGAAACAGCAGACGTCACCCTAGAGGCAGGGGCGGTCCACAATACCAACAAGGCCGTGATTCCTTTCGAGGACGGCCTAATCAGCGCTCCTGATGTGGAGCCCGACTGCGCTTCTCTGGGGCCGGTCGGGGGTTGCATTTCTTTGTACCAAGAAGCCTGGCTAAATATCACCCAAGACAAGTGGGTACAAACAGTTGTTACCAGAGGCTATATCATACTCTTTTCCCTATCACCTTTTGTTCCCAAATGGATACCAGATGTACCACCCAATCACAGGGATCAGGCAACTGTGGAGATCAACAAGTTGCTCGTAAAAAGAGTCATCCAGCCCGACCCAGCAGACCAGTTAGGATCCGGAACTTACTCCAGGTTCTTTTTAGTTCCAAAACGAACCGGTGATTGGAGGCCAATATTGGACCTCAGCAGATTGAACGAATCAGTGAAGAAGGACAAGTTTCGGATGGTAACACTGCAGTCTATACTTCCATTGTTAGGGAAAGACTTTTGGATGTGCTGTCTGGATCTTCAGGATGCTTACTACCACATAAAAATGGACAAGGCGTCCAGAAGCCATGTACGCTTCCGGCTGGGAGCCAGTCACCATCAGTTTCGCGCTCTGCCCTTTGGTCTCACCACAGCCCCCAGGGTGTTCACCAAATGCATGGTAGTAGTGACAGCTCACCTGAGACATCAGGGATTCCAGGTGTTTCCGTATTTGGACGACTGTCTCCTGACCGCACCCACCAGGCATCTACTCCTCCAAAAAAGGGACGCCACAATTCAACTTTGTGCTCAGTTAGGGATCTCCGTAATTTGGAAAAAATCTGCATTATTGCCCACTCAGTCTGTGATTTTTAGAGGCACAGAGGTAGACACAGTGAACATGACAGCTCATCTCCCTGCCGAAAGGGCACAGAACTTAATCTGCCAAGTTCAACGTTTTCTCCCATTGCGAAAAGTCAAAGCGAAGTGGGTTCTTCAGCTCCTCGGGACTATGGCTTCCACAATTCTATTGGTACCATTAGCCAGGTTGCACATGAGAATTCTCCAGTGGCTTCTGTTTTCCCAGTGGTCCTTCCAATCTCTCCCACTGAGTCATCCTATCCTGCTGACAGAATCATGCAAGAAGGACCTTCTTTGCTGGATAGCTCCCAATCAACTGATCACGGGTGCCCCCTTTGTTCCGGCCCAACTCTTTGCCACTGTGACCACGGATGCCTCCCAAATCGGGTGGGGGGCATTATCTCGGCAGGACTGTTCAAGGCACATGGCAAGAACACAATGCTCATCTGCATATCAGTGTTCGGAGATGAGGGCAGTGCTTTTGGCATTGCAAGCACTTCAAGACCTTCTTCCTGTAGGGACAAATGCGATACAATCAGACAACATGCCGGTGGTTTGGTATATCAACAAACAGGGCAGTACCAGATCTTACCCACTCTGTCGAGAGGTCATGCGAGTTTGGAAATGGGCGATTTCTTCACAACGCTTTCTGGTTGCAACGCACATTCCAGGGACGACCAACGTGATAGCCGACAAGCTCAGCCAGGCAATCCTAATGCCTCACGAGTGGTCTCTGAAACGGGAAGCAATGGATCAGATTTTCCGGAAATGGGGACAGCCTTTCTGTGACCTTTTTGCCAGTTCAGTCAATACCAAATGCAGCAGCTATTTTTCCCTCATTCCCCCTCCGGGGGAGACTCCCGGAGATGCTCTGGCTTACGATTGGCCCATGGGAGTTCTGTATGCCTTTCCTCCAATCCCTCTCATTTCCAAAGTGATTCAGAAAGCCAGTCGGCTGGGAAGCAAGTTGATCCTCATTGCTAACACTCCACAAAAGGCAGCAAGCAGACAAGGAGAATCCACAAGGAGAATGGAACCAACAGCACTATAATGCACAACAGTACTCCAGTAGATGAAAAAACACTTGAAAGCGAACTGCACGAAAAAGCTTTATTTTAACGCCACAACAAATCCACGTTTTCGTCGCCAATGCAACTTAATCTGAAGAAGTTGCATTGGCGATGAAAACGTGGATTTGTTGTGGCGTTAAAATAAAGCTTTTTAGTGCAGTTCGCTTTCAAGTGTTTTTTCATCTACTGGAGTACTGTTGTGCCTTATAGTGCTGTTGGTTCCATTCTCCTTGTGGATTCTCTTCGTCTGCTTGCTGCCTTTTGTGGAGTGTTGGTAACTTTGCAGTTTTCTTTGATCCTCATTGCTCCTTACTGGCCTCGTCAGGTCTGGTTCCCCTTCCTCGAGCCTCTCCTCCTGGACGATCCTTGGATTCTGAACCCAGCTCCAGATCTATTGACTCACATGTCGGGTTCGCTACACCCCTCAATCCACACCCTCAAATAGACAGTGTGGCTGCTCTATTTCCATCCCTAGTCAGGCTTCATGATGTATCATCCTCAGTGTCACATATTCTTATGTCCTCCCATAAACATTCAACTAGGAGGCTGTATGACAGTAAATGGAAAAGATTTTCTATTTGGGCACAGAGAATGAATGTAGATCCATACAATGTTTCTATCCCTGTGACTCTGGATTTTCTTTCTGAGCTTTTTCAGTAAGGATCTGCTGCTGCCATTATCTGATTCCAATTGGCGGCGATTTCTCATTTTCACTTTATCTACAGCGGACTAAGGCTTTTAGGAAATCAGATCAATTATTCATTTCCTTTTCTGACTCTAGATTGGGCTTACCAGTTTCTAAAGTGACACTATCTAATTGGATTTCCAGTTGTATAGCCTTTATCTATAGCTCGGAGGGCAAACTTTTACCCTACAGGATCAAGGCTCATTCTACTAGGTCGCTGTCTACCTCTGCAGCCTTTCAAGCCAGGGTACCACTTGATAATATTTGTGCAGCAGCTACATGGGCTACCCGTCACACTTTTAGGGGGTAGAGCATCCTTTGGCTCCATGGTGCTCAAAAGTATTTTCCAATGAGCCATCCAAGAATAAGGCGCTAGGGACACTGTCCCATATGTAAAAATGAAGGTGAGATCGGACTACCTAACATTAAGAAGTTATGTACTCACTATAACGTTCCATGTTGGTAGTCCATCTCACCCTTCATTTTTACCAACCCGCCCTCCTGCCCCCATCCTGGAAGATCTGGAAGTAATAATTTGGTTGCCCTTGGTTGGAGACCCTTTAGTACTGGTTGTTTTTATGGTTGTTATCTTAGTGAGCAGCAAACAAGATCTGGGGATTGTACTGGTGCACCATGGGATACCTGCTTAGCCACGAGCCAACCAGAAGTCTTCCAGCTTGTAAATCAGCCGAGTCGGAGCCGAGGATCAGCACCAAACCCATATGTAAAAATGAAGGGTGAGATGGACTACCAACATGGAACATTGTGGTGAGTACATAACTTCTTATTTTGATCTGATGTTGTCTTTTTGGTGCATTCCTCAACACATGGGTTTCAGATCCAATGTCAGACACTTCTAAGCTTTGGATATGGTGCTCAGGCTCCAGCCCTTACCAATAATCCCTGTGTAAAGAGTGAGCTACCCAGATCTTTGTTTCCCTCATAAGCGATTGATGGATCTTTGGTGCTCAGGAAAGATTTTACAGGATAGCTCTTTAAAAGATTAGTATTACTTCATTTGGGATTAACTTTTTTTTGTGTCATACATCCTACCCCTCTGCTAGCACTTTGTGCATATTGTTCTCCTCCTGTCTTTCACTTTTCTTCTTTTTCTTGCCTTTTGCTCCTTGCACAGGACTCTACTATAATAATGGGTCTACTTCACCCTGTCAAAGGCCGACAGTATCAAAGCTGATATTGTTGGCACGAAAATGATGAAAGCGAAAGTCATCGCGCTTGTAAACGGAAATCTCCATAAGGGGAGATTTCCATTTACTGCATTGTAGTACGATCTCGGAGTTGGTATATTAAAGTAGCGGGGGGAGCAGGGGGGTTTGCCCCCCTGCATAGAGCAATTTGTGTTGTCTTTGGGTGGTTTTTTTTTTGTTTTGTTTTTTTGTTTTTGTGTGTGTTTGATGTTTGGGGGTTTCGACATTTTCGTGTTGATTATTATGCTGTTGACAGTTTGAGTTTTCAACAGCGTAATATAAATGCATAATAATAAAACAGATATTTTTTTAGTATAATTTATCTTAGTTTAAGAAGGGGGGGGTATTTTTGTCTGTGCTTTACCTTTTTCTTTCTCTTCTTCTAAGATGGCAGGTAAGCCATCAGCTTTCAAAAATGTTTAGCTTGCTCACACAAGCTCCAAAACTCAGACACGCACAACAAGTGTGTTTACTGTTTAGGACTGTTATGACCATTGCATGTGGACATCTCTCACTCCATATACAAGGCTTTTGACCAACTGGCTGATAATGAAAGGAGAAATAAACTTATTTTGAAGGGTCTCCTTCAGCCTTTATTGGGAGACAAACCACCTTTTGGATTTGAGATGTCTGCTGCTACTACTTCCTCTTCTCCTTTTTCATCCAAAAGGGTGTCTGACAAGTCAAAAAAAAAAGCAGAGAGATTCTGACAAGGAAAAAGAAAAGTCTAAAACTTCTAGGTCTCTGTATCAGACACCCTTATTGGCTCTGGTGCCCAAAATATCCAGGCCTTCAGAGCCAACACTCTTTTTGGATCCCAAAATCATAAGAGTCCATTCACCTCCTAGTCTCTCTCCAGATCCTGTCTCTCCCAGGCTTCAATCTCCAGTTTTACAGGACAGAACTTATTACCATTACAGGCCACCCTCTACCTTTTTTCTTAAATCAGCTAAGTCTACCAGGAGCCTCACTGAAGCTGACTGACAGGATGATTGAGGAGATTTCTTTGGACCCAGATTCAATTGGGTGTCCTTCTGGATCCAGCCACTGTCAGAGCCAGATGAACTACTACTTACTTTCATTCTTTAATTGCTTCTCCTGTCATCTGAACTCTCAGATTGGAGGCTGTGAATCTGGCTGATACCCATGGTAGATCTACATTGGAACTGACATTCCATACATCCTCAATTCTGGTGAGTTTTCAGATGAAGTCAGCTATGACTGTTTCAGATCTGTCTGAGTCACTGAGCCGAATTGTTTGCATACACTCCGACAGGTTAAGATCAGACCCACGATCTTTGGATCCATTTCTCTCTGTAGGAGCCTTGGTGCTTGAAAGCTCAGCTCCAGCTTCAGCCATGGATCCCAGCCAAATGGCATCTAGCGTTGAGCCACCTTCAGGAGTTTTGCCTCCAGTGAGACTCCCCAGATCAAGTCAAGCTTGGTGTTCAGAGGCTTTCAAGAGATCATCCTAGAGAGAGAGAGAAGACTACCCTCTTGGAATTGGATCCAGCCCTCCCCATAGGATTTGTCAGGGTCTGTAGTCTACTGTTCTTATCCCATCAGGACAGCCATTTTCCAGAAGCCTTGAGTCAATCCACATAGGAGAGACTATGCCAGTTCCCAAGTCGTCTCTTGAACAACTCATGGAAGGGGTACACTGGAAGCACAAATGCAAAAGGAGACACTTGGATTCTCCTGAGAAATCCTCTACCTCCGGCACTGACTTTGATGAGGGAGAGGGTTTTCCCAGATTACCCCCTTGAGGACATCATGTTTGGCGAGATACTCAAACTTCTCAAGCAGAAAGGGGGTTGGTCTTGCCAATTGTTTTCTCTGGACAAGTCAGTTTTCCTTCAGGCTTTTGTTTTTCGCTCATCTATATCTTTGATAATCCCCCATCCTACCCCTGGCCAATGAGATAATAGACCTGATATCTTCATGGACATGGAAAGACCTGAACACAGCTGAACCTATTTCCAAGAATCCTGACTTGTTGCTCCCAAAGACCATCAGCATTGGAGCAAGGGCCTGCAGTAGATTCCATGGTAGTGACCGTAGCCACTAAGAAGGATCTTGCAAAAGAAAGTTTCTCTATTGATCCACCAAACAGGAATCTGATGTGTTGGACAGATTTTAGGAAGTGTATTACCTCATCTGCTTTTCTCAGTGAAAACATTTAATTACTTAAACATGTTATGTGTTTCCAGAGGGATTTGAACAAGGAAATTGCCTAATCTCTTCCAGAGACGTTGTCTGCAGATCAACGAAAATCTATAGATTCACAGTTAGCTACCGTACAGTCTTTATCCATTACCTTTATGCAGCATATCTCCAGTGCCACAGAGGGTGCATCTAGAGGAACTGGCACAAGTATTTCCATAAAGAGGCATGCCTGGATGCAGCTGTGTGACTTTGCAGAACAAGATGTCCTTCGTCAACATCCCATATGATTGATCACCAAGAAGTGAGAAATGTGGTAAATCCCTATCTAATCCCTATCTGCCATAGGGATCAAATTCTCCATCTCTCAAAAGACCTTCTCCAGAAAACAGAAGGGAGGCAAGAGAATTTGATTTCATAAAAACACGGGATTTATAAGTGAGAGCCTTTAGAGGCAGAAGGGGAAACTCTTATAATAGACATCACCAAAGGGGCAGGGGTGGCCCGCAAAATCTAGGCTTCAGAGGTCCTTTCATGGAGAAGTCTTTCCTGCAGTAACCATTTGAAAAATACGCAGACTTAACGGCCTAAAGATCTGACATATACTAAGTCTGAGATGTAATTTCTTGGAATATTCCCTTTTCTTCTAGGTATGATGATCTCACATTTGATATATATATATATAAGTTTAAGGGGTGCGGGGGGCTTTCCGTCCACATGGGGCAAAGGGGGGATTCCCCCATGCAAAAAGAAGTTTAAAGGAGAAGAGCAAATTTTAGAGATTCACTCTTCTCCTATGTTTTCAGTCTTTTATTTTTCACCATGTTGGCACTAAGCATTTTGAGTGCTGACATTTCAATAGGAAGCCCTTTCCAGTACCCCTGAATGGTTGTCCAACTCTTTCACTCTGGAGACAGTCAGGAGGTGCTTATCCCTGCTACCAACAACCTGGACATCTGTCACTTAAGACAGATGGGTAGAAATGATCAAGTACCAGAGACTGTTTCATTCCCTTCCATACCCTTTCTCAGTCCCTGAAAGGATTTCCTGATGTTCCATCCTCACAAAGGGAAGAAGCTGCTTCAGAAGTAAGAAAGCTTTTAAGAAATCAAGTCATCCACGAGGTTCTTCTAGATCAGAGAGGATCTGGAATTTACTCAAGATTATTTTTAAGTGCCAAAGAAATATGTAGACATAAGGCCAGTTGTGGACATAAGCCACTTGAACAAGTTTCTGAAACAAACAAAATTCCTAATGGTCATAGTTCAATCCATTCTTCCCTTACTGAGGAAGAACAACTGGATTTGCTTGATAGATTTTCAGGATGGGTACTGCCACATAAAAATGGACAGATGCTCTAGTAAGTACCTTCTCTTCCAATTGGGAGCCAGTCATTTCTAATTCAGAGCATTGTCATTTGGTCTCACCACAGCCCTCCCAGGTGTTTACTAAATGCATGGCAGTAGTAGCAGCTCCTCTACAACTGCTGGCTTTCCAGGTATTCCCATATTTGGATGACTGGCTTATCACTGCCCCTACCAGGAATCAACTCATTCAAACCAGAGACTTCTTGATGTGTACAGATCTACGGTTTACAGTGAATCTGACAAAATCCAAGCCACACCAGTTCAGCCTCTAGAGTTTATCAGAGAGCTTCTGGACACACAACTTCAGATAGCAAAGCTCCCACAAACACAAGTTATATCACTTCACCACCATGCCCTGGATATTTTATACCACTAGAACACACCAGCAAAACTAATTCTTCACCTTCTGGGCTCCATAGCAGCATCTATGACACTAGTTCCCCTAGCCACATTCAACATGTGGATATTTCAGTGGACTGTGGTGATTCAGTGGTGAATCTGGAAACAACCTATATCCTGTCAAGTGTCACTAACAAACATTTGCAGAGCACACATACAGTGGTGGCTGGAATCTCTGCATATTCTTCAAGGACATCTTTTCATTCTTCCTTCCTCCCAAGCCACAAGTGACCACAGATGCTTCCAAACTTAGGTGGGGGGGGGGCATTACCTGGGGAAAGACACTCCAAGGCACATGGTCCCAAATGGAAGCCAGTCTACATATCATTGGAGATGAGAGCAGTTCTCTTAGCATTGTAGGCTTTTCAGAACTCTCTCTCTCTCCTTGGATGTGATTTCTATCCAAACAGAAAACAGGACAGTTGTTTGGTACATCAGCAAACAGGGAGGAACAAGATCTTATCTATTGTGCCAAGAGGTCAATAAAATGTGGCAATGGTTGATACCTTTTCATCACTTTCTAATAGCAACACACATCCAGGGGAAAACCAATATTCTTGTGTAGAGGTTGAGCAGGTCTAGTCTGCTCCTCTGAGTGGTCCCTAAATCCATAAGTAATGGAGTGGATTTTCAGCCGTTGGGACCAACTGTGATGCAGTGTCTTCAGCTCTCCCTACAACACTAAATGCAGCAACTTCTTTGCTGTAATTTCCCAAGGGGGGAGTGGCCTAAGGATGCTATAATGAACTGTTGGTCTCTTGGATACCTTTATGCCTTTTCTCTGACCCTGATTCCAAAGTTTCTAAAGAAACCATTTGCGATGAAGGTCACAGTAATCCTCATAGCCCCTTATTGGCCTTGACAAATGTGGCTTCCCTTCCTCTGGCCTCCTCTAGTTCACCCTCTCTGGGTGCTGAGCTTGATCTCAGATGTCGAGTCACCTCACCCGAACATTCAGTCCCTCAAACTGATGGCATGGTTTCTCCATTTCCAATGATGGTTTGATAGTCCAGGTTTTCTTCTTCAGTTGTCTACGTGTTACATTCTTTCCAAAAACCCTTTAGTAAAGTCAGACAAAAGCAGTGAACCAGTTGAGTGAGAAAGGCCCTCTCAGGTGGAGGGATGCAACCAAATGGATGAAACAGTATTTTCACTCATTGAACCTCTGGGGTGGATGGAGGGTGTATCCAATCTTACCCTGTAGTTTGGAAGTAGATTTGTTAAAATTAACTGCGGATTGGGTTAGTCCAAAAAATTAGTTTAGGAAGAACAAAAAGTGGGTGAATGTAAAAGCAGAACAAGCTTAAGGTTTTATTGGATTTCAGCTGAGATAAAACTCAAAGTTTATTGTATATATTAGTGCAGAATGAACCAAGTGGGAAATCCAGAGGGGCTGTTCTAAGTTCCAGCTGTGTCTGCTCTTTGGCTGTGCTGTGCAATCAGTGTCCCTTTCCTTGGTTCCTTCATAGTTCTTGCGCTCTCTCTGCTCCATTTATGTAGTTGTCCTGGT
Source organism: Protopterus annectens (assembly GCF_019279795.1). Taxonomy (NCBI): domain Eukaryota; kingdom Metazoa; phylum Chordata; order Ceratodontiformes; family Protopteridae; genus Protopterus; species Protopterus annectens. The sequence continues at coordinate 492,006,624 of NC_056729.1, read as the reverse complement.
GGCTGAGAGTGTATAGTTATAAGGAAGCTTCACTGGGTTCACTGAATGTTTATCACAAAATATGGCTGTCACTTCCTTCAATTCTAGAAGCTCATTCCACTAAAGCTGTAACTTATACACTAGATCTGTGGCTTTCTCTACAGCCTTCTTTTCTACAGAATCAATTGATGACATTTGTGCTGCAGTTACCTGGTCGAAAGTTCATATTTTCATTTCTTCATCTCACACTACAAATTGGATATACAGTTCAGGTCTAAAGCCTCTTTTGGTTCAGCTGTGCTCCAGAATACGCTTCCACGAGGCCACCCAAACAGTAAAGTAGTGGGGGACTCTGTCACATAAGTTGAGAAATAGACAGCATCAGATGTGAAAGTTATATACTCACCATAAATGATCGATCTGTGTTGTATGTTTCCATCCTACCTCAACTACCCACAAACCATCACCCTTTCTTTTTTTGTATATAGTTTCTCGCATTGTCATACCAGGATCACTCTAGATGACCTATAGCCTTGACTCCTGAAGGTTTTCTCTCTCTCTCTCTCTCTCTCTCTCTCTCTCTATCTCTACAGGCTGACAGTCTTTAAGTCAGATAGTTTTTTAAATATTATCTGCTTTACTTTCCTAAATTTGTATTTTTGGTGAGCAAACTTGATCTGAGGTAGCTCAGTCTTTACACAGGGATAATGGATAAGGAAAAGAGCCTGAGAACCAGCTCCATGCTTAGAAACTTCTGAGGTCAGATCCAAAACCCATACACTGAGAAAGGATGGAAACAGACAACACAGATCTATTACAGTGAGTACATTACTTTTGTTTAGGCACTCATGCGCATGTGCCCACAGACACACTCACACACACACACACACACACACACACACACACACACACACACACACACACACACACACACACACACACAAATAAACATACAGTGGAGAAATACTTGAAATTTCTAAACTAGTCTAAACTGTAAATTGTTGCCAGCAAAACCTTATCTCCCATGCCCCAGTCAGTCTTCCCCCTTTCCTTTCAAAGTCTGCAGAGCCATTTGCTCTCGTAAAGGAAAAAGGTATGAATATGTTTGTGATGTCCCTGCTCTGAGTCAGTAATCAAGGAGCCTCAATCCTCACCACTGACACCAGTGAGGTACTTTCACTTGGAAGAAAAACAGATGCACACAGTATTTTAAGATGCAGCTGTCTACACAAAGCATAATTTACCTTAACAGCACACAGGGAACACACTCCTGTCCTGGGTCTGGGTTTCTCTCTCTCGCTCTCTCTCTCTCTCTCTCTCTCTCTCCAGGCCCCAAATAAGACTCCACACTGACCACAGCTGTAGAGTTGAGTCCTCAGCCAAGTGTTCCAAGCCAAGTCCTCCACCACCCTTGCTGTGAAATCAGTGCTCTGTGCCCTTGCTCCAAGTAGCTGACAAACACACTCTTTGAGATTTGATTTAAACACACACACGCACACGCGCACACACACACACACACACACACACACACACACACACACACACACACACACACACACACACACACACACACACACACACACACACACACACACACCTGGGAAAGGCTGGCACAGATTTACCAGTTATGCCTCCTCTGCCCAGACTATAAGGTAGATACTGCCACTAGAACACTCCAAAGACTCTTAAGGCTCTTACAGGAGTACCCAATTATACTGCGTAAAATTAATACTAATCCAAATGGTAGTGTTTGACCAATGCAGCAATGCTTTCAGGAGCGACCACAGTATCACCAAATAAATACAAGTACTCAGTGGTTAAAATATTCTCTAAAAGTCTGGCCACAATGAAAAATTTAAATATATTTAATAATAAATAATAAAAGAACATGAAAATACTAAATATCTATTTACAATAAACACCAGAGTTTCATCACAGGAAATGTTAAAATTAACACAGATGGAAAGGTTCACACATACACAGAAATACAATACTTAACTAATCTCACTGTATTTTCCTGACTGATTAAAGAATTACTGTTCCCTAATTCACTTATTAGAGCAAGGAAAGATGATGTGTGTGTGGTCTTCTTTGTCAGGTTTCTGCCTCATCTATTATTAAAGCCCCCCACGGGGCTTCTTTATGCCTATCCCACCATTCCTCTGATTCCACAATTCATAAAGAAAACTATTTGGTTGTAATACAAAGTGGTCTTCATAGCCCCCTTTTGGCCTCGGCAAGTTTGTTTCCCCTTCCTTCGGCCTTATCTGTTATATCCACCTTAGATTCTGGACCCTCTTCCATACCTGATTTCTCACCCCCAAGGGTTGAGTCACCCGAATCTGTCCAGTCTCAAGCTGACAGTTTGGTTTCTCCACTTCCATTAGTTGCCAGGCAGGATGATCTCACCTCACCCGTTCGTGACATTATTCTGGCCTCTCATAAACCATCCACCGAAGACTATATCAGGACAAATGTAAAAGTTTTCTGTTTGGTCAAAGGAAAAGATGCTAGATCTGTACTTGGCTCCAGTCACAGCGATCTTACAATATCTAAGTTTTTTGAAGAGGGAGCCGCAGCCTCTACCATACGAGTACATCTGGCGGCGATTTCTAATTACTATAATGGGCTGGATGGTACACGTCTCATATCATTGCATTTATGTAAAACTTTTCTCAAAGGTGTTACTCACATTAGACCACCAGTCAGACAGCCTATAGAGCCATGGAATCCCACGTTAGTTCTCCAGTCTTTGGCTCAACCCCCCCCCCTTTGAACCCGCAGTGAAATGTGACCTCAAATTCTTGTCATGGAAATCTCTCTTCTTAGTAGCCATCACATCAGACAGATGAATTTCGGAGTTGCAGGCATTGTGCACCAAAAGACCCTATCTAATCTTCCACAAGGACAGAGTATCACTCCGGACAAACCCATCTTTTCTCCCCAAAGTTGTTTCTGACTTTTCCATCAGTCAGTCTATTGACCTACCAGTATTTTTACCAAACTTTTCTAATAAAGGAGAATACTGCCTACATTCCTTGGATGTACACAGGCAATTGAGATTTTATTTAGACAGGACCAAAACAATACGTAAGACAGACCAACTTTTCATTTCTTTTCCTGGGCCTAGATTGGGAAATTCTGTCTTCAAGGTCACTTTATCAAAGTGGCTAAGGGACTGCATACATTTCACTTGTTCATTTGCAAAAACACCTATGCCACAGAATATTAAAGACCATTCCACTAGATTGATGGCAACTTCTGTTGCCTTCCATTCCAGGGCTTCTATGGATGACATTTGTGCAGCAGCCACTTGGGCTAAACCCCACGCCTTTATCAATCATTACAAATTGGATGTGGTCTCCAGAGGGAGAGCTGCCTTCGGCTCAATGTTTCTTAGGAACGTTCTTCCATAAAGGCCACCCAAGGATCTCAAGGTAGCTGGAGATTCTGTCCCATCAGTGATGAATGGTAAGAAGATTAACAACATCAGATAAAGAAGTTATGTCTTACCATAACGTTCCATCTGTGTTGTTGATCTTCTTTCATTTATCACCTCCCACCCTTCTTCCCCCACCTAAGGCTCCTGGGGGATACTTTGGGTCCAACTGGTGTCTTAGGGCATTTGCGCAGAAATGGCCTCTGCTTTACTTGTATAACATGGGCAAACTCGATCTGAGGTAACAGGGAGAAGGGTAGAAGCTTAGCTCGAGAGTTTTTGGCTGGTGCGAGCTTGGTATTAGGCTGCCTTGGTTCCAAGGGCTCAGAACCAAACCCATCAGTGATGAATAAAAGAAGATCAACAACACAGATGGAACGTTATGGTAAGACATAACTTCTTTTTATAGCATCTGGAAGGTACAAAACCATTTCCAAACTTCCACCCTTCCAGGGTAGCAATTAGTTCACAGTAGGATTCCTAGTCCTGGTTTTTAGAGACATTTCGTCTCTGGCTTCAGTTAGAACTGTGAGATATGATCTTTATGGCCTAAACAGGTAATTTAATTTCAGACTATTTTTCAACTTTACCTGGATTGAGATTAACCACTTCTCTTTCAGTGTCCTCTGTTACAATATATTCATTTTAACAGTTGCAATACAGTTTGACATACAGGTGGATTTCTTTTCATTCCAGCAGGACCCACCGTTGTTAAATTTTTAACAGAAATAGCTGTATTTATTTTATTTTATTTTATTTAACATTTGTTTACCCGGATGGTTGGGTCAGAAAAGAACACATTTTCAGCAGAGGCCCATGGAGAAAAGCTCCAGATTCAGGCTCTACTATTCAAAACATTATTAGCAGTATAAGGCACTAAGTTACAGTCTTAAAAGTACAATGATAGTGAAATAGCTTAATGGTACAATAATAATGAAATAAAAATAGTAGATAACATTTTGAATGTTGTAGACAACTAGACATTTTTACATGATATAAGGTACACATTGAATGTTTACATGTTAATTGCAAGCAAACATAGGCTTAGAATATAAACTAAGAATATTTGATGGGAGGGGTAGAGATGATATAGCGAGTTGGGAGGATGTTGATAGTAAGAGGTAGGGGAGATTAGCAGGAGGAAGGAGCTAGGATAAGAGAGGTAAGGTAGGAGTAAAGGGGAGGAGAGTTCAGAGTGACATAGAGATAATATGAAAGAGGGAGGGAGAAAGTTAGGACAAGAGAGGAAGATTAGCCTGGGTGAGTGCATGGTTACCACCAAGAGATGTTCATGTGTTGTCCAAAGGATGTTTTGAATACTGTAAGTTTAGAAGTAGTTCTTATTGGTAGTGCGAGTGAGTTCCGAACTTTGGCTACTTACTGAGAGTAGAGTCTTTGTCCAGCTGATTTGGAAGGCTTGGAGATATTAAGAAGTTTTTTTTTATATTCTGACCTCAGGGTTCTGTTTGGGTAGTACGGTTTGATGACATTATTCAGAGCTGGACAGGACAGTGGTTTGTAGACCATGTTGTGAAGCATTTGGACAAAATGTAGGTGAGTAGGGAATACTAGCCGTTGTAGTTTTTGTAGAGATAGGCTGTGGTATGATCTGGCTTTAGGGTTGGTGGCAAATTTGGCCACTTTATTGTAGTACTGTTCCATTTTGGACGTAGTAGAGTTCTGCAAGTTGGCAAGTATAGGTGTTCCATAAAGCAGTGAGGGTAGAAAGAAATTTTTTGTGAGGATAGTTTTTAGAAAGAGTTTGTTTCTGTGAGTGTGCCAAGTTTTTGGTGGCTTTTCTTTATGTTTTTTTTTTTTTTTTAACATGGAGATCAAACTTTAAGTGATCATTTATGACAACACCTAGTACTTTAGTGTGGTAGACTATTTCAATAGTGGTATTGTCTGCAGAGTGGATTTTGAAATAACTTAAGTCAGTAAAGCAGATTTTTTTGGTAGGAAAAGAAGCATTTTTGGTCTTTCTAGGATTAAGCAATAGCTGCCAGTTAGTAAGCCAGAATTCATTAGCAGAAAAAGTTTGTTGAATAATGGTAGGAAGTTGGGTTAGTGTTGGAGAGGTGTAAATTATAGTGGAGTCATCTGCATATTGTATGAGTTTTCCACTTGAGGAGGCAGTACTTATGTCATTTATAAATATATTGAATACCAGGGGTCCTAAAATAGATCTTTGTGAGACTCCAGTGGGATTAAGTAGAAAGGTGGGAGGTACTGTTTGACAATTTTACTGCTTGTTTCCGGTCATATAAAAAGCTGTGGAGCCATTTTAGAGTGCAAGGGTTAAGGCATAAGTTAGAGAGCTTGTTTAGTTGGAGTGAATGTGAGACAGTGTCAAATGTCTCTGAGAGGTCAAAAATAAAGCAGATACAAAAAGGCCTGAGTTTATAGCTCTGTTTAGTGATTCGGTGAAGTCTAGGAGGGCTGTCGATGTGCTGTGGCCAGGACAGAAACCATGTTGTGTGTTTGTAAGAAGGTTGTTTTGCTGTAAGTATTTCATAATACATAATGCATTTTTCAAGTATTTTGAAAATGAGGGGATGTATGGCTATGGGTCAAAAGTTTGTAAGTTCAGTGGAGTTACCTCCTTTGTGAATTGGAATAATATGGGACTTTTTCCAGAACTTAGGTACTATGGATTCGGATACAGATTACAGTTGTACAGATGCTTGTATTTACAAATACATTTTCCAACACAAGCATCTGTACTCATCAGCTTGATATACAAATGGCATATAATTCTTTACAAAACTCCAGCTAACTATGCTGGCATATGTTACACATCCACTGCCCCACTCCTTCTGGCATAGCTGGCACTATCTCACATCATCACATCTCTCCCCTTTGAAGACTCAAGGTAGTTTTTCCAGTGACCCTGGAAAAATGTTGCTTGAGAGAAATGAGCCTACCTGGAAATACATTAACCCATACCCTGTCTTGAGAACTGATCTGCATTGGCATCGCTGACCACACTACAGCACTACATTGTCACGTCATATGCCTGCAACCCTGGGCTCCAACTTAATATCTTGGCATTTTGCCGGCTGGCTCAATGTAGCCATAGATCCCCCTCACTCTTCCAGCTATCCACTGCATATACTCAGTACCAGGGCCTCCCTATCATTGTAAGGCTTCATCATGTTAACATGGTACAATTTGTGCCCTGCCTCCTGCCTAGCAGTTCTACCATGTAGTTAACATTACTGACCTTTCTTACCACTTTGAAGGGTACTTCCCAAACTGTCTGCAGCTTATTGTGTCTGACAGGAATGAGTACCATAACCTGCTGTCCCACAGCATACCCTCAGACTTGAGCATTCCTGTCATACTAGGCCTTTTTCTGCTGTTGGGCTCTTGCCACGTTCCCCTTTTCCTTGAGAATCAGTTGCCACATTAGCTACCTCCCTTAAGCCTCTTAGTGTAGGGTCCAAGAGTTGGGCCTGTCTCAACTCTACTTTTGGGACTCTTCCCAGATCCCCTTCCACAGGAAGTCTGGTATCCTCTGAGAGTGGTGCCTCACTGTCAGCCTGGGTACTACCACTCACCTTTGCCCTTGCAGTCACTCTGTCCATGGGAACATCAGTACCTACCAGCAGCTGTGGCTGATCTTCAGGCTCACTGTTACAGGGTAGCTGCCTCGATGAAATAGCCACATCACCAGCCCCAGCTTCATGTGTGGGCTCTGTCTGGGTCTCCCCCAGACTACCAGATCCACATGCCTGTCTCAAAGCCTGGCTGCTTGTCACTGCATGTACACAAGGTACTGCATTATCAAAATCATTCCCTATCAGGACATTGCCAGGGATATCCTCAAACACACCTACTCTGCTTGTTTTGTTCTCCACCTTCCCAATCAAGATGAACCCTGGCCAAAGGCATTTGGATGGGGTCCCTCCTAAAGCTCTGACTGGAGTGGACTGCCTAAGCAAATACTGCTCCTCTTTAACCATTGCAGGCTTCACAATGGTTATGTCAAAGGCTGTGTCTCTCTTAGCAGTGGCCTGTTTTCCATCCACTAAGATAGCATATAAACTCCAGTGATAGTCTGGTACCCCTGTTGTCTCCAGATAACTAACCACTGACATACTGTTATTCCCACTTGCTGACTCCCCCCACCTTTTGTTCTCCACCTTGCTTCCATAGACATGTGTGTGGTACATGGCCCCTTTGGTTACATTTAAAGGATGTAAGCCTTGATCCTGGCCGTGTACCTGAACTAGTGGTTTCCCCCATTCTGTTGAACTCTGTTGGGGTGGTTTAGGCTGCCCACCTTGGGTTCCCTTATATCCATGTGCAGTACTGGGTTACCCTTCTTGTGCAGTGATGCCTTGTTTGCTAAGTAGAGATCCCCTTTCTTCCTAGCTCATCTGCAGAATTAGATTCCCAGTTTACCAACCAGATTCTCATGCCCTTAGGCAAAGTGCTAAGGGCTTGTTCCATCACCAAATGTTCTGCCAACCTTTCAAAAGTGGTGACCTGACACCCACTCACCCACCTATGAAACTAAGTGCTTAACTCAGCAATATAATCTCATACACTTCCATCTGCCTTGCATCTATGCTCACAAACTTTTTTTCTGTAAGCTTCAGGTGTTAATTTAAAACATTCCAATAAACATTGTTTAACTTTATCGTAGTTTAAACAGTCAGTAGCAGATGATTTAGAAACAGTAGATGTTATGTGATCCTATCTCGCCTACATTCTGTACTGATGGGCTCGGAGCCGATCCTCGGCTCCGACTCGGCATGCTATGCTATAGAGCGAAGCCTCTTATTGGCTGAGCTATTCTCTATCCCAGGATGCACCACTACTAATCCCCCAGATCTCGTTTGCCGCTTACAAGCTAGGACGTGGTCTCAAACTTGGCTGAGCTAAGTACTGTTTTTTTCTAAAGTTTTCCTGTCAGGAAATTCTCTATTCTTACCCAAAAGCTGTTTTAACAGCTGTTGTTGTTGTACGAGTGTTTTTTGCTATAATTTTGTGGTAAATTTGTGTGTTTGTTTAGGGAAAGGTTTCCCGTTTAAGTTAGAGGGGCCTTCCCCTATTCCTTAGCAAGTTTCTCTTTTTAAGGAGGTCAAGTACCTGTTTAAGTTAGAGGGTTCTTGGCCCTCCTCTTTGGTGTTTGTGATATTTGTTGTACCTATCGAAAAAAAAAAAAAAAAAATATATAGATTTTTATATTGTTGAAATATCTCTGTTTTCTGACTAGATAGTGTTTTTTTCCAAGGTTATAAAGACTTTTTTTAGAGACATTATGTCCAAAGAACATAGACCCTCAGGGTTTAAGAAGTGCACGAGGTGCAATTATAAAATGTCTATAACCGATGATCACTCCTCGTGCGTATATTGTTTAGGCGCCAAGCACCTACAGGAGTCCTGCAGCGTGTGTCACGCCTTTTCCTCTAGAGTCCTCCAAGAGAGGAAGAATAAATTAATCTTGAAAGGGCTGATTAAACCCTCCTTCGAGGAGGCCTTATCTTCCTCATCCTCTCCAACTAAGAAAAAGAGAGCGTCGGCTCCGCCCAGCCCGTCGGAACCGACTACTAAGAAATCCAGGCAGGCTTCTCCATCGGCTCCACGGACTTCGGAGCCGAGGGCGGAACGGTCCGCCTCGATGCCCCCAGTCTCGGCTCCTCTGGTTTCGGAGCCGATGACTGGAGCTTCGAGAGGCGGGTCACCTTCATCGGCTCCACTGATTTTGGAGCCGATGAGGGTTACCGGCTCAGACTCTTCCCCTTCGGCGCCGAAGCCCTCCTCGGCACCGAGGGAAATTGTTTTGGGTTCTTCCTCAGCGCCGATACTGGTTGAGTCCATTCGGAGCCGGTCCCCCAGTCCTTTGGAGCCGATGGAGAAGTCGGTTCGGACCCGATCGGTTTCCTCTAGATCTTCCAAAATGTCTGATTCGGACATCGACAGGGTGCTCCTAAGACTGTTTCAGTCTCCTGTGTTCCAGAAATTAGTTTCGGCTCCAGCCCATTCGGCTTCGGAGCCGGTGGCCCACCCTGTAGTTCTGGTTTCTCCTCCAACAGCCTCGGCACTGTTGGAGCCGGTGCTGGTGAAGCCGATGGAGGTTTTCGGGTCGGCCCCGACCCTTACTCCAACCCCAGCTCTCGAGTCGGAGTTCGGTACGTGGACCTCCTCTGTCGGCCCCGGGGGGGACGCTTCGGGACTGATGTTTTCGGTTCCGAGCCTTCCTCTCGGTGCGTTGGCTGCGGGGGTACCGTCTACTGTTGTGGCCACGGGGGTTGGACCTTCCCAGGATTCTGGTGGTCCAGCCTTCAGGGCCATGAGGAGTGCGTTAGCCAAATCATCTTTGGCTACCTCCACGGTCTCACCAGCACCTTCCCTACATACGGAGACTGGGTCTTTGGCAGTCCCCCTGTCCTTAGACAGCGGAGCCCCGGGGCCTGAGGTCACCCCCACTGGGGGTTCCACACTCCTGGAGGTCCCTCTGAAGCTTCTTCAGAGGAACCCCCAAGGAAAAGATCGTGCAAGAGGAAGCACATCGACTCCCCCGATGAGTCTCTCACGTCAGACACTGATCTTGATGATGCGGAGGGGTCCCCTAAGTCGTCCTCAGATGATGTCTCCTTTGCAGACATCTTGGAAGCCCTCAAACAACGAGGCGACTGGCATTCCAAACCCCCTTCTGCTGACGAGTCGGTGTTCCTTAAGGCCTTCGGGGCTCAGCCCTCCGCCTCCTGGGTGTCTCCGCCCTTTGACGAGCTCCTAGATTTGATCTGTCGAAGGGCGTGGGAACATCCAGATTCTGTGGAACCGGTGCTTGCTCGCCCAAATAAGTTCCTATTAGCACCCCCAGAGAAGGAGTTTTTGACAAAAGGTGTGGCTGTAGATGCCTTGGTGGTGGCATCTGCTACCCAACAAGATGTAGCAGAGGCTTCGATGTCCGTCCATCCTCCTAATAAGGAGTCTAGGAGCATGGATCGGTACGGGAAGCGCACCCTTAGTTCAGCGGCCTTTACCTTAAGGTCCCTGAACTATTTAACGCACTTCACCAGGTTTCAGAGGGATCTGATCAAGGAGCTTTCAGATACCCTCTTGGGTAACCTACCTGAGCAGCTGGCCCAGACGGTTGGCTCTCAGTTGGCTACGCTGTCATCGATATCAAACTCGTCCATGAGGCTCATTTCATATGCGGCCGAAGGGGTGAGTAGAGCGGCGGGTACGGGTATTGCTCTACGGAGGCAAGCCTGGCTCCGCCTGTGTCATTTTGAGGAAGCCTTTAAGTCTTCCTTTGCCAACGCTCCCTTTGATGGGTCCTCTTTGTTTGGACCCAAGGTAAAGGACACATTGACCCGCTGCGAGCAAGAAGGTAAGACTTTGACTGCCGTAGGGGCACGATTTTCCACTCCCTTTCGGCCTTATCCCAAGGCGAAAAGAGGAGGGAAAATGTGGTTCCGTAGATCCCAGAAGTCTTATCCCTCGCAGCAGGACGATCCCCCTTCTAGAGGCAGAGGAGGGGGAAATTTTTCTGGAAGACGCCGTCCCAGAGGCGGCAGAGGCCCCCGCAACACTGGAGACCGCGAGTCCTTTCGTGGCTCTTCAGCCTTCCACAATCCCTGAAGGATTGCCCGACTGTGCAGCTCCGGAGCCAGTCGGGGGTCGTTTTTTGAGTTACCTGAAAGCCTGGGAAGGTATCACTCAGGACCGATGGGTGCTTCGAATTATCGCCGGAGGTTACGCCATCCCTTTTTCTCACTCCCCTCCTCGACCCAAGAAAATCCCGGACCCGCCACCCAGTCATCGGGAAATTGCAGCCTTAGAAGTCTCAAAGCTGCTTCGAAAAGGAGTCATCCAACCGGTCCCCGCAGACCAGATCGGATTAGGGACTTACTCAAGATTCTTTTTGGTGCCAAAAAAGACCGGGGACTTGAGGCCCATTTTGGATCTCAGCATTCTAAACCGTTCAGTCAAAAAGTCCAAGTTCCGAATGGTCACCCTACAATCCATTCTCCCACTGCTGGAGAAAGGTGTTTGGATGTGCTCCATAGATCTCAAGGACGCCTATTACCACATTCTGGTAGATCAGGCGTCCAGGAGACATTTGCGCTTCAGCCTAGGAGACAGTCATTTTCAGTTCCGCGCGCTGCCCTTTGGTCTCACCACAGCCCCCAGAGTGTTCACCAAATGTTTGGCGGTCGTGACTGCTCACCTGAGGAGTCTAGGATTCCAGGTGTTTCCGTATTTGGACGACTGGCTCCTAACTGCCACCTCCAGGCGTCTACTATTGCAGAACCTAGAAGCCACAATATCACTAGGCACTTCCCTTGGGATCACCTTCAATTGGCCAAAGTCTGTGTTGCTGCCATCTCAACGCATAAGATTCAGTGGAGTAGAAATAGACTCAAACCGAATGCGGGTCTATCTTCCTACAGAAAGGATACAAACCATACAGGCTCAAGTCCGAGCCTTGCTTGTCAGATCCAAAGCTCCAGCCAGGATGGTCTTGCAGCTATTGGGATCTATGTCGGCCACGGTTCTTCTAGTCCCCTTAGCAAGGTTGCATATGAGAATTCTCCAGTGGCTTCTTTCGACACAGTGGTCCTTTCAGGATCTCCCGCTCAGTCACCTCATACGGATCACGGAAACCTGCAAACGGGACCTTCGCTGGTGGCTGGTGCCCTCCAATCTGGATCAGGGTCGACCTTTTGTTCCACCTCCTCCTATGGCCACTTTGACTACGGACGCCTCCCAGATAGGGTGGGGGGGCATTCCCTGGGCAGGTCAGTCCAAGGCAAATGGCATTCAGAAGAGAGTCTTCTTCATATCAACATTTTGGAAATGAGGGCGGTGCTTCTATCTTTACAAGCCCTCCACGATTACCTCCCTCAGGGCGTAATTGCCGTTCACTCCGACAACATGTCAGTGGTCTGGTATCTGAACAAGCAGGGAGGAACCAGATCCTACCCTCTTTGCAGAGAGGCCATGAGAGTCTGGGAATGGGCAGTGGCGACCAGACGTTTTCTGATAGCAACTCATATCCCTGGCAAATCCAACGCGATAGCCGACAGACTGAGCAGAACTATCCTCTCTCCTCACGAGTGGTCTCTGAACAATGCAGTGATAACTCAGATCTTCAGCAAATGGGGAATTCCTTGTTGCGACCTCTTCGCAACTCCGCTGAACGCGAAGTGCAAAAAGTTCTTCTCCCTCACTCCAGCTCCGGGGGAGAGTCCTATGGACGCACTAGCCCATCCTTGGCCTACCGGCTTGCTATACGCCTTCCCCCCAGTTCCCCTCCTTCCCAGAGTGATCCAAAAGGCATCTCACTTGGGGAGCAAAATGATCTTAGTTGCTCCTTACTGGCCTCGTCAGGTATGGTTCCCCTATCTTCGGAAATATGCACTGGACGGTCCATGGTTCTTGGATCAGATCCCAGACCTATTAATTCATCAATCGGGACTACTCCACCAGTCCCTACACACTTTGAAGTTAACAGCTTGGCTCCTCCTCTTCCGACTATAGTCAGGAATCATACCTTAGACCCGGAAGTCATACATATCTTATCTTCGGCCCACAAGTCTGCCACTAAGAAATTGTATACTAGCAAATGGAAGAGATTTGCTATTTGGGCTCAACTCCGGGGTCTGGATCCCATCACTATTCCTGTATCGGAAGTCCTAAAATTTCTAACTTCCCTTTTCAATCAAGGTTCTTCAGTCTCTACCATCAAGGTCCAATTGGCAGCTATTTCAAATTTTCATGAATCTTTAAACCCACCTTTAATGAGCAACAGATTGTGTAAAACCTTCATGAAAGGTGCTGCGCTTTTACGACCTCCGATTTCTCATCCTGCTCCTCCATGGGATCTCGATGTGGTGTTACGTGCCTTAACCTCCTCCCCCTTCGAACCGGCAGCAACATGTGATTTGAAATTTCTATCTTAGAAAACTGCTTTTCTGGTCGCAATTACTTCTGCCAGAAGGGTTTCAGAGCTTCAAGCTCTATCTGTAAAACCACCGTACCTGGTTTTTCATAAAGATAGAGTATCTCTCAGGCCTAATCCATCCTTTGTCCCTAAAGTTTGTTCCAGTTTTTGCCTGCAACAGTCATTAGAACTTCCAGTTTTCTTTCCAAAGTACTCAAACAAAGCAGAATACATATTCCACACATTGGCTGTCCACAGGCAATTGCGTTTTTATTTAGACAGGACCAAACAAACAAGGAAAACAGATCAATTGTTTGTGTCCTTTTCGGATAATAAATTGGGCAAAGCCGTCACAAAGGTCACTATTGCCAAATGGATCAGGGACTGTATTAGTCAAGCTTATTCCTCTTCTAATAAAGAGCTTACGACCTCTGTCAAAGCTCACTCTACAAGAGCTATGGCTACTTCAATAGCATTCCATTCTAAGCTTGCCATTAGTGACATTTGTGCTGCGGCTACGTGGTCTTCCCTGCACACTTTCATTTCCAACTACAAATTGGATGTGACATCCAGGGGGCAAGCTTCATTTGGTTCCACAGTGCTCAGGAGTGTTTTCCAGTGAGCCACCCAGGATTTAGGTGCTAGGGACGCTGTCCCATCAGTACAGAATGTAGGCGAGATAGGATCACATAACATCTTTTAGTTATGTACTCACCATAACTTTAGATGTTTGGGATCCATCTCGCCTACATTCCCAATAACCCACCCTCCTTCCCCCTTCCTTGGAGATCAGAAGAGATCGGACGGTCCGAATTCTATTGTTTCATCTTGAAACATCTGGCAATGTTATATAAACAAGTTATGTGTGTGTGCATGAATGCGGACAAACAAGATCTGGGGGATTAGTGGTGGTGCATCCTGGGATAGAGAATAGCTCAGCCAATAAGAGGCTTCGCTCTATAGCATAGCGTGCCGAGCCCATCAGTACAGAATGTAGGCGAGATGGATCCCAAACATCTAAAGTTATGGTGAGTACATAACTAAAAGTTACAGCCTTTCCATGGAATAAGGGGGTCAGGAACCGTACCCAGAGTCCTTGGTCATCATTATCCTATTTACATACTCTTTGAAATATATGAATAAAACTATCAAAATTATAATACTCTGTAAACTGTGGAAGAAATTTACTGGCCTTTATTGCTTCTGGGTTTAAGTTATTCCCTTCCCCATTACCTCCATGACCCTGATGAATAGTCAGCATCTCCTTCTCATATTGGTGCTGTTTCTCATTTACTTCAGCCTCCAAATGCCACAGTCTCTCTGCTGATTCTATTTCTAAACATTTGGCCTCCAGTTCAAGTCTCTTTAACTCCAGATGGGGTTTTAAGTCCTCTGAGGAAAAGGTGAACTGTCCTGTTTCTGAGGGCTCCAAATCCCCATCACCAGACTGGTTGTCTTCCTAGTTGCTGGTTCGCTCTGCACTGCAATTAAGGCTGAAATCATTTCCTCTTTAGTCAGGTTGACATGCACAAGTCCTTTGACTTCACACATGTTGGCTAACTGGTTCTTTGTCAGCTTGTTGTAATCCTGTGCTGACATCTTTGTCTGCTTTCCCTAACTAAACTAAACTAAACTAACAAAAAATAAATAAAACTGTTGTGAAAGTGAAACTCTGTATGTGTACCTTGTGGCTGCAGATAGTAGTCGCACCTTCAGTAACAACTGCCTACAGGCTACAGAAGTTCAATTGATATTCACACCACTGCTCACCAATATGTGACATCCCTACTCTGAGCCAGTAATCAAGGAGCCTCAATCCTCACCATTGACACCAGTGAGGGACATTCACTTGGAATAAATATAGATACACACAGAGTTTCCAGATGCAGCTGTCTGCACCAAGCACAGTTTCCCTTAAGAGCACACAGGGAACATAATCCCATCCTAGGGCGGGGTTTCCCCCACTGTCTCTCTCCAGGCCCCAAATAAGACTCCACACTTACCACAGCTCTAGAGTTGAGTCCTCAGCTGAGTGTTCCAAGCCAAGTCCTCCACCATCCTCTCTGTGAAACCAGTACTCTGTGTCTCTGCTCCAAGGAGCTGACACACACACACACACACACTTTGAGATTTGATTCTCACACATACACACACACCTGGGAAAGGTTGGCAGAGATTTACTAGCTATCCCCTCTGACCAAATGATAAGGTAGATACTGCCACCAGAACACTCCGAAGCCAGTTACTCTAAGGCTCTTACAAGGGTACCCAATTATACTGATTACAATTAATACTGATATAAATGGTAGTGTCTGACCAATGCAGCAAGGCTTTAAGGAGCAGCTACAGTGTCACCAAATAAATATAAGTATTCTCAAAGGTTAAAATATTCTCTAAAAGACCAGCCACAATGAAACTTTTAAATATATTTAATAATGAATATATTTAATAATGAATAATAAAAAACATGAAAATACTAAATATCTATTTATAATAAGCACCAGAGTTTCAGTCACAGGATATATTAAAAATAACAGAGATGGAAAGTTTCAACAGATACAGGAAAAACAATACTTAACTAATCTCACTATATTTTCCTGACTGATTAAAGAATTACTGTTCCCTAGTTCACTTACTCGAGCAAGACAAGAGGATGTGGGTGTGTGGTCTTCCTTGTCAGGTTTCGCAAACAGACTGACCTGAGATTTCTGTCTCATCTAATATTAAAGCATCATTTCAGTGCTGCATTACAGAATGATATCACATACATTTGGTCATCTGACATATGGTTCCCACACTACCCCATTTACTAGAAACTGAAACAGAATGTAGCACATGTGTGTCATAACAAACACACACAGTGCTTTGCTAAGATGTGTTATAGCATCTGGAAGCTATAAAACCATTTCAAAAACTTCCACCCTTGCAGGGTAGCAATTAGATCTGATGTTGTCTTTCTCATTCTGATTCACGTATGGTTATCGATCTAGTCCTAGGATCCGACTCGACTACCTTCTACAGACTTCAGCTTCCAGACTTGAGCTCCACCCTCTGCCCATAATCCCCTATACTGAGTGCAGCTTCCTCAGATCTTGTTTGCTGCCATTCGCATCCAACATGCTCTCCAGTGCTCGAGAGTTAGTGAAACATTAAAAATCCTTTTCTTCAGGTAAGTACAATTTTTTTCTTTTGAATAGTGTTTTGTATCTCTTCCTCCCACCTGCTAAGCTTTCTGCAGGTGTTAGGACATTCCTACAGTCCTTTCGATGTTGTTGTTGTTACTTTCTTTTTTTTTTTTTTTTTTGTTATTAGACTGTTAGCTCAGTTACCCTTAAAAATAATAAGAGAGAAAAATATGGATAAGCCCACATGTTTTAAAAGGTGTTCAGAGTGTGGACACAAGATTCCGTACTCTGATTCTCATGACAAATGTATTTACTGTTTAGGAGCAGCACACATGCAATCCCAGTATGCCAATTGGGAGGGGTTCAACTGCAAAGCGATCTCCGATAGGCACAACAGATTAATCTTGAAAGGGATTCTGCCTCTGTCCTCTCATTCTTTTCCAGGGGCTCAACCTCCCAAACAGACTATACCAGGTTCTGCTACTGAGTCAAATGAGTGCCCTCATAAACACTTCAGGGCTTCGGCAAAACCTCCTGCAAAAGTTTTAAAAAACTTGGATCTGACCAGGTTCTGCACCAGTGGATCCAAAAGCCTTCTCGGATCCATCTGCATCTACCTCAATGACTTTATTTACTGTCTTGGATCCTCATTCCTTCTTCGATCTGACTTCTGCACAATCCAAGACTACTGAGGCTCCTCCAGATCCTAGTCATCCCTCAGATCCGAGGAGGTTGGATCAACAGATTTTGTCTCCACTATCTTCTTCCTTAACCTCGGACACTAGGATTTTGATTCTGAGAGCTAGGAGCCAGGCACTGGGGTCGTCCATTCGATCAGTGTTTCCCACAGTACCCACTAAGATTTTACAGACTCCAGTGCATTCCCACCCTTCATCGGTAACTTCATCTAGATCCTACAGAAGCCTTTCTGAATATGATGTTGACATGATGGTAAGGAAGATCATCAGGGCGCAGATCCAGTTGGTGGGTCTTGTTAGCATTTCAAGGGGAAGATGGTCCAAGGCACTTGGACTGCCATATAGACCAGATTGCATATCAATGTTCTAGAGATGAGAGCAGTCTTTCTCTCATTGCAAGCCTTTCAGGATGTTCTCCCTCTGGTTACTATTGCAGTTCACACAAGCAGTATGTCAGTAGTTTGGTACATCAACAAGCAAGGAGGAGCACATTCTTACCTCCTTTGCAGAGAGGCCATGACAGTTTGGGAATTGGCAATCTCTTCACACCGCTTTCTCATTGCAACTCACATAGTGGGGAAATCCATCGTGCTGGCAGACAGGCTGAGCTGGTCCATCCTGATGCCTCATGAGTGGTCCCTCAAACAAATAGTAGTGAATCAGTTTTTCAGCCGTTGGGGCCACCCTTGTTGTTTCCTTTTTGCCTCCCCTCACAACAACAAGTGTAGCAAGTACTTTTTGCTGATCCCCCCCCCCATGGAATCCCAGAGGGATGCTGTAGTCCATGAATGGCCCTCTGGTCTCATTTATGCATATCCTCCCCTTCTTTTGATCCCCAAATTCCTTCAGAAAGCCCAATAGTTGAAGAGAGTTGTAATTAGATTTGTTTCCCCTTCCTTTGGTCTCATCTAAAGTATCCTCCATGGATATTGGAGCGCAATCTGGACCTCCTAACCCATCCATCGCTAGGATTCCATTAGGATCTGTCCACTCTCAAGCTAACTGCATAGTTTCTCCAATTCCGATGATTGTTAAAGGGTCCAGGCTTTCAACTGCAGTCAAGAGTATTGTTTTAGCATCTCAAACGACATCTACCAAAAAAGTATATAGAAGCAAGTGGGACAAGTTCTTTATTTGGACCGCTAAAGAGAACATTGACCATTATTCAGCCCCCATCCCTACCATCCTTTCTTTTCTTGCTTACCTGTTTAAAGAGGGATTCAGCTTTGCTACAGTTAAGCTTCATCTGGCGACCATATCCAACTTCCAGTCCGGATTATCTTCAGTCTCTGTCACTTCTTCTAGATTAAAAAGTCTTTCGGCTTTTCCTGGTTAGGGGTCGCCACAGCGGAAATCCTGTCTGCTAATGATTGGCAGTAGATTTTTACAGTGCCAAGTTGCCAGCCCGACTCCCAACCTTCAAAGAAGGCATGCCCATTCATGCACGCACCTACTTGCATGTTTTTAACGTCACTCGACCACGGGAAGGACATGGAAACTCCACACAGAAGGCGCGCTAGCCGAGAATCGAATGGGAGAACGTCTTGCTGTGAGGCGACAACTCTAACCACTGCACCCCTGCAGCCTTCCTTCTTCTAGATTAAGAAGGGGATTTTCTGTTTTAGGACACCCCCCCCCCCCATCAAAGACCCTACTCCTTCTTGGGATCTCCCTTTCATCCTCCAAGGTCTGACTTAAAAGCCTTTTGAGCCAGTCAGTGATTGTGACATAAATTTTTTGTCTTGGAAGACTATTTTTCTAGTGGCCATCACCTCAGCGAGAAGAATTTCTGAATTGCAGGCACTCTCTCCTACACCACCATACATTATTTTCTACAAAGATAGAGTTTCCCTCCATAGTAGTACATATTTTATGCCTAAAGTGGCTACTGAATGATATCTTAATTAGACTGAGCAGTTAACAGTTTTCTTCTCCAATTACTCCATTAAAGGGGAGTATATGTTGCATTTGCTGGATGTTCATAGGCAACTATGTTTCTATCTTCACAGATCCAAGCATTTCAGGAAAATATCAATTATCTGTTTCTTTTTCACTTAATCGCCTGGGACATGCAGTAAAAAAGGTAACTCTTGCAAAGTGGATTACTAATTGCATTTTTTTAATATATGATAACAATCTGAAACTGTCTACTCCCCCTAAAGGCCATTTATCTAGATCTGTAGCCACATCAACTGCCTTTTCATCCAGAATCTTTATTGATGACATCTGTGCAGCAGCCACCTGTCTAAATCTCATACATTTGTGACTCATTACAAATTGAGTAATCCAAAAAAACACTATAGTAGAAGATGGGAACAGTGTACACAAATCCAAAAGTTTTATTGATTGGCGCTTTCATTCAACTACTGCTTGAATGTCTTCAGATAAGATACTGCTACAAAACCATAATTTAAAAAGCCTGGTTTACTTGTCATGTGACTTCTTGAATGGTGATGTAATAATTCCAGACTCCTACCCTTCAGTTGTATTAAAAATGTAAACACTATTTTTTTTAAATATATACAAATTATGACGAAACAAATGTAGTAATAAACCATATACAATAAAAATACATTAAAACCGACCATCAAGTCAAAAGCATCAATGAAAATCAGTAATTGAAAAGTATGTTTTCATCTTGTCAGAGTCTTCATTTTTAACACACAATTAATTGAATTAATTTCATTAAATCCCGGCCAAGAGTCCAAATAGTAAAGTCTGCCATATTAACTCAAGGAGTAATGTCAATGGCCCTCCTCGATTGTTGTTATTAACATTATTTATTACCATGTATTTGAAAGTTTGTCTCGGAAAAGCGGAAAGAAGAATTTGAAAGTGTGTCTCTCATTGTTGCTTACATGTTTTGCTAAAGTGTTATTCATCTTACCTTTCCTGATACAATATTTATGTTCATAAATTCACTCTCTTATTTTACAATCCGTTTTGGCCACATGAAAACATGGGCACTTCTGGCAAAACACACTGTACATGACTCTTCTAGATTCACAATTATAGGTACCTTTGATTTTATACTGGAGTCCCCTAACACAAAATGTTTTCCCTAATGCTATTAATTTACAACAGGGATAAAATCCCCATTTTTTTCATCCCCACAAAACTATGGTTGTTGTTTAGATTGATGTTTTTGAATATATTCTTAAAATTCAAACCCCTACAAAAAACATTAAAGGTTTCTCTCCTAGTCTGTCTCCAGTAGTGATATCCTCTTCTAATAAAGCCCAATTCTTACATAATAATTTCTTTATGATATAAGCATGCATATTGAATGTAGTAATAAATAAAATTTCTATACCATTACTGCTAGTATGCAGTTTTTCTTGATCACTAATGTTATCAGGTATTTTATATGTTAATTCCTTCTTACTTAAAATCAGTCTGAAGTGACCTCTAGACCTTTTCACCATTATTTCATCAATTAAATTTTCCAGTAATTTCTTAGGGTAGCTCCTTTTAATAAACATACCCATTAAATTGTTACATTCCTTTAAGAAGTCATCATCAAGAGTGACCATTCTAGCAGCCCTTACAAGTTGACCCTTCACAATTGATTCCCTCTGATGGTAAGGATGCATACTGGAAAAATGGAGGAAGCTATTGAAATAGGTTTTCTTCTTATACATTTTTCAAAATTTACCTTAAATTAACCCTATCCTTAATTAGCAAGACATCCAAATATGCTATTTCCTCAGTATTTATGTCATATATAAATTACAAAAAAATGAGTTGTTCTTTCCATAATATAAAAATATTGTCAAGGTATTGGGCATAAAACCATAAATTTATGCTCCCATAGGGCCATCACCATGTTGGCAAAAGTTGCCCCACATGGCAATCCCATAGCAACTCCAGTTTTTGGAGGTAATATTGACCTTCAAAAAATAAAAAGTTGTTATTAAGTATAAGTTCAAGTAGCTCTCCATATAAATTAATATGGTTTTGTTTTGGGGATATTTGTTTATTAGAAATTTGGTTACCCATTCCACACCTATATCTTGTGGTATTGATGTATACAAATTGTTAACATCTATTGTAATGACTATATCATCCTCACTAAATTCTAACTGATTGATAATTTCTAAAAAAAAAACAACAAGAATCTTTCCAAATATGTATTTCTCCTTAAGAATTAAACTTAGTATCCAAAAATTATGCACGTGAATAGGTCACCAATTGCCTCCTATCAATGATGTGATGCATAGGAGGGTTTTCCATATGTTTATGGATTTTAGGGACTCCAAAAATAATCTGGGTTAGGGGGGCTACCATGTTCAAATAGTTATAAACCTGTATATCTATTCTCCTATCTATAAACATATCCTCAATCTGTGAATTAATACATCTGTAAGCCCCATCTACTTCATTTCTTGAAACGGGTTCATATGTTTCAGTTTGTAATAAGTTATTTATTCTGTTTGAATAGTCATGTACATCCATTATGACCAACCCACCCCCTTTATCGGGTTTCATTACTCTTATATTTTGCTATTTCAAATATGTGATATTCAAATTATCTTGTTTTCCCAAATTGTCATGCGAAGATCTCTTCTGTGGCATATTGAACATTTCTTTTATGTCCATTTCACAGTTCTGCAAAGATTCTTGTTTTTTTTTTTGGAAATCATCAATCAGTTAGAATTTACTGCGGTGGTGGTGCTGCGGTAGCGTTGTTGCTTCACAGTAAGACGTTGTCCTGTTCGATTCTCAGCTAGAGCATCTTCTGTGTGGAGACATGCATGAATGGGCGTACCTTCGTTGAAGGTTGTGTGTCAGGGCTGGCAACTCAGCACGTAAAAATCTACTGCCAATCATTAGTGGACCAAAGTTCCGCTGTGGCGACCCCTAACCGGGAAAAAGCCGAAAGACACAACATCAATCAGTTAGAATTTAGTGAGGATGATATATTCATCACAATAGATGTTAAAGATTTGTATACATCAATACCACAAGATAGAAATGTGGAATGGGTAACTGAATTTGTTTTGATGAAAAAATTACCCAAGACCTTATTAATTCATATGGAGAACTACTCGAACTTATATTTAATAACAACTTTTTATTTGTTAAATGTCAATATTACCTCCAAAAAATTGGAGTTGCTATGGCATCACCATGTGGGGCACCTTTTGCCAGTATGGTAATGACCCTATCTATGGGAGCATACATTTATTTTTCCAGATAACTCCATCAGTAGGGAGATATGGTTTTATACCCATTACCTTGACAATATTTTTATATTATGGAAGGATGAGAAGGAAGATATTATTAAATTTGCTGAATATATTAATCAAGCTTCTAATTTTTTTGTTATTTATATATGAAATAAATACTTAGGAAGTAGCATATTTGGATGCCTTGCTAATTAAGGATAGGGTTAATTTAAGATACATTTTGAAAAATTCATAGGAAAAAAAACTGTTCCAATAGCTTCCTCCATTTTTCCAGTATGCATCCCTACCACCAAAAGAAATCAGTTGTGAAGGGTCAACTGGTAAGGGCTGCTAGAATGGTCACTCGATGATGACTTCTTAGAATGTAACAGTTTAATGAGTATGTTTATTAGAAGGGTACTAGCCTAAGAAATTACTGGAAAATGTAATTGATGAAATAATGGTGAAGAGGTCTTGTGGCCACTTCAAACCAATTTTAAGTAAGAAGGAATTAACAACACCTAAAATAGTTGATAACATTAGTGCTAAAAAATGCATACTAACGGTAACAGTATAGAAACCTTATTACTACATTCAGTGTGCATGCTTATATCATAAGGAAAATATTATGTAAGAAGTGGGCTTTATTAGAAGAGAATATCACTATTAGGGACAGACTAGGAGGGAAACCCTTAATGTTTTTTCTTAGGGGTGTGACTTTTAAGTATATATTCAAAAACATAAGTTTAAACAATAACCACAGTTTTTTTTGGGGATGAAAAAAATGCATTTTTTTGTCGATATTGTAAATTAATAGCAGTAGGGGAAACATTTTGCCTTAGGGGACTCCAGTATAAAATCAAAGGTACCTAGAGTAGTGAGTCTAGATGAGACATGTACAGAGCTTTGTGCCAGAAGTGCTCATGCATTTATGTGGGCAAAATGGATCATAAGATAAGAGAATGAATTTATGGCCACAAATATTGTATCAGGAAAGGTAAGATGAGTAACACTTTAGCAAAACATGTAAGCAACAGTGAGATATACACTTTCAAATACACGGTAATAGTGTCAATCACAACAATTGAGGAGGGCCATTGACATTACTCCTCGACTGTAAAGAGTTAATATAGCATATTTTATTATATGCAGAGTCTTGCCCAGGACTTAATGAAATGACTTTAATTAATTGTGTGTTAAAAGTGAAGGCTCTGACAAGATGAAAACATATTTTCTAATTATTATTGATTTTCATTGATGTAAGCCGCAGTGGTACAGCGGTAGCATTGTCACCTTACAGCAAAAGGTTCTACTGTTTGATTCTCAGCTGGAGTGCCTTCTGTGTGGAGTCTGCATGTCCTCCCCGTGGTCGAGTGGCGTTCGAAAGACATGTGTGAGTGGGCATGCCTTCATTGAAGGTTGGGCGTCGGGCTCGCACCATGGCACCATAGAAATCTACTGCCAATCATTAGCGGACCGGAGTTCCGCTGTGGCGACCCCTAATGGGGAAAAGCTGAAAGAAGAAGAAGAAGATTGATTTTCATTGATGCTTTTGACTTGATGGTCAGTTTTAATGCATTTGCTATTGTATATGTTTTTTATTGCATTTGTTTTGTCATAATCACTTGTGTATTTAAAAAAAAATTAAATGTTTAATGTAACTGAAGGGTAGGAGGGTCTGGAATCATTACATCACCATTCAACAAATCACATGACAGGTAAACCGGGCTTTTTAAATGGTGGTTTTGTAGCAGTATTTTATCTGAGGAAGTTCAAGCAGTAGTTGAACGAAAGTAGTGATCAATAAAACGCTTAGATTTGTGTACACTGTTTCCATGTTCTGCATTAGTGTTTTTTGTGGATTACCTAGTTTTGTGTCATTTGTGCTTTGTGTTTGGTTTATTCATTACAAATTGGAATTTTTGCCAGAAACAGAGCTTCTTTTGTTTCGACAGTGCTCCTGCATATCCTTCCTTGAGGCCACCCAAGAGAAAATGTAGCTGGGGACTCTGACCCATATGTGAATCAGAACAAGAAGGGCAACATCAGATTTTTAAGTTATGTACTTACCATAACTTGGTATCTGTGTTGTCCATTCTCGTTCTGATTCACCTTCCCTCCCATCCATACACCGGCCTGAGAAATTTTTCTGGAGGATTTATGATGCATTTTTAGGAACCTTTGTTCCTGGCTAATCCTCTGTTTTTTCTCCTTTTCCTTCCTTTCCTTATTTCTAACAGGCAGCAAACTTGATCTGAGAAAGCTGTGCTTAGAACAAAGGATTGTGGGTAGAGGGAGGAGCTTGAGCCTGGAAGCTGAAGTCTATAGAAGGTGGCCGAGTCGGATCCGAGGATCATATCTGTAACCCATACATGAATCAGAACAAGAAAGTCCAA
This sequence comes from Protopterus annectens, assembly GCF_019279795.1. Lineage (NCBI taxonomy): Eukaryota > Metazoa > Chordata > Ceratodontiformes > Protopteridae > Protopterus > Protopterus annectens. The sequence continues at coordinate 491,981,915 of NC_056729.1, read as the reverse complement.
CACAGATGCCAAGTTATGGTAAGTATGTAACTTAAAGTTCACCCCTAAGGACAATACAGTAGGATTCCTAGTACTAGTTTTCACAGACATTTTGCCTCTGACTGTAGTCAGAACTGTGAGATACAATCTTTATGGCCTAAACCAGATAATTTAGACTATTTTTCAAAGTCAGCTGGACTGAGATTAACCACTTCTCTTCCAGTATCCTATGTTACAATATATAGGTTCATAGGTTCATACTAGGCTATCTGCCCTAGGGCATTTATAAGCCTAGCCAGAGTGTGTGTGTGGCTTTCACCACCCCTTAGGATGAGAATACTATACCCATTAGTTTGCTGTGCCTCTGTCCAGCAGTGATACAGAGATGATTCCCGGGGTAAACCTACGATCTCCCAACCACTCGTCAAGATTTCTCTTGAACAGAGTCAGTGAGGGGCTCTGCCTCACATTGACTGGGATTCTGTTCCATAGTGTGGCGAGTCTCTGGGTGATGAATCTGTCCCTCCAGCACGTCCTATTTATATCCGTGTTGAGGTTTAAGTCTCTTGCTCTCGTGGCTCTGGTGGATTTGGATTTTTTGAGGTGGAGCATGTCCATTAATTCCGGGTTGGACATGGCCTTGTATGTCAGGTACAGATCACCTCTGAGCAGACGGTATGTGACTGAATAGAGCTGGAGTTTCTTCAGTTGGGCATCGTATGACATATGTTTGAGCACCTTTATCCTTTTGGTGAGGAACTTTTGGGGTCTTTCCAACTGCTGCAGGTGTCGGGTAAGGTACATTCCGAATGGGGCATTGTACTCAATCATTGGTGTGATAAGTGAAGAGTACAGGGGTACAATGACCTCTCCTGATCTGGATGTGAATCCCTTCATGATCAGGTGGGCAATGTAGAAGGTCTTCCTAACCACTTTGGCAATGTGAGTGTCAAAAGAGAGGTTACTGTCAACTTGGGTCCCCAGGTCCCTGATAACTTCTTCCGTGTTTAATGGATTACCACCTATGTGGTAATCAGGGGTTACCTTGTTTTTCCCAAAGGGTATGACTATACATTGTTTGGCATTTAGCTTAAGGCCATGGCTCTGGCACCAGTTATCCATTTCTATGAGACCTCTCTGGAGGATGTCTGTGTCTGATGGAGTGTCAATTATGGTGCCCAGTTTGCAGTCATCTGCAAATTTTGTCAGCCACAATCCCCCTATGTTTGCCTGCACTTCAGAAAAATAAATGCCGAACAAGAGGGGGCCCAGGACTGAGCCCTGTGGGACACCGCTCGTGACCGGCTTAGAGTCTGACATGGCACCAGCAACTCTAACCCTGTGGGTTCTGTCCTTGAGCCAGTTTGCAACCCATCTTGTGACATATGGGTTTACATCTAAGCTGGTGAGCTTTTCTATGATGCCTGAGTGGGGTATTGTGTCGAACGCTTTTGCTAGGTCAAGGTAGGCTGTGTGAACTGGTATACCCTCATCAATGGCCTTAGTGACTGTTTCGAAAAAGTCAACCAAGTTCAAGAGGTAGGATCTGCCCTTGACAAAGCCAAATTGGGTAGGATCCAGTGTCTGTAGGTCCCCAATGTCTTTATTTATGAGTTCCATTATGATCCTCTCCATAGCTATGCAGACAAGGCTCGTCAAGCTTATGGGGTGGTAATTTCCAGGGTTCGTAGAAGCACCGCCTTTGTGGAGTGGGACCACAGTTGCCGTATGCCATTCTTTGGGTACGTATCCTGTAGTAAGGCTAAGATTAAACAGCAGCCTTATGTGTGGGTTTAGTTCCTCATTGAGTTCGTGTAGCACACAGCCGGGGACACCGTCCGGTCCCATTGATGCTGTGTTTTTTGCTTTAGAAAGAGCAGCTGTCACCTGGGCATCTGAGATGTTTGGGAGGCTAGACTCTGGTGGGATAGATATTTCTCCTTTTGGGGAGAATTTGCACTGAACCTGTCTGCCAGTATGTTGGCAATGTCTGTGGGTTCAGTGATTTTTATCATTTTGGACTAATTCTGAGCATATCTGGGAGTTTCCACCCAGGTTTCTAACATAGCTAAAGAAGGCTTTATGATTGTCTTTTGTGTCATTAGCAATTTTTCTCTCAAAGTTGGCCTTGGATGATTTTATGAGTGAACGTAGTTTTTTGCTAGTATTGATCAGAGATGCCTTCCCTTCTAGGGATTTTGCTCTGTCATGTAGTAGCTTTCTCCTCTTGTTGTAGAGTTTGTTTATGGCTGGGGTCCACCAGACCAGGCCTGCCTTTGGTGGAAAGGGTCTTGATTTTATTAGGGATTGCTTGATCCATACATTCCTGGAGGTGCTCGTAGAAGGCATTTGTAAGGGTTTCAGCAGCGTGGGTTGTGGTTTCCACTGGCTCGGGGCCTTGAAGGATACCACTCCAGTCTTAAGAAGTGTGAAGTTTGCTTTTGAGAAGTTCTTCACTGTGGTCTTTTTGCTGGGGTGGGGGCGGGATGTGGATCTCCAGTGAGATTAATTTATGGTCTGATCTCACCAATGAGGGATATACTTCGGTGTGGAGCATTTTGTCCCCATGTTTGTGATGATCAGGTCTAGTATATTTTCTCCTCTTGTGGGAATGGTGACTAGTTGTTCCATAGCATTTGAGTTTATGAACTCAGGGAACCTTTGGGCTAGGGTGTTGGGGCTTGAGTAATGTTCCCAGTCTATGTTTGGGTAGTTGAAGTCACCCAATATGATGGTGTTTGGAGAGACATTCATACTCTCCAGTGTCTTCAGGAAGGCTGTGTGGGTTTCCTGAGTTTGAGAAGGTGGTCTGTAGCATATTACAAACTGTAGGGCAGTTTTACCTATGGTTAATTGCACCTGGATGGTCTCCGATGCTTCGTGCGTTGCCACTAACCTGGAGGTGTGGGTATCCTTTATGAATATGGATACTCCCCCTCCTTTTGTGGTTCGGTCCGGATTTTGGGGCCGGAATGCATGATATGAGGTATAACCTGATAGTGCTGGGGTGCTCTCAGGAGCCTTGAATCATGTTTCAAACACAGCACAGACATCGATGTTCTCCATACTGAGGAGGGCTTCGAGGGCGTGCATCTTGAGGTTTAGACTTCTGGCATTGAGCAGTATTACCCTTAGTTTTTCTCCATTTTTGTTTTCTAGGGCGGTAGGTTTATCATTTGAGCCTTGCCTAAAAAAGGCAATATGGGGGTGGCAAGAGCCTTTGCCAGCAGCGTGGCTTGTCAAGCATGTCATCCCAGGCAGACAGACATTGGATCCCCTTAGAATGACACCAGTAATTAAGCCAATTATTAAAGCTGATCATTTTGTCTCTGTATTGTGGCATAATTCTTGGTGAGGGTAGGATACTGCTCAGGGTCAGGGTCATACCGGCCTGGGCTACATAATCTGAGAGCTCCTCTATGTCTCTTTTCATGTAGTCCAGGGAGGTACGTCTCAGGTTGTTCACACCGGCATGGACAATGACTGAGTCATACTTGTACTTAATGTGGAGTGACCTGAGTGCTTGTGTTATGTGGCGGATTCTAGCGCTTGACAGGCAGCTTACTGTGATCTTTTCCTTGTTCAGTCTGGTGAGTGGGATGTCAGTGTGTCTGACTATGGAGTCACCTATAACAAGTGTGTCTGGCATTGTGTTTGGCCTTAAGGGCTGTGACTGTTTAGCACACTGACTTTGAGAACTATGTGTTGCATGTCTTATGTCTTGAGGTGGCAGTTGCTTGGGTGTCTGCTTTGGAGGCCTCTGTAGTTTTGGTAGATTTTTGATCAGTGCCTCCGAGTATGTTTTTGTGTGTTTATGTGTTTGTTTTGCAGTTGTGATAGTTCTATGTGAAACTGGGTTTGTGGTGTGCGTGGTTTCCTTCTCCTCCTGTCTGGTCTTGCCAGTCCTGAGTTGAGAGAGCTCAGCCTCCAGATTGGCTATATAGTTGCATCTCTCACATGTATTTGTGTTTTGTGGGAGAAGGAGTGGGTTGTCTGTGTACATGAGGCAATTGTAACATTGCCTCAAGATGCCCAGATTCACCAGCTGAACAGGAGAGGACGCTAGCAACTGACCCTTCGACATGCTAGAAAAAGTGAAAAGTTTGCTGTGTAACTGAGTCAGAAGGGACCTATAGGGAAATGGGTACTCAAGGAGATTCTAGGCTAATGTAGTACTTTGTTTAGTATACAAGTACTTTACCTATATAAAAATGCTTTAGGAGCAAGTGCTGAGCTTTACCTATATAAAAATGCTTTAGGAGCAAGTGCTGAGCTTTTGAGATAGAGAATAGACTGTTTAGATTGCAAGTAGAGAAGTTCTAAGGGAAAAATTGAAGAGCAGACTTTACGGAGCCAGAAATAGTTTAACCTTGTTTAACCGGCGCTGCCCGATGGTGCTCTATGGGCAACTCCGCGCTAAATCACGCTAAAGAGGCTTTATAGCAGGGGCTTGAAAAGAGCTAGGAATTGACCCAAAATGGCCAATAGACTACAAGTTTCTGGCTGGATCCACTGCTCTAGGGACAAATAGGCTGCTCAGTGCTCCCCACTCCCACTGGTGAACAAAGATGCTTCCTTTTATCCAAATAAGGATATGGAATAGCACAGGAACCAAGACAAAGCCCAGAGGTCAGCAAACTCTGAAGACTGGACTATTCTAGTTCAGTAAGGCGGGAAAACAAGATTTTTTTTTTTTTTTGCAGAAAACAGAGGAAAAACAGACAGTAAATGCTGTAAATGCTTTTAAACGGCTAGCGCACTTGAGTGTGTTAGCCTACAGGTAAAATTAAGCAACAAATAACTTTTTTAAAAGTGCAAAACAGTTAATCAACACAAAAACAGTTTAAATAGAATGCAGAGCTGTATAAACAGGCGAAAAAGCAGTCGCTAAGCAGTAAATAATCAAAAAGCCAGAAAAAAATACTTAAATCACGCAAAAGCTCGCTAAAGTGGGCTTTATTACAGGGGGTTGAAAAGAGCTAGGAATTGACCCAAAATGGCCAATAGACTACAGGTTTCTGGCTGGAATCACTCCTCTAGGGACAAATAGGCCGCTCAGTGCTCCCCACTCCCACTGGTGAACAAAGATGCTTCCTTTTATCCAAATAAGGATATGGAATAGCACAGGAACCAAGACAAAGCCCAGAGATCAGCAAACTCTGAAGACTGGACTATTCTAGTTCAGTAAGGCGGGAAAATACGTTTTTTTTTTTTTTTGCAGAAAACAGAGGAAAAACAGACAGTAAATGCTATAAATGCTTTTAAGCGGCTAGCGCACTTGAGTGTGTTAGCCTACAGGTAAAATTAAGCAACAACTAACTTTTTAAAAGTGCAAAACAGTTAATCAACACAAAAACAGTTTAAATAGAATGCAGAGCTGTATAAACAGGCTAAAATGCAGTCGCTAAGCAGTAAATAATCAAAAAGCCAGGAAAAAAATACCTAAATCAGTTATAGCAAATACAGTTATAACAAATGCTCTGAAATATACTGTATATTTCCAAAATGTTTGAGAAGGACAGTCAGAACACAAGAAGGTTCAGGCGAAAGAGAAAAAAAAAAAGTTTTGTTTTACTTTTTGAAAGGGAAAAAGGAGGAACAGAAGGCCTTATCAAATGTTCTCTCTGTATTAAGCAGAATGAGCTAATGACACTAGACTGGGAGGTGTGTCACAGTAGGGGCCGGCAACTGCAAAGCCACCAAGTATAAGAGCAAGACACCAACAGGGAGGGAGGGTGGGACAAAATAGCCTACAAGACAGCAAGCACTACAGAGACAAATGAAAGTTTTTAAACAGATAAGGATTTGTGAAGATACTGAATAGACAAAGTGCTTTATATATATTAAATTGTAAAAACAGTAATCTGTAAAAAATAATAAAAAAAAATCAAGATAGTTATATTTTGTAGCTCAGTTGCAGTCAACAACTTCTCTAGTCTGCACTGTGTACAAAGACAGAAACTTCTTTTTTTTTACAAGAACACAAAAGAACCAGCCCCACTAGCCAAGAGATAATTACACAGAGGAAATGTTTCAGTTTACACAATAGCCTACAAGACAGCAAGCACTACAAAGACAAATGAAAGTTTTTAAACAGATAAGGATTTGTGAAGATACTGAATAGACAAAGTGCTTTATATATATTAAATTGTAAAAACAGTAATCTGTAAAAATAATCAAAAAAAAATCAAGATACTTATATTTTGTAGCTCAGTTGCAGTCAACAACTTCTCTAGTCTGCACTGTGTGCAAAGACAGAAACTTCTTTTTTTTACAAGAACACAAAAGAACCAGCCCCACTAGCCAAGAGATAATTACACAGAGGAAATGTTTCAGTTTACACAATAGCCTACAAGACAGCAAGCACTACAGAGACAAATGAAAGTTTTTAAACAGATAAGGATTTGTGAAGATACTGAATAGACAAAGTGCTTTATATATATTAAATTGTAAAAACAGTAATCTGTAAAAATAATAAAAAAAATCAAGATACTTATATTTTGTAGCTCAGTTGCAGTCAACAACTTCTCTAGTCTGCACTGTGTGCAAAGACAGAAACTTCTTTTTTTTTTTTACAAGAACACAAAAGAACCAGCCCCACTAGCCAAGAGATAATTACACAGAGGAAATGTTTCAGTTTACACAATAGCCTACAAGACAGCAAGCACTACAAAGACAAATGAAAGTTTTTAAACAGATAAGGATTTGTGAAGATACTGAATAGACAAAGTGCTTTATATATATTAAATTGTAAAAACAGTAATCTGTAAAAATAATCAAAAAATCAAGATACTTATATTTTGTAGCTCAGTTGCAGTCAACAACTTCTCTAGTCTGCACTGTGTGCAAAGACAGAAACTTCTTTTTTTTTTTACAAGAACACAAAAGAACCAGCCCCACTAGCCAAGAGATAATTACACAGAGGAAATGTTTCAGTTTACACAATAGCCTACAAGACAGCAAGCACTACAGAGACAAATGAAAGTTTTAAACAGATAAGGATTTGTGAAGATACTGAATAGACAAAGTGCTTTATATATATTAAATTGTAAAACAGTAATCTCTAAAAATGATCAAAAAATCAAGATACTTATATTTTGTAGCTCAGTTGCAGTCAACAACTTCTCTAGTCTGCACTGTGTGCAAAGACAGAAACTTCTTTTTTTTTTTACAAGAACACAAAAGAACCAGCCTCCACTAGCCAAGAGATAATTACACAGAGGAAATGTTTCAGTTTACACAATAGCCTACAAGACAGCAAGCACTACAGAGACAAATGAAAGTTTTTAAACAGATAAGGATTTGTGAAGATACTGAATAGACAAAGTGCTTTATATATATTAAATTGTAAAAACAGTAATCGGTAAAAAATAATCAAAAAATCAAGATACTTATATTTTGTAGCTCAGTTGCAGTCAACAACTTCTCTAGTCTGCACTGTGTGCAAAGACAGAAACTTTTTTTTTTTTTACAAGAACACAAAAGAACAATCTTCCACTAGCCAAGAGATAATTACACAGAGGAAATGTTTCAGTTTACACAATAGCCTACAAGACAGCAAGCACTACAGAGACAAATGAAAGTTTTTAAACAGATAAGGATTTGTGAAGATACTGAATAGACAAAGTGCTTTATATATATTAAATTGTAAAAACAGTAATCTGTAAAAATAATCAAAAAAATCAAGATACTTATATTTTGTAGCTCAGTTGCAGTCAACAACTTCTCTAGTCTGCACTGTGTGCAAAGACAGAAACTTTTTTTTTTTACAAGAACACAAAAGAACCAGCCCCCACTAGCCAAGAGATAATTACACAGAGGAAATGTTTCAGTTTACACAATAGCCTACAAGACAGCAAGCACTACAGAGACAAATGAAAGTTTTTAAACAGATAAGGATTTGTGAAGATACTGAATAGACAAAGTGCTTTATATATATTAAATTGTAAAAACAGTAATCTGTAAAAATAATCAAAAAAAATCAAGATACTTATATTTTGTAGCTCAGTTGCAGTCAACAACTTCTCTAGTCTGCACTGTGTGCAAAGACAGAAACTTCTTTTTTTTTTTTTACAAGAACACAAAAGAACCAGCCCCCACTAGCCAAGAGATAATTACACAGAGGAAATGTTTCAGTTTACACAATAGCCTACAAGACAGCAAGCACTACAGAGACAAATGAAAGTTTTTAAACAGATAAGGATTTGTGAAGATACTGAATAGACAAAGTGCTTTATATATATTAAATTGTAAAAACAGTAATCTGTAAAAAATAATCAAAAAAATCAAGATACTTATATTTTGTAGCTCAGTTGCAGTCAACAACTTCTCTAGTCTGCACTGTGTGCAAAGACAGAAACTTCTTTTTTTTTTTTACAAGAACACAAAAGAACCAGCCCCACTAGCCAAGAGATAATTACACAGAGGAAATGTTTCAGTTTACACAATAGCCTACAAGACAGCAAGCACTACAGAGACAAATGAAAGTTTTTAAACAGATAAGGATTTGTGAAGATACTGAATAGACAAAGTGCTTTATATATATTAAATTGTAAAAACAGTAATCTGTAAAAATAATCAAAAAAAATCAAGATACTTATATTTTGTAGCTCAGTTGCAGTCAACAACTTCTCTAGTCTGCACTGTGTGCAAAGACAGAAACTTCTTTTTTTTTTTACAAGAACACAAAAGAACCAGCCCCACTAGCCAAGAGATAATTACACAGAGGAAATGTTTCAGTTTACACAATAGCCTACAAGACAGCAAGCACTACAGAGACAAATGAAAGTTTTTAAACAGATAAGGATTTGTGAAGATACTGAATAGACAAAGTGCTTTATATATATTAAATTGTAAAAACAGTAATCTGTAAAAATAATCAAAAAAAAATCAAGATACTTATATTTTGTAGCTCAGTTGCAGTCAACAACTTCTCTAGTCTGCACTGTGTGCAAAGACAGAAACTTCTTTTTTTTTACAAGAACACAAAAGAACCAGCCCCCACTAGCCAAGAGATAATTACACAGAGGAAATGTTTCAGTTTACACAATAGCCTACAAGACAGCAAGCACTACAGAGACAAATGAAAGTTTTAAAACAGATAAGGATTTGTGAAGATACTGAATAGACAAAGTGCTTTATATATATTAAATTGTAAAAACAGTAATCTGTAAAAATAATCAAAAAAAAAAAATCAAGATACTTATATTTTGTAGCTCAGTTGCAGTCAACAACTTCTCTAGTCTGCACTGTGTGCAAAGACAGAAACTTTTTTTTTTACAAGAACACAAAAGAACCAGCCCCCACTAGCCAAGAGATAATTACACAGAGGAAATGTTTCAGTTTACACAATAGCCTACAAGACAGCAAGCACTACAGAGACAAATGAAAGGTTTTAAACAGATAAGGATTTGTGAAGATACTGAATAGACAAAGTGCTTTATATATATTAAATTGTAAAACAGTAATCTGTAAAAATAATCAAAAAAAAATCAAGATACTTATATTTTGTAGCTCAGTTGCAGTCAACAACTTCTCTAGTCTGCACTGTGTGCAAAGACAGAAACTTCTTTTTTTTTTACAAGAACACAAAAGAACCAGCCCCACTAGCCAAGAGATAATTACACAGAGGAAATGTTTCAGTTTACACAATAGCCTACAAGACAGCAAGCACTACAGAGACAAATGAAAGTTTTAAACAGATAAGGATTTGTGAAGATACTGAATAGACAAAGTGCTTTATATATATTAAATTGTAAAACAGTAATCTGTAAAAATAATCAAAAAAAATCAAGATACTTATATTTTGTAGCTCAGTTGCAGTCAACAACTTCTCTAGTCTGCACTGTGTGCAAAGACAGAAACTTTTTTTTTTACAAGAACACAAAAGAACCAGCCCCCACTAGCCAAGAGATAATTACACAGAGGAAATGTTTCAGTTTACACAATAGCCTACAAGACAGCAAGCACTACAGAGACAAATGAAAGTTTTTAAACAGATAAGGATTTGTGAAGATACTGAATAGACAAAGTGCTTTATATATATTAAATTGTAAAAACAGTAATCTGTAAAAATAATCAAAAAATCAAGATACTTATATTTTGTAGCTCAGTTGCAGTCAACAACTTCTCTAGTCTGCACTGTGTGCAAAGACAGAAACTTCTTTTTTTTTACAAGAACACAAAAGAACCAGCCCCACTAGCCAAGAGATAATTACACAGAGGAAATGTTTCAGTTTACACAATAGCCTACAAGACAGCAAGCACTACAGAGACAAATGAAAGTTTTTAAACAGATAAGGATTTGTGAAGATACTGAATAGACAAAGTGCTTTATATATATTAAATTGTAAAAACAGTAATCTGTAAAAAATAATCAAAAAAAATCAAGATACTTATATTTTGTAGCTCAGTTGCAGTCAACAACTTCTCTAGTCTGCACTGTGTGCAAAGACAGAAACTTCTTTTTTTTTACAAGAACACAAAAGAACCAGCCCCCACTAGCCAAGAGATAATTACACAGAGGAAATGTTTCAGTTTACACAATAGCCTACAAGACAGCAAGCACTACAGAGACAAATGAAAGTTTTTAAACAGATAAGGATTTGTGAAGATACTGAATAGACAAAGTGCTTTATATATATTAAATTGTAAAAACAGTAATCTGTAAAAATAATCAAAAAAATCAAGATACTTATATTTTGTAGCTCAGTTGCAGTCAACAACTTCTCTAGTCTGCACTGTGTGCAAAGACAGAAACTTTTTTTTTTACAAGAACACAAAAGAACCAGCCCCCACTAGCCAAGAGATAATTACACAGAGGAAATGTTTCAGTTTACACAATAGCCTACAAGACAGCAAGCACTACAGAGACAAATGAAAGTTTTTAAACAGATAAGGATTTGTGAAGATACTGAATAGACAAAGTGCTTTATATATATTAAATTGTAAAACAGTAATCTGTAAAAATAATCAAAAAAAATCAAGATACTTATATTTTGTAGCTCAGTTGCAGTCAACAACTTCTCTAGTCTGCACTGTGTGCAAAGACAGAAACTTATTTTTTTTTACAAGAACACAAAAGAACCAGCCGCCACTAGCCAAGAGATAATAACACAGAGGAAATGTTTCAGTTTACACAATAGCCTACAAGACAGCAAGCACTACAGAGACAAATGAAAGTTTTAAACAGATAAGGATTTGTGAAGATACTGAATAGACAAAGTGCTTTATATATATTAAATTGTAAAAACAGTAATCTGTAAAAATAATCAAAAAAATCAAGATACTTATATTTTGTAGCTCAGTTGCAGTCAACAACTTCTCTAGTCTGCACTGTGTGCAAAGACAGAAACTTTTTTTTTTTACAAGAACACAAAAGAACCAGCCCCACTAGCCAAGAGATAATTACACAGAGGAAATGTTTCAGTTTACACAATAGCCTACAAGACAGCAAGCACTACAGAGACAAATGAAAGTTTTTAAACAGATAAGGATTTGTGAAGATACTGAATAGACAAAGTGCTTTATATATATTAAATTGTAAAACAGTAATCTGTAAAAATAATCAAAAAAAATCAAGATACTTATATTTTGTAGCTCAGTTGCAGTCAACAACTTCTCTAGTCTGCACTGTGTGCAAAGACAGAAACTTCTTTTTTTTTTACAAGAACACAAAAGAACCAGCCCCACTAGCCAAGAGATAATTACACAGAGGAAATGTTTCAGTTTACACAATAGCCTACAAGACAGCAAGCACTACAGAGACAAATGAAAGTTTTTAAACAGATAAGGATTTGTGAAGATACTGAATAGACAAAGTGCTTTATATATATTAAATTGTAAAAACAGTAATCTGTAAAAATAATCAAAAAAATCAAGATACTTATATTTTGTAGCTCAGTTGCAGTCAACAACTTCTCTAGTCTGCACTGTGTGCAAAGACAGAAACTTCTTTTTTTTTTTTTACAAGAACACAAAAGAACCAGCCCCCACTAGCCAAGAGATAATTACACAGAGGAAATGTTTCAGTTTACACAATAGCCTACAAGACAGCAAGCACTACAGAGACAAATGAAAGTTTTAAACAGATAAGGATTTGTGAAGATACTGAATAGACAAAGTGCTTTATATATATTAAATTGTAAAAACAGTAATCTGTAAAAATAATCAAAAAAATCAAGATACTTATATTTTGTAGCTCAGTTGCAGTCAACAACTTCTCTAGTCTGCACTGTGTGCAAAGACAGAAACTTTTTTTTTTTACAAGAACACAAAAGAACCAGCCCCACTAGCCAAGAGATAATTACACAGAGGAAATGTTTCAGTTTACACAATAGCCTACAAGACAGCAAGCACTACAGAGACAAATGAAAGTTTTAAACAGATAAGGATTTGTGAAGATACTGAATAGACAAAGTGCTTTATATATATTAAATTGTAAAAACAGTAATCTGTAAAAATAATCAAAAAAAATCAAGATACTTATATTTTGTAGCTCAGTTGCAGTCAACAACTTCTCTAGTCTGCACTGTGTGCAAAGACAGAAACTTCTTTTTTTTTACAAGAACACAAAAGAACCAGCCCCACTAGCCAAGAGATAATTACACAGAGGAAATGTTTCAGTTTACACAATAGCCTACAAGACAGCAAGCACTACAGAGACAAATGAAAGTTTTTAAACAGATAAGGATTTGTGAAGATACTGAATAGACAAAGTGCTTTATATATATTAAATTGTAAAAACAGTAATCTGTAAAAAATAATCAAAAAAATCAAGATACTTATATTTTGTAGCTCAGTTGCAGTCAACAACTTCTCTAGTCTGCACTGTGTGCAAAGACAGAAACTTCTTTTTTTTTTACAAGAACACAAAAGAACCAGCCCCCACTAGCCAAGAGATAATTACACAGAGGAAATGTTTCAGTTTACACAATAGCCTACAAGACAGCAAGCACTACAGAGACAAATGAAAGATTTTAAACAGATAAGGATTTGTGAAGATACTGAATAGACAAAGTGTTTTATATATATTAAATTGTAAAAACAGTAATCTGTAAAAATAATCAAAAAAATCAAGATACTTATATTTTGTAGCTCAGTTGCAGTCAACAACTTCTCTAGTCTGCACTGTGTGCAAAGACAGAAACTTCTTTTTTTTTTACAAGAACACAAAAGAACCAGCCCCACTAGCCAAGAGATAATTACACAGAGGAAATGTTTCAGTTTACACAATAGCCTACAAGACAGCAAGCACTACAGAGACAAATGAAAGTTTTTAAACAGATAAGGATTTGTGAAGATACTGAATAGACAAAGTGCTTTATATATATTAAATTGTAAAAACAGTAATCTGTAAAAATAATCAAAAAAATCAAGATACTTATATTTTGTAGCTCAGTTGCAGTCAACAACTTCTCTAGTCTGCACTGTGTGCAAAGACAGAAACTTCTTTTTTTTTTACAAGAACACAAAAGAACCAGCCCCCACTAGCCAAGAGATAATTACACAGAGGAAATGTTTCAGTTTACACAATAGCCTACAAGACAGCAAGCACTACAGAGACAAATGAAAGTTTTAAACAGATAAGGATTTGTGAAGATACTGAATAGACAAAGTGCTTTATATATATTAAATTGTAAAAACAGTAATCTGTAAAAATAATCAAAAAAAATCAAGATACTTATATTTTGTAGCTCAGTTGCAGTCAACAACTTCTCTAGTCTGCACTGTGTGCAAAGACAGAAACTTCTTTTTTTTTACAAGAACACAAAAGAACCAGCCCCACTAGCCAAGAGATAATTACACAGAGGAAATGTTTCAGTTTACACAATAGCCTACAAGACAGCAAGCACTACAGAGACAAATGAAAGTTTTTAAACAGATAAGGATTTGTGAAGATACTGAATAGACAAAGTGCTTTATATATATTAAATTGTAAAAACAGTAATCTGTAAAAATAATCAAAAAAATCAAGATACTTATATTTTGTAGCTCAGTTGCAGTCAACAACTTCTCTAGTCTGCACTGTGTGCAAAGACAGAAACTTCGTTTTTTTTTACAAGAACACAAAAGAACCAGCCCCACTAGCCAAGAGATAATTACACAGAGGAAATGTTTCAGTTTACACAATAGCCTACAAGACAGCAAGCACTACAGAGACAAATGAAAGTTTTTAAACAGATAAGGATTTGTGAAGATACTGAATAGACAAAGTGCTTTATATATATTAAATTGTAAAAACAGTAATCTGTAAAAATAATCAAAAAATCAAGATACTTATATTTTGTAGCTCAGTTGCAGTCAACAACTTCTCTAGTCTGCACTGTGTGCAAAGACAGAAACTTTTTTTTTACAAGAACACAAAAGAACCAGCCCCCACTAGCCAAGAGATAATTACACAGAGGAAATGTTTCAGTTTACACAATAGCCTACAAGACAGCAAGCACTACAGAGACAAATGAAAGTTTTTAAACAGATAAGGATTTGTGAAGATACTGAATAGACAAAGTGCTTTATATATATTAAATTGTAAAAACAGTAATCTGTAAAAATAATCAAAAAAAAATCAAGATACTTATATTTTGTAGCTCAGTTGCAGTCAACAACTTCTCTAGTCTGCACTGTGTGCAAAGACAGAAACTTTTTTTTTACAAGAACACAAAAGAACCAGCCCCCACTAGCCAAGAGATAATTACACAGAGGAAATGTTTCAGTTTACACAATAGCCTACAAGACAGCAAGCACTACAGAGACAAATGAAAGTTTTAAACAGATAAGGATTTGTGAAGATACTGAATAGACAAAGTGCTTTATATATATTAAATTGTAAAACAGTAATCTGTAAAAATAATCAAAAAAATCAAGATACTTATATTTTGTAGCTCAGTTGCAGTCAACAACTTCTCTAGTCTGCACTGTGTGCAAAGACAGAAACTTCTTTTTTTTTTTTTTACAAGAACACAAAAGAACCAGCCCCCACTAGCCAAGAGATAATTACACAGAGGAAATGTTTCAGTTTACACAATAGCCTACAAGACAGCAAGCACTACAGAGACAAATGAAAGTTTTTAAACAGATAAGGATTTGTGAAGATACTGAATAGACAAAGTGCTTTATATATATTAAATTGTAAAAACAGTAATCTGTAAAAAATAATCAAAAAAAATCAAGATACTTATATTTTGTAGCTCAGTTGCAGTCAACAACTTCTCTAGTCTGCACTGTGTGCAAAGACAGAAACTTCTTTTTTTACAAGAACACAAAAGAACCAGGCCCCACTAGCCAAGAGATAATTACACAGAGGAAATGTTTCAGTTTACACAATAGCCTACAAGACAGCAAGCACTACAGAGACAAATGAAAGTTTTTAAACAGATAAGGATTTGTGAAGATACTGAATAGACAAAGTGCTTTATATATATTAAATTGTAAAAACAGTAATCTGTAAAAATAATCAAAAAATCAAGATACTTATATTTTGTAGCTCAGTTGCAGTCAACAACTTCTCTAGTCTGCACTGTGTGAAAAGACAGAAACTTTTTTTTTACAAGAACACAAAAGAACCAGCCCCACTAGCCAAGAGATAATTACACAGAGGAAATGTTTCAGTTTACACAATAGCCTACAAGACAGCAAGCACTACAGAGACAAATGAAAGTTTTTAAACAGATAAGGATTTGTGAAGATACTGAATAGACAAAGTGCTTTATATATATTAAATTGTAAAAACAGTAATCTGTAAAAATAATCAAAAAAAATCAAGATACTTATATTTTGTAGCTCAGTTGCAGTCAACAACTTCTCTAGTCTGCACTGTGTGCAAAGACAGAAACTTTTTTTTTTACAAGAACACAAAAGAACCAGCCCCCACTAGCCAAGAGATAATTACACAGAGGAAATGTTTCAGTTTACACAATAGCCTACAAGACAGCAAGCACTACAGAGACAAATGAAAGTTTTTAAACAGATAAGGATTTGTGAAGATACTGAATAGACAAAGTGCTTTATATATATTAAATTGTAAAAACAGTAATCTGTAAAAAATAATCAAA
Source organism: Protopterus annectens (assembly GCF_019279795.1). Taxonomy (NCBI): domain Eukaryota; kingdom Metazoa; phylum Chordata; order Ceratodontiformes; family Protopteridae; genus Protopterus; species Protopterus annectens. Next base: position 491,965,884 of record NC_056729.1, on the reverse strand, counting down.
AAAATCAAGATACTTATATTTTGTAGCTCAGTTGCAGTCAACAACTTCTCTAGTCTGCACTGTGTGCAAAGACAGAAACTTCTTTTTTTTACAAGAACACAAAAGAACCAGCCCCCACTAGCCAAGAGATAATTACACAGAGGAAATGTTTCAGTTTACACAATAGCCTACAAGACAGCAAGCACTACAGAGACAAATGAAAGTTTTTAAACAGATAAGGATTTGTGAAGATACTGAATAGACAAAGTGCTTTATATATATTAAATTGTAAAAACAGTAATCTGTAAAAATAATAAAAAAAAATCAAGATACTTATATTTTGTAGCTCAGTTGCAGTCAACAACTTCTCTAGTCTGCACTGTGTGCAAAGACAGAAACTTTTTTTTTTTTACAAGAACACAAAAGAACCAGCCCCCAATAGCCAAGAGATAATTACACAGAGGAAATGTTTCAGTTTACACAATAGCCTACAAGACAGCAAGCACTACAGAGACAAATGAAAGTTTTTAAACAGATAAGGATTTGTGAAGATACTGAATAGACAAAGTGCTTTATATATATTAAATTGTAAAAACAGTAATCTGTAAAAATAATCAAAAAATCAAGATACTTATATTTTGTAGCTCAGTTGCAGTCAACAACTTCTCTAGTCTGCACTGTGTGCAAAGACAGAAACTTCTTTTTTTTTTACAAAAACACAAAAGAACCAGCCCCCACTAGCCAAGAGATAATTACACAGAGGAAATGTTTCAGTTTACACAATAGCCTACAAGACAGCAAGCACTACAGAGACAAATGAAAGTTTTTAAACAGATAAGGATTTGTGAAGATACTGAATAGACAAAGTGCTTTACATATATTAAATTGTAAAAACAGTAATCTGTAAAAATAATCAAAAAAAAATCAAGATACTTATATTTTGTAGCTCAGTTGCAGTCAACAACTTCTCTAGTCTGCATTTCAAATGTTACATTACAGTCTGACATACAGATGTATTTCTTTTCTGTCCATCAGGACTTACTGTTGGTACATTTTTAACACAAGCAGCTTTACAAATGCTTTTTTCAACACAAGCATCTGTACAAATCAGCTTAATATACAAATGACATATAATTATTTACATAACTCCAACTAAATATGCTGGCATATGTTATATATCCACTGCCCTTACACCTCTTGGCATAGCTGGCACTATCTCACATCATCACAGTATTAAAGGAAGAAATGTTCAAGAGTATAAAAAAAATACTGCAGAACAAGCACTTGTTTTTGCATACTATATTGGTTTGAAAATATATTATTTATAGAGGGTAGAAAGCATTAAGAAACTTTTTACATGCAACAGTGTCCTGTGTGGAATAGTTAGTTGAATGAAGCCACGCATTTGCTTGGAACAATTAGATAAAATAAAGTACCATTTGAATTTTGTTTATTTTGCTTTCTTTTTTTTTGTTTGTTTTTTTTTTTCAGTTTTACATACCTGTTCTTTAGTACTTTCATGTTTCCATCATTGCTTCACATTTTTGTTCTCCTCTCAACAGCCATTGTCTTGCATCTTATAAACCAGTATCAGTATTTTGAAGTTGTGTCTAGCCAGTTTTAAAATTCAGAAGTTGAATTGAGATGCAGTAGTTCGCACACACATACACACACACACACACACACACACACACACACACACACACACACACACACACACACACACAAACACACACACTATAGTCTTGAAACTGTATTTTAAGTTTTGCTGTTTTATGATTGATTTGCATTCCACATTGTGTTATAACTGAGTCATCGCAGAAAAAGTTTCAATGCGTTCAATATACTATGCATTTTAAAAACATTTGTATTAAGCATGTAATATCTAAAGAGTTATTAATTAGAACTCAGAGACACAAGTCAGTGGTCCAATAAAATACTTTTCCATTAGCTAAAATGAGACTTTGACTGAGTGTCAACTAGCAGATCAGAGGAAATGCTTTGCATATAATCTGCCTTGACCTGAAAACATTGGACATGTTTGTAAGTGAAAAAAATTAAACAGCCTTGGAGCTGGCTATGCTATAAGATAGTAGTTTAGGTGAAGAAATGTAAGGATAATAGGATATGTGTAGTAATAGCAGTGAGTGGGAGTCCACACTGAAGAAAACAAAGTTACTGTTATGGTGCCACTGAGTATGGACTATCTTTGGTCCTTTCTAGGTGGAATTAAGCGTGAAGAAATGCCTGGATAAGAGGACAAGTGTAGTTATAGAAACTTAGTCATTGTAATTCATGGATCTTGTTGGCACTATCTTTGGCCTTTTCATATAAATAACTGCAGAATGTCTGGAAGGAAAAGTATGTATTCTGCTAAGAACGTAAAGATTTGTAACTAGTGATAAACAGAAGTTTGTTAAAGACATATAAAGGAACTTGGCAACAATTTTTAATGTTACCTGTATCTGGTTTCTGCATGACTTCAGAGAAATGATCAGAATCCTAGGAAATATTGTTTTTGAATGCAAATATCTATTTCTCTTTGTAGTATGGCCTAGATGTCAAAGGATAGTAATGTCTTTCGGCTTTTCCCGGTTAGGGGTCATCACAGCAGAACTCCGGTCCGCTAATGATTGGCAGTGTATTTTTACAGTGCCGAGGTGCCAGCCTGATGCCCAACCTTCAAAGAAAGCACAGCTATTCACGCATGCACCTACCTGCATGTCTTTAACGCCACTCGACCACGGAGAGGACATGTAGACTCCACACAGGAGGCACTCCAGCTGAGAATCGAACGAGAGAACCTCTTACTGCGAGGAGACAACGCTAACCGCTGCACCACCGTGGCCTTCAGAGTGTAAGCTGTGATTATACTTGATATTTGAGCAGAGGGACCTAAGCTTGAGTTTCACAACATATCTTCATATTGTGCTCACTCTTTGCAAATCATGCAGCCTCCAGTTTTCCCGCATCATTCCTAAAAGTAAGCATGTATACTTAGAGGGTTTTGCCAAGCTGATAAATAAGAATAATGAATAATGACTTATGTGTAGATTTTTATATTCTCTGCAGTACAGACCATGAGGGCATCTCTATAATAACGTGGGTAGCAATACAGTGCCAGTCATTGCCACCTTAAATGTTGTTTACTGAATCTCACAAAATTTGTTCACTAGGCAGTATTTTTATGTTTGCCTATGATGCCTCTGTTCTATAGTTATGATATCTTAAATTTTTCTTACTTATCTGTATTTACTATGTCTTTAGCACTTTAAGCATTGTTAATGGATGGCCGTCTTTGCTGTAACTACCAATGAGATTACATCACAACCAGTAGCTCTTTATTGACTCTTGTTTCTGACCAAAGCTGCTGCACAAGTTGCCATCAGTTATGGAGGATGCAAGTCTTCCTCAACCTGATTAATCCATACTGTACTTGGTACCATTTTTGGAGCACCCTGTGTTTCAGGCTTTGTGCAAGTAAGGCACCTTACTAGTAGGTGGCTTGAGTTCATAATAATATTACTTGTCTATTTTCTAGTTCATTTTCTATAGTAAGCTAATTGCACAGCACTCATATATCATCATTTGTTTGGTGGTCTTTTAGACTGATGTTTCAAACAGAGTATTTGAAACAATTCCAGTATTTTGGATACAGGTTTTCAGAAGAGTCCATGTTTTTGCACTGGGAAGCAGAACTGAGATCATGGTAGAGTCATGTATTGTACTTTTTTGCTTGGAAGGTGATGCATTTTTTTTTGCTTCCATAAGCATTTTTTTAAGTTGCTAAAAGCTGTGGTGGCTGCGTCTTTGTGATTTGAGATGTAATCACCATCATCTCTTGTGTTGGAGTATGTGAGAGCTGGGATATTTGAAAGTCTTTGTTTGCTCTATCAGCACATTATTTAACACCAACTGAAGTTTCTGCATGTCATTTGCCATGATGTTTGTTTTGCATGGGTTGAATTTTATCCCAAATTGTTCAGCATTTTCTTGGCAGGAGTTCAAATTAGTTGAGCTCCTGAATTGCTACTGAGTAGCACAATATCATCGGCATAGGCTAAATCGCCAAGGTAATATCCATGCCAGTCTGGATTGCATGAAATTCTGCCACACACTTTTGAAGAATCCACAAGGTTGTTATATTGAATAGTACATACCTGATGTACTATAGTCTTGACTGTGAGTAGCTCCTGTAGTTGTGGGTATATTTTGACTCTGCTCTGAGCATCCTGATCTGTTATAGATATCATTGTTCAGCACCACTGGCACCTCCTCTATTGCTTAATAAAGAAGACCCATTATTGGAGGGTGACTCACAATATTCAGTTATCAGTTATCCCTAAATACACTTGTTGATATTGTGCCATTATGGAAATAACATTTCCCTGGTGGCATTTCTTATATTATAATAAAAGGTGCTGAGTACAGACACTAAGTCATAGTATTAAACTTGTGACATATCAATACTTTGCAGAACTCACAAGATGTGGTTTCTGCTGTTCATCCCAGCTACTGTCTGGTTCTGCAGATTACCTAACACAAACTGTGTCTGAGAACAGGCACTGTATAATATTATAATATCGCTAGTGTTGCAGCTGTTCACAACTTACACTTTTATTGACTAGACAGTCATTAATGTTAAGTTGTCAATCTCGCCTTCATTCTTGCTGGATGGGTTCGGAGCCGATCCCCGGCTCCGACTCGGCACTTGCTAAGCTCAAGAGCTAATTTTTCCAACTCAAGGCAACCCTATATCCCATGATGCAAGGCGGAGACTACCCAGATCTCGTTTTCCGCTTCGCTAACGAGGTGCCACTTTTACCAGCTCTAGGTAAGTTTTCTTAATAATAAGAATTTTAGACTCACCCCTTTTAATTTTCATAACCTTAGTTGTTTTGTTAACCTTAACGCTTATTTTAACCCTATTCCCGTTAGTGTTCCCTCTTTTTCGGGTTATTTATCCCCTTCCCTAGGTTAGGCCTTAGGCCTACCCCTTTCCTAAATTTTCCTGTCAGGGATTTTTGTGTCTGTTTGACTGTGTTGTATCCCTGTTTAGTTTAGATTTTTGGATTGGGTGTTATTTGTGTGTGTGTGTCTGTGTTTTTTCTTGTCAACTTGTGTTTCCTCGACACAGCTATGTCGAAGGACACAAAGGTCTCAGGCTTCAAGAAGTGTGACTCGTGCTGTCAGAAGATGTCTCTGACAGACGGTCACACTTCTTGTGTTTACTGCCTGGGACCTCTGCACCTGCAGGACTCTTGTGCTATCTGTCATGCCTTCAGCCCAAGAGTCCTGCAGGAGCGCAGAAAAAAATTAATATTGAGGGGCTTATTAAAGCGGCGCCGGGGAAGCCCTCGAAACCTGTCAAGCCTTCGGCTGCAAGTCCCAAGCCGTCGGCTACTGGTTCAACTTCTTCAGTGTCGAGATCGGCTCCAGACGGAGCCGATCCTTCCATTCTAGAAGTCACAGTATCGGCTCCATCCTGCGCCGATACTGCCAGATCTGGACACTCAGTGTCGGCTCCGGCTGGAGCCGACATATCCTTGGCTCCTTCGGCTCCACCTATCTCTAAAAAGAGATCTCGATCCCCCTCATTGGAATCGATACGTTCAGCTCCGAGATCACCCTTGCTCTCGGAGTGGAGCCATCGGAGCCCTTCTTCTCGGTCGTCCAGGCTGTCTGATCACGACCTCGAGAGAGTGGTGAGTAGACTATTAAAGTCTCAGGCATTGGCCCAAATGCTCCATAGCCCGTCTCAACAGACGGTAGCTATTTCACATCCACCTAACATTCCTCCTTCGACTCTCTTACAGAGCTCGGAGCCGGAGCTCCTCGGAGCCGTGACTGTTGTAGCTTCGGAGCTGATACCACCCCTTTTGGCTCCGTCGTCCTCTGCACCGATTTCCTCCTTGAGGCCTTCATTGGAGGGATCCGGGCGTCTGGTCTCTCTCGTCGGCTTCGAGCGGGCGAGTGGCATTGGACTCTTGTCCGACCCCGTTCTCCCTCTCGGGGCTTCGGCGTTGGTGAGCTCAGCCCCGACATCTGCCTCAGAGCCTTCCATCTCGGTGAGGCCTGGAGTTCCTATCTCTTCGGAGCGGGAACCTTCTGGTCTCTCTGATGGGGGAGCCTTCGAGGTGATGAGGAGTGTACTAGCCCCTGGGCATAGTCAACGGTCAGTTCCATCAGCTCCTCCCACTACAGTGCCTGCTGACGTCTCTTCCCACTCTCTTGCTCCCGGACCCAGAGATCCAACGCCTCAGGTTTCCCCATTGGGAATATCTTCCTCTTCCGAGGCTTCTCCTGATCTGTCAGGTGAACCTCCGCGTAAGAGGACATGTAAGAGGAAACATCTAGACTCCCCCGAGTCTATTACATCTGATACTGACTTGGATGAGTCAGAGGGATCCCCAAGGTCCTCCTCTGAGGATGTCTCTTTCTCAGACATCCTTGAACTCCTTAAGCAGAGGGGGAACTGGCCCTCCCTTAATCCTTCCAAGGACGAGTCAGTATACCTGGAGGCATTCGGATCTCGACCCTCCACCTCCTGGGTGTCTCCGCCTTTCGACCCTCTTATGGATGTAGTGGCTCGGAAGGCGTGGATGGCCCTGGATTCGGTGGAACCTATTCCTAGGAGGCCTTCTAAATTCATTACGGCCCCACCAGATAGACAATATTTGACAAAAGGTGTCCCAGTTGATGCCATGGTGGTGGCTGCAGCCACCAAGAAGGAACTAGCTGATCCTTCAGTACCTGTCCATCCTCCTAACAAGGATTCTAGGACTATGGACAGGTACGGCAAGTGGATTTTTTCTTCAGCGACCTTTGCCATGCGATCGCTGAACTACTTGTGTCACTTCACCTGCCTTCAAAGAGATGTTCTTAACGAGTTGGGAGAAGTTTTACAGGATCCGTCAGCTGCTGGGTCTCAGGATAAGATTAGCTCACAGCTAGGAATCCTTAACTCCATTGTTAACTCCTCCATGCGGCTCATTTCTTATGCAGCCGATGGAGCGAGTAGGGCCACAGGCACAGGAGTGGCTTTAAGGCGTCAGTCCTGGATGCGGCTTTGTAATTTTGCAGACCCCTTCAAGGCGTCCTTCACAAACTCCCCTTTTGATGGTTCGACCTTGTTCGGACCTCAAGTGAAAGACTCTTTGACTAGATGCGAACAAGATGGCAAGACTCTTTCTGCCGTAGGAGTCCGTTTCTCCACCCCTTCAAGACCTTACCCAAAAGGTCAGAAGGGAGGGAAAATGTGGTTCCGCAAATCTCAAGGAGTCACGCCTGACGCACGAGGTCAGTTTACCCCCAGAGGCAGAGGGGGTAACAACAACAGACGCTGCCCTAGGGGCAGAGGGGTTCCGCAGAATCAGGGTAGCAGAGAGCCTCTTTCTGACAAACCCTTCCAGAATCCCTGAGATGTTGCCCGATTGTCCACCTTCGGAGGCAGTCAGGGGAAGATTATCCCTGTACCCAATAGCCTGGCTTTCCCTTTCTCAAGACAAATGGGTACAGTCGATTATATCCGAGGGTTACAAAATTCCCTTTATTCAAACCCCAATTCAGCAAAAGGGAACCCTTCCAGACGTTCCACCCGGTCTAAGGGAACTAGCAGTACCAGAGATATCAAGACTGCTAGCAAAAAGAGCCATCCAGCCAGTCCCAGCAGACCAAATAGTATCCGGAATCTACTCAAGGTTCTTTTTAGTTCCAAAAAAGACAGGAGACTGGAGACCAATATTAGATCTGAGCAAACTAAACAAGTTTGTAAAGAAAACAAGATTCCGGATGGTCACGCTTCAGTCCATTCTACCCTTTCTGGGCAAGGACAATTGGATGTGCTCGGTAGATCTTCAGGATGCGTACTATCACATAAAAATTCACAGGCGCTCCAGAAGATTTCTCCGCTTTTGGCTGGGGACCAGTCACTTCCAATTCAGGGCCCTGCCCTTTGGACTCACTACAGCCCCCAGAGTGTTCACCAAATGTATGGCAGCGGTTACGGCTCACCTGAGACGTCAAGGATTCCAGGTGTTTCCATATCTAGACGACTGGCTCCTCACTGCCACCACCAGGCATCAACTTCTCCAGGCCAGAGATTACACCATTCACATTTGCAGAGGGCTAGGGATTTCTATAAATTTTGAAAAGTCTGCCTTGTCGCCTTGTCAATCTATTACTTTTATAGGTGCAAAATTGGACACCGTACAACTTTCAGCAAAGTTAACAGACCAAAGGATCTTGGACATTCAAAGTCACGTCCAGGTGATTCTTCTCAGCTACAAAATTCAGGCCAGATTTGCTCTGAAAGTATTGGGTCTTATGGCGGCTGCCATAACACTTCTTCCCTTCGCCCGTTTTTACATGCGTCTTCTACAATGGATGCTATTCGCCCAATGGTCCTTTCAACAACTACCCATGCGTCACAGGATCATAATCACTCCAACTTGCAAAAGGCATCTGACCTGGTGGATATCGTCCTCTCAAGTCCATCAGGGCAGACTCTTTGTTCCTCCTGCCCCGGTTGCCACAGTTACATCGGACGCCTCCCTGATCGGGTGGGGGGGGCATTATCAGGGCAGGATGGTCCATGGCACTTGGCAACCTTTCGAATACCATCTGCACATAAATGTCCTAGAGATGAGAGCAGTGCTTTTAACGTCGCAAGCCCTCAACGACTCTCTTCTCCTGGGAACTATTGCAGTCCAAGCGGACAATATGTCCGTAGTGTGGTATATCAACAAACAGGGCGGAACCAAGTCCTATCCACTGTGTTGAGAGGCTCTCAGACTTTGGCAATGGGCAATCTCTTCTCAGCGGTTTCTGATAGCAACGCATATCCCCGGGAAATCCAACATCATAGCGGACAGGTTGAGCAGAGCTATTCTCATGCCTCACGAGTGGTCTCTCAAACAATCAGTGACGGAAGAGATTTTTCAGGAGTGGGGCCTTCCTTGCTGCGACCTTTTTGCTACACCTCAAAACAGCAAATGCCCAGACTTCTTCTCTCTCTTCCCCCTTCCAGGCCATCCCCCCAGAGATGCTCTAACCCAAGATTGGCCCCGGGGACTTCTTTATGCCTTTCCCCCCTTTCCGGTGATACCTCAAGTAATTCAGAAAGCAACCGCCTTGAGAGCCAAGTTGATTCTCATTGCCCCTTATTGGCCTCGACAGATATGGTTTCCGTTCCTACATCGTTATCTCTTGGTACAGCCATGGCATCTGGACCCGGTTCCAGATCTTCTGACCTACCAGTCGGGGCAGCTGCACCAATCCATACCTTCTCTCAACCTCACTGCTTGGTTGCTCTACTTCCATCCTTAGCCAGGCTTCCTATGATTTCTAATCCCGTCCGGGATATCATAGTAGCTTCCCTAAAATCTTCTACCAGAAGGATTTACACTAGTAAATGGCAACGTTTCTCCTTCTGGGCAAAAGCTAGGTACATAGACCCCTATACTGCTCCGATTCATTCGGTCTTGGACTTCCTAGCTGAGATTTTTCATTCAGGATCCTCTTCCTCCACAGTAAAAGTTCAGCTGGCAGCCATTTCGAATTTTCATATAGGCCTTTTGGACCACAACATTATGTCACATAAACTTTGCAAGGCATTCCTTCGAGGTATCTTTTTACTTAAACCTCCGATTAGAGACCCCCCACCACAGTGGAATCTAAATTTAATTTTAACATCCTTGATTCTCCCCCCTTTCGAACTTGCGGCTGCCTGTTCGTTGAAATTTCTTTCTTGGAAGACACTCTTTCTAGTCGCCATTACTTCTGCCAGGAGAGTATCTGAGCTTCATGCTCTCTGCATTCGTCCTCCCTACTTAATCTTCCACAAAGACAGGGTATCTCTAAGGACTAATCCATCTTTCTTACCCAAAGTGGCATCGCAGACGAACCTAAATCAATCCATTGATCTTCCAGTGTTTTTCCCAAATTATTCTGATAGAGCGGAACAAAAATTACATTGTCTTGATGTTCACCGCCAGCTCAGATATTATCTAGACAAAACTAAACATTTTAGGAAATCTGATCAACTGTTTCTATCCTATGCAGAGAACAGGAAAGGCCTTCCAGTTTCCAAGGTGACTTTATCTAGATGGCTGTCTTCTGTGATTACTTACATTTATCAGCTCAGAGGCAAATAGTTGATTTCTAGGCCAAAAGCCCATTCTACCAGAGCTCTAGCTACATCTACAGCTTTTCAGGCTAGACTTCCAATAGACACTATTTGTGCAGCAGCCACATGGGCCTCTCCTCATACCTTTGTTTCACATTACAAATTAGACTTGGCCTCCAGAGACAGAGCGAATTTTGGTTCCACCGTTCTCAAGAGTCTGTTCCATTGAGCCACCCAGGATAGCGGTGCTAGGGACACGGTCCCATCCAGCAAGAATGAAGGCGAAATTGACAACTTAACATTAAGAAGTTATGTACCTACCATAACGTTCCATGTTAGTTGTCTTCTCTCACTTTCTTTCTTGCGTCCCGCCCTCCATCCCCCTAGCCTGGTCAGACAGAGAAGATTATGCCTCTTCTATTAAGAGCTTTATCCTTTTTTCTAGCTAATCAGCTTCTAGTGTCACTAGATTAGGTTGATCCTTTTCAGAGGATTATGATGATTATGATTGTCATTTTTAGTATTGTTACTTTTTCTTCCTCCTTTACAGTTGGAAGAATATATTCCTAATTTCCTTAGCTACCAAACGAGATCTGGGTAGTCTCCGCCTTGCATCATGGGATATAGGGTTGCCTTGAGCTGGAAAAATTAGCTCTCGAGCTTAGCAAGTGCCAAGTCGGAGCCGAGGATCGGCTCCGAACCCATCCAGCAAGAAAGAAGGCGAGAGAAGACAACTAACATGGAACGTTATGGTAGGTACATAACTTCTTATTTTGTTACCTAGACATCCAGAAACCATTATTTTTCTTGGACTGCCAGGGAGAATGTCATTGCAAACTACTGCAGAGCTAAGTACTTTGATCACTTGCCCAGATGCATTTCTAACTGAGAAGTTCAACATTTTATTCTGTGGTACTGATTTGGCGTCTGGATTCCTCAGCTGAACAGTTCAGGGCACTACCTGTTGGCTAATGCTCTTTACTTAAAAATGTCCTTTAAGTGATGAGCTAGAAATGCATTTTTTTCTTTTTCCTCCTTCACTGTCTTCTGACTATAGGCAGCCTTCCCCCATACCAAATCCATATGGAGCAAACTGCGGGGTATGCAGTCCACCAGCATCTGTGTCCTGAAATGAAGGAATACAGTCCTATTAAATTTTGATTTTCCTACAGTGAAAAGCAAAGTCTGTCATTCATTGCCTCTAAACCTAGTCTGACCCTTCCTTCTTAGACCTGCACCCTCAATACCTAACATCTAGAGCTTTGGGGTTTTTACCTTCCTTCAAACACATGATCATGTGCCAGTAGCTGATGTAAGTGCTGTAATTGTTGCATTATTTTTAAGGGGTTTGAACAGATGTCAAGTAGCATCTTAATGTTAAAGAGCCAGATTTTTAGTATGTCATCTGTAGAATACAGTTTCATGAACTTAGTCTTTCTAATTGCACGAGTCTGTCTGAAAAACAGTAGCAAAGTCACGTTTCAGAGTGGCATTACACAATAAAAATGACATAGCTCGTGGAGCAGGGTCTAAATATGAATATCCTGAAAGCCTAGTCCAAAATGAAGAATTGTCAAAGTTTATGAAGTATGTATTAAATTTGTTGAATGTTTGCTTGTAACTTTCCTGGTTTTCAACATTTTATTGCCATTTCAACATGCAGGTACACTACATCATAAAGTGCATCATTGTAAGCACACATTGCTACCTAGACAGCAGCTGCAGAATTACATTCAAGGATGAAATTCTGAAATTACAATACCATGATTTGTGGCAATGCCTTATGATCAATAAGGCAAAAAATTGTCTTTACCAAAGATATCAGCATTTTTTAAATGAACTCAGTTTCCTTCAGCATTTTAATATTTTGACCTCAAACCTACTGTATAATCATGGATTCAGAGCATATCAGAAATGTGTAGCAATTGTTAAATTAAACCGAATATCTTTCCTTCTTTGTAAAACGGATCTTGTAGTAGGAAGTAAGAGGGGTGGGTAAGAGGCCACTCAGGTTAGATTCATGGCATTGGTGGTGTGTATGCTCTTAGAAGCACTTAAATATTTCACTGATTTATTTAGCTTATATACTTAATGTTCTGTCCCTTTTCTTCGACTATGGTCTGCCAACCTCCAGGCCAGACTCATGGATACCACTGGAGCTGCGTGTGTGTAGCAGAATGAATGGAAGCATTTTGTATTATTTGTGTTTCCTTGTATTACCTACGTACAGTCCCAAATACTTAAATGAGAGACCTGACATGCATTCTCCACCTACGTCCCCAGTTGCTGGAGATCTGGAGATCAGTGCCGGAGTGCTTTATGCACAACCCTTTCTGAACAAAGGGAACAGTCTTTATAACAGCTGGCTTGCTGTTCTCAGATAATTTTCCAGTGCCTAAAGCTGTGATAGACTAGTCACTGACAAGATGTGCTGACGTTACCCTTGTGATACTAGTCAAGTGTCGTGTTACCATCTTTAGAGGAGTGCAGCAAAATAGTTATTAATTTATTTCTGTTGTGAGGTACATACACACACATACCTGCACTGGGGTCACAAACTCACATTGCAAATAAACAAATCATATGATAAATCTCTGTTGCACAGACTTTAAGGTACAATGTTTTGTGTTTAGCAGAAAATCTGGGTAGGATATACTACAGGAAAGATGTCTTTGTGGATATGATTTATTTAATAACAGCCACAGAATCTGTCATGTTGTCAGACTTCTATGAATCATTTTAGTACTGCACAGGGCTACATTTGATATTCTGTATCTAAGCATCAGTCACTTTACAATGTCTGTATTTATTTATCTCAAAGTAATTTGTTAAAATTCTGTTTTTATGTGTGTGTGTGTTTTTTTTTTTTAAGGAAACATTTTGTTTCATTTCATTTGAAGTCATATTCGATTTTAAATATATCGAATATCTAAAAGTGCATTTGACTATAGCAAATTGACTTTACATTTTAATGTGGCATAACTCGTTAAAGTATGTTGCATTTAGAGGGTATTTTTAAGAACAGGCTGCAAGAATAGCTTCATTGTCAAGGTTATCTCTCCTGCTGTGTGTAGTACTGTGGGATGCTTTACTTCGTCTGGTAATCTCAGCTGTAAACAAATCTAGCCTTGAACTTAACATCTGTTGAAACTGAGCCATCTAAGCACTGCTCCCGACAATAGCTTAATTGTCTCTGCAGATATTATTTCTTTGCTCCCTTACATAAAAGGAAAAGTAAAAAAAAATTAAACAGAAACACATTGTTTCCTTGTGTTGCCCTTGTAAGTAAATCTTTACAGGCAAAACTGATGAAGTGCTACAGGCAGTTTTTATTAAGCATGGCAGAGCAAGTTTTAATATGTAAAATGAAGTTCATGCTGACAACGTGTAGAATGGTAGTACAGCATAAAAGTTTTTTTTACACCAGTTACCTGTCACTGGTGGTGTCTTAACTTGTTGGTCTGAGTGCATTATTAAGGATCTATGTGTCATCTGCACTGGTGCAAGAGAGAGTTGAGGCCCTGTCCATGGCCCAAGTCACCCATGTTTGATTAACAGCTTGGAAGCTTGATGGTGCAGATAGGGGAGGATGAACAGGCCCATCCTTGGGGAATGGGAGTGTGAAACAGGATGCATGCAGGCCATATCCCTTGTAGGAAGGGAGATAGCACAACACATGTACTTAGCAGGTGTTTAGAAGCATGTGTCTATATGAGGGAGAGCATAGTGTGTCTTCGCAGTAATGAAGATAGTTCTTCTGTTGAACAAGGATGGAGTTAGGGCCATAGAAACACTCTCAAGTTGCCAGGATGCCAGGGAATACAGAAACATCCAAATGCACAAGCATCCCTTGTGGCTTCCTGTCTAATAACTTTCCTGGGCAGCTCTTGGGCATTGAATGGGTTTAGCATCATGAGAGGGAAAGGCACAGGAGCAAATATCATAAAGGAAAAAAAGTCCTTTCTGTCATTGTACTTTTATGAGCCAGCGTGCTGAAAATGTATTTTTATGGGAATTCACTATCTGTTACAATGCTTTGATAAATGAAATTTCACAGATATCTCTGTAGATGTATTCCTGTGTTTTACCAAGGTCTTTCTCTTCTGGTTATATATCCACATACTGCAGGGTTTGTGGTCTACAGATTGCAAAGAAAGCTCTGTGTAGGACAGATTAGTACTAGTTAATTGTCTGGATATTTAGCTGGATGCTGAGCCAAGTCGTAGCTTTTTATAAAATTGGTGCTATTTCCTTTCCCTTCAGCTGTCTGTTTTCATTATCAGTGCCTTTTTTAGGCAAGGCTCAAAAGACAAACCCACCCCCATAGACAACACAAAGAAAAAAAAACTAAGGGTAATGCTGCTCAACGCCAGAAGTCTAAACCTCAAGATGCACGCACTCGAGACTCTCCTCAGTATGGAGAATATCGATATCTGTGCAGTAACAGAAACCTGGTTCCAGGCTCCCGGGAGCACCCCAGCCCTACCAGGCTATACTTCATACCATGCTTTCCAGCCCCAAAATTCGGACCAAACTACAAAAGGAGGGGGAGTATCCATATTTATCAAAGATACCCACACCACCAGGCTAGTGGCACTGCAAGAAGCTTCGGAGACCATCCATGTGAAACTAACAGTGGGCAAAACTGCCTTTCAGTTTGTAGCCTGCTACAGACCTCCTTCCCAAACACAGGAACCTCACTCGGCTTTCCTGAGAACACTGGAGAATATGAAGGTCTCTCCAAACACTATTATATTGGGTGACTTCAACTACCCATACTTCGATTGGGAAAACTACTCAAGCCCAAACACCCTAGCCCAACAGTTCCTAGAATTTATAAACTCAAATGCTATGGAACAACTGGTCACCACTCCCACAAGAGTGGAAAACATACTGGATCTGGTCATCACCAACATGGGGTCTCTATGTTCCACACCAGAGGTATACCCCTCAATGGTAAGATCAGACCATAAACAAATCTCACTGGACATCCATATTCCGTCCCCTCCCCCAGCCAAGGAAACCACTGTGAAGAACTTTTTAAAAGCAAACTTCACACTTCTCAAAACTGAGGTGGAATCCTTCAAAGCCCCCGGGCCAGTGGACAATATGGCCCAAAATGCAGAATCCTTTACAAAAGCATTCTGTGGACACCTACAGGAATGTATGGAGCATGCTATCCCAAATAAAACCAAGACTCACTCCTCTAAAGGCAGGAGACCTGTCTGGTGGACCCTGGCCATAAATAAGCTATACAACAGAAGGAGAAAGCTACTACATGACAGAGCAAAATCCCAAAAAGGGAAGGCGTCACTTGACCAGTACTAGCAAGAAACTATGATCCCTCATAAAATCTTCTAAGGCCAGCTTTGAAAGAAAAATTGCACAAGACACTAAAGATAATCACAAGGCCCTGTTTAGTTCTGTCAGAAACCTGGGAGGCAACTCCCAGATATGCTCTGAGTTAGTGCAAAATGACAAAAAAATCATTGAACCCACAGACATTGCCAACATCCTGGCAGAAAGGTTCAATGCAAACTTCTCCCCCCCCTTCCCCCCCAAAAGAGCAAATGTCTATCCCAACAGAGTGTAGCCTTCCTGAGATCACAGATGCACAGGTGAGAGCTGCCCTCTCCAAAGCTAAAAACACAGCATCAATGGGACCAGACGGTGTCCCGGGCTGCATCTTACATGAGCTCCAAGAAGAACTAAACCCTCATATAAAGTCACTGTTCAATCTCAGCCTTACTACAGGATATGTTCCCAAGGAATGGCGTACAGCAACAGTGGTCCCACTCCACAAAGGTTGTGCCACAACAAACCCCGGAAACTATCGCCCTATAAGCCTAACTAGCCTGGTCTGCAAAGCTATGGAACGTATCATCATGGAAATCATAAACAAAGACATTGGGAACCTCCAGACACTGGATCCTACCCATTTCAGCTTTGTTAAGGGCAGATCTTGCCTCTTGAACCTGGTCAACTTCTTTAAAACAGTTACCAAAGCCATAGACGAAGGGTAGGTAGTCCACACAGCCTACCTGGACCTCGCAAAGGCCTTTGACACAATACCCCACTCGGGCCTCATAAATAAGCTCACCAGCTTAAATATCAACCCCTATGTCACAAGATGGGTTGCAAACTGGCTCAGGGATAGAACCCACATGGTCAGAATAGCAGGTGCCATGTCAGACTCTAAACCAGTTACAAGTGGTGTCCCACAAGGCTCAGTCCTGGGACCTCTCTTGTTCGGTATATATTTTTCCGAGGTACAGGCTAACACGGGTGGACTATGGCTGACCAGGTTCGCAGATGACTGCAAACTAGGTGCTATAATCGACTCTCTGACTGACACAAGCATCCTCCAAAAGGGTCTCACAGAAGACGGATAACTGGTGCCAGAGCCATGGCCTAAAGCTAAATGCCAAAAAGTGCATAGTCATCCCCTTTGGAAAAAACAAAGTGCCCACAAATTACCACATAGGTGGTAATCCATTAAGTACGGAAGAAGTAATTAGGGACTTGAGGACCCAGGTAGATAGCAATCTCTCCTTTGACAATCACGTTGCCAAAGTGGTTAGAAAGACCTTCTATATAGCCCACCTTATCATGAAAGGGTTCACATCTAGATCAAGAGAGGTCATTGTGCCCCTCTACTCATCACTTATCAGGCCCATAATTGAGTACAATGCCCTGTTTGGGATGTACCTTACCCAACACCTTCAGCAACTGGAAAGACCCCAAAAGTATCTCACCAAGAGGATCAAGGGGCTCAAACAGATGCCCCATGCAGTTCGGCTAAAGAAATTCCAGCTGTACTCAGTTGCGTACCGCCTACTCGGAGGCGATCTGTGTCTGACGTATAAAGCCATGTCCAACCCAGAATTAATGGACATGCTTCACCTCAGGAAATCTAAATCCCTTAGAGCTACACGTTCCAGGGACCTGATCCTCAGCACAGAAATAAATAGGAGATGCTGGAGGGACAGATTCATATCCCAGAGGCTCCCCTCACTCTGGAACAAAATCCCAATCCATGTCAGGCAGAGCCCCTCACTAACCCTCTTCAAGAGAAATCTTGACAAATGGATGGGAGATCATAAGTTTACCCCTGGGATCGCTTCTGTGTCGCTGCTTGACAGAGGTACAGTAAACAAACCTTAAAAGGGCTACCTTCTGTGACCTACTATACAAAGGCACAGTCAACTAATCTAAAAGGGTGGCGAAAGCCAAACATACTCTGGCTAGGCTTATAAATGCCCTAGGGCAGATAGCCTAGTATCAACCTATGAACCTATAATACTCATTTTGACCATAGCATGTCTGTATTTGTGTCAAAGGTGGTTAAGTATTGTCCCCGGTTATTGCTGTTTAATGAAGCCACAGAGTTCATTTTAATAGCATTAATGATAATTTTTTTCTTCACTATTTCTTGATTTTTTGGGTAAACCTCCTATATAAGAAGTAGACTCGGAAATCTGTAGTTTCTTTTTCATAATTTTATACAGCTTTCATCAGTAGGCATCATCAGTAGATAATGGAGGTTTACCCAAACAGCAAAAAATAGTGAAGAAAATTAACTTTAGAGCTGTTAATACCAACCCTGTACTTCATGAAATAGTCTTACTGGTATTCACCTGCAGGTTAGCTAGTAGACAGCTTCTTTCAAGTAGATCTATAGCCTTCTGATATACATGTATAGCTGTTCAGAGTGAAGGTATGGATTCAGCACGACTGCCCTGCATTTGAGATTTTTGCTTGCCTTGCTAAGGCTTACATCAAAGAGTCTATGCACAAACACCTGAGTGTCAAACCAGTGGTTTGCAATTGTCACATTATCACTAAAATTTGAGCAGCTGAAATCCAAGTGAATTAGCCCTGCCATTTTTCATTTATTTAGTTTTAGGGCTGATTTTTCACTCCCCTGCATCATCCCTACAGTCTTCTGCCTCTGTGTCCCTATCCATCACTGAATCTACTAACTTCGCCAACTCCCCAGTTAGGCTGGGGCCAGTCAAGGAGCCTAAGGGTGTCTGGGGGGGGGGGGTGTTGCCATCATCTTATCACAAAGGGAGTCACTTTTTTGACCCACCCACTTCCCTCCCTCTAAGGTTTGAGTGGTTGCATCCAAGGGGCAGGTGTGCAATAAAGATTTCTAATGTTTCTCCCTGCCTGTGCAGCAGTTCAGCCATGTACCAATTTATTGTCTTTTTTGGACTAGCCCCCCTCTCAACATCAGCATCTCCAGCCTCCACAGGAGATCATTGATGGGAACACCATGGAGAGTGGCTTCTTTTGAACAGGATGGAAAAGGACTGATGATTGTCATTAAAAAGCTAGAGAACAAGTTGGAGAATTTGAAGGAATATTGCAAATAGACTGACTTGGTCATATTTGGCCTACCTCAGAAAACAGACCAAATGCCTATTTTATTTGTGCAGAAAATCTTGAGCAGGCTGGTTTGCCACTTATGACAGTTACTCTTTGCACATTGTTGAGTGAGCATGCTGGTCTCCAAGGTTAAAGTCTGTCCCATGATTCCCTTTGAGGTCTTTGATCCTCAGATTTTTAAACTACTTACATGGCCAAGATATGCAGCCTAGTATTTGCCAGCTGTATTGTGTTATAAAGGGGCAATGTGGATATGCATGAGGACGGACCTGTGTGCTTCAGCTGTGTGGCAGTATGAAGGTGTGAATAACAATGAAGTTCTCTGTTTCAACTATGGGGCAATATGGAGCTCTGCTTAATGATGAACCTCCCTGCTTCAGCTATAAGGCAGTGTGAAGGTAGGCACAGAGAGCTATAAGGCAGTATGAAGTTGTGTATTATGATATATCTCCTTGCTTCAGCTTTTGGGCATTACAAAGGTGTGCATTATGATGGATCTCGCTGCTTTATTGCTGACTAGTCAGAAAGAATATTAGGATGTTTGTTGCAAATTGCATTGTTCCCCTAGCCGGTGCCTGTGAAATACCACGTGGAGGACAATATACCTTTGTAGAGGAGGCAACACAAGCTTACACTGCTGTACTTGTTAAAGTGACTATGGAACTGATATAACAGTCTTGTGCTCTTCATTATATCACTATTGCAGTAGTCTGTATATTTATGGGAAGTATCCTGCCAATGATTTTTCCATCTAGCCAGTTCTACAAAACCACAAGTAACTTCCTCACATGCCATATGTCTGCTCCTAGCACCAGATGATATGTCAGTATAACAGGGGCATACGGACGCACCAAATTTCAGAAATTTCTTGACACTAGTTCACATATGCAGACTCTGGTCAATGCTGTACTTCATTTTTCCATGATGTTGGCTTCAGCATGTGGTCTTCAGGCAGATAAATACCCTTTTGGAGACCCTTCCTATTTCTTTTCAAACTGACAGAAACCTCCACTTCTGTCAGAAAAAGAAAGTGCGATTTGGGTACCAAATACCATACAAGGACTCTCAATCTAGTTGTTTTTACTGCTCAGAGACTGAACACGGTGTTAAATTGTGTTCAGTTTGTCAGTCATAAGCTTTGAAAACTGTTAAAGAGTAGGTTAAACTCCCTTTGCATTTACCTAGAAAATAGAGTCATGAAAACTTGGCATAGCAGCTATGGCATCACCCCCCCCCCCCCCCCATGTGGACCATTTCCCCCAGATGAAAATTAGAGAAAATTATTGAGTGATTGATAAAAATATATGATGTGAAGTTGTTCTATCTCACCTTCATTCTCACTGATGGGTTCTGAGATGATCCTTGGATCCAACTCGGCCAAATGCTAAAGCTCAAGGTCTTCAACCAGGTCGTGGCTTACTCCCTATCCCATGATGCACTGGTGCTTCCCTCAGATCTCATTTAACGCTGCAACAGATCGGGCATTTCACCAGTTCTGGCCAGTGAATATAAGTATTTTTCTAAAGTTTAATACTTTTTTTCTGAATATTTCATCCTTTATGTAGTAGTTAGAGGTTAGTTTAACCAAGTTAGTTTAGTGAATAACATGCCTTTCTCTCTTTCTCTTTTGTGGCCGTTTTTTTATTAGGCCTAGTTTAACTCCCTTTTCCCTTTTATTCAAGTTGATAGTCATACCCTTTTTATAGACAAATATATCTATGTGTGGTGTGTTTCTTGTTAGTAATATAAGAAAGCTTAGATATAGTTTTTTATGAGCCCATTTATTTATTTAGGGCTATTTCTTCTTTAAAATACAGCTTGTTTAAATTAGAAGGCTTTAAGGACTGTTTATAGTGTGATTGCTGTTTGTTCTAGGATTGCTAAGATGTCTCAGGAAAAATCTAAGTCTGGTTTCAAAAAATGCCCTAAGTGTGGGCAAAAGATGTCCATCATCTATTGGAAGAACCTTGGATCCTGGACCCAGTTCCAGATCTTCTGACTCATTCATCAGGGGCTCTTCATACTCCACTTCACACCCTCAAATTAACAGCTTGGCTGCTCCAATTCCAAGAATAGCCAGGTATCAAAATCTCTCAGCTACAGCTCAGCACTTTAAAATATCCTCCTATAAATCATCTAGCAGGAGGCTATACCTTAGTAAATGGAAGAGATTTTCTATATGGGTGTCTCAAAACAATATTGACCCATATCTAACCTCAGTTTCATCCATTTTAAGAGTTTTTGACCAAACTTTCCTATGAAGGAGCAGCTGCTGCAACCATTAGGGTTCAGTTAGCAGCAATCTCTAACTTTCACCTTAGTAATCAAGGGTCTAATATCACGTCCCACAGACTCTCCAAAGCCTTTCTTAAGGGCACCTCTCATTTGAGACCTCCCATTCGGTCCCCAGTCACACCATGGAATCTAAATTTTGTCCTTTCTTGTATCATTTTACCCCCATTCAAACCGGCCTCATCTTGTGACTTGAAATATCCATCATGGAAAACCATTTTACTAGTAGCTATTACATCAGCTCAGAGGTTTTCAGAGTTACATGCCTTGTCCATAAAACCTCCATATTTAATATTTCATAATGACAGAGTTTCTCTAAGGACAAATCCATCTTTTTTACCCAAGATATATTCAGAGACAAATCTCAACCAGACTATAGAATTACAGTTTTTTTCCCTAATTATTATAATAGCATGGAACATATACTGCACAAGTTGAACGTCCACAGGCAGCTTCAATTCTATTTACGCAGAACTAAGGACTTTAGAAAATCAGAACAGCTCTTTGCTTCGTTTTCGGACTCAAAGAAAGGTGCTTCAGTGGTAAAAACCACCTTGTCCAAATCAGATTGTATCTCTTTTACATATGATTCTGTCCATTCACCATTAAATAAAAAAATAAAGGCCCACTCAAATAGAGCTGTTTCCACATCTTCAGCCTTGCTGGCCAGACTACCAATAGATTCCATTTGTGCAGTAGCCACATGGTCTAGACCTCATACCTTTATCAATCATTACAAATTGGACAAGGCCTCCAGGGACAGGGGCTCCTTTGGTTCCACTGTCCTGAGGAATATACTCCCATGAGCCACCCGAGAAAGATGGTGCTTGGGAAGCTAACCCATCAGTGAGAATGAAGGCGAGATAGAACAACTTGAAATAAAGAAGTTATGTACTCACCATAACGTTCCATATGAGTTGTTCATCTCACCTTCATTCTTACGATCCATCCTCCTACCCCCTACCAGGTCTTGTGGACTGAGAAGTTGAAACAAGCTGAGCAAGCTGAGTTGCCTTTAGCCCTTATCTAGTGTATCCTTGGATACTAATTTTTTGGGGGGGACTTATCTAGTCATTTAGTTGGCAGCAAACAAGATCTGAGGGAAGCACTGGTGCATCATGGGATAGGGAGAAGGCCACAAACTGGTTGAAGACTTCGAGCTTTAGCACTTGGCCAAGTCGGAGCCGAGGATCGGCTCTGAACCCATCAGTGAGAATGGCTTGTTGGATCATGGGCTAAATTCTTGACTAAGCTTGTAAGGGCCAAAGAGCCAATAGCCTAGTAACTTCCAATGATCGTATGATCATACAGTTGGGGGTCCTCTCGGCTCCATCCCCACAGGTCAAGTCAAGAACAGTGCTAATGACCCCATCACTGTGACTCCATTGCATGCCTGCTCTTTGGAACTAAAGCCCTTGAATCGGAATACTCCCACAGCACCTATGTCAGAGCTGATAGTGCCTTCCACTTCGGCCCCAACTATTCCCTAGTCTCTCTTGACCCCAACATTGTCAGATCAGAACAAGAGTCAGAGCCAAAGCATCAGAGCTGGTACTCAAGGGACAGGTCGACTCCAAAACTTTCAGATCCATCCCTCTCCAGAGGGCCTCAGCTCTTGACAGCTTGGCTGTGATGTTGGCGGTGGATTTGGGTTGGGGCCTCTGGAGCTCTCTCTGAACCCCCCCTTATTAGAGATATCTCTTCACCTACAATTTCCTCTTTAGCTTTCAAGGCTTTCCAGCAGGTTCTCTCCAAGTCGAAAGAGGAGCTGCCTCCATCTTATTAATATCCATCCCAGTTGCCTATGTATACTGTAGGAAACAGACTTTTAAATGGAAGCAGTTAGACTCATTGCTGGAATCTGTCATTGAAGACATAGGTTTAGATGAAGTGGAGGGTTCCCTTAGATCCCCTTTGGAGACATCTCCTTTGGCAAAATCCTAGAATTGATGAAGCAGAAAGGAAGATGGTCCACCACTGCACCTTCCCCAGAAGAATCCATGTTCCTAGAGGAGATTAGAACTGGCTCTTTTACTGCCTGGGTGGTTCCCCCTCCTGAAACCATCATTGATTTGGTAGTACAGAGGCCTGGAGGAGCCTGATACAGCAGAGACAATTCCCAAGAAACCGGGCAAGATTTTGGTAGCACCAAAGAACAGAGCTCACTGGAGTAAAGGTCCCCATGTAGATACCATGGTCATAGAAGCAGCCGTGAAGAAAGAGTTCTCCAAAGAAAGTATGTCTGTCTACCCCCAATAGAGAATCTAGGGCTTTGGACAAATTTGTCAAATGGACTTATGCTTCAGTGACTTTTTCTTTGTAAGAACTGAATTATCTTGCTCATATTACATGTTTCCAAAGAGATTTGGCCAAGGAGATCAGCAATTCTCTTTCAAGTAATTTGCCAGTGGATATCCAAAAGAATGTGGAATTTAAGTTATCTCACTTAAATTCCCTCTCTAACGCTTCCATGCTTCTGTTTTCTAATGCAGCTGATGGAGCAGCAGATGCTGGCATAACTGTATTCTGCCTTTCCTGGATGTAATTGTGCAATTTTGCTGAAGGCTTTAAGATGTCCTTCCTTTGCACTCCCTTTGATTGTTCCGCTTTGTTTAGACTGAAAGTTAAGGTGACAGTTATCAGAAGCAAACAGGACAGTAAGGCCCTGTCTGCTACAGGAATCCATTCCTCAAACGACCTTTTCCAGAAGTCAACGAGGAGGAAAGAAGATGTGGTTCAGAAAATCACAGCATTTTGAATACGATGCTTCCACAAACTAAATGCCCCCCCTTGGCAGAGGAGGGGTTAATTTTAATGGACATCATCCTAGGGGCAGAGGCAGTCTGCAAAACCAAGGATTTTGCAGTCCCTTTTTGGAGAAATCATTTTAGTGCTCTTGAAGGTTTGACCAACTATCACACTTTATTGGGGCAGTGCTTGTCCCTACACCCTCAAACCTGGCAGGCCATCATTTCAGACTCTTGGGTGTTGAGGACAATAACCAGAGAATACACCATCCCATTTTTTCCTCTCCTCAAATAAAAACAAGGATTCCTTTAGTGCCACCCCAACAAATGGAATCTGCACAGCAGAAGTCAAAAAGCTATTGGAGAAAAGGGCCATCCAGCAGGTCCCGTCATACCAGATAGGTTCCCATATCTGTTCCAGGTTCTTTTTAGTTCCAAAGAAGACAGGGAACATAAGGCCTATTTTGAACCTAAGCCATGTAAATCAATTTGTGAAGCAGACAAAATTCTGGATGGTAGTAGTTCAGTCCATTTTACCTCTACTCAGAAGGATGACTGGATGTGCTCACTAAATCTGCAAGATCTAGCTGGAGCCAGCCTTGCTGTGACCTCTTTACATCCTACCTAAATGACAAGTGCAGCCGTTACTTCACCCTAATCCTTCCTCAGGGTCAGTCACCGAGGGATGCCATGATCCACAGTTGGCTATTGGATCTTATCTATGCCTTTCCCCCTTTTCCACTGATCAGAGAAATCATTAAGAGAACCAGAAGATCCAAGGTGAAAGTAATCCTCATTGCCTCTTATTGGTCTTGGCAAGTCTGGTTCCCTTATCTTTGGTCTCACCTCCTATGTTCTCCCCTGACACTGGCTTACAGCCAAGATCTTCTATCCCATCCATCCGGACATCTCCTCCCGGATCCAGAAACCTTGAATTTAACTGCTTGGTTCCTCCAGTTCTGTCGATAGCCAGAGATGTCAAATTTTCAGACAGTGTAGTACATATCCTTATGGCTTCACAGATGTCTGGCACCAGGAAGGTATATCAAAGTAAAGGGAAAAGAGTTTCCTTTTGGGCTAAAGGAAAGGATGTAGATCCTTTTTCTGCACCCCTTCCTTCCATTTTAGAGTTTTTGACAGAATTGTTCCGAAAAGGTTCTAGCTTTTTCAAAAAGTACAACTTGCAGCCATTTTTTAATTTTCACCTAGCGCACAATTAGACTCGTGTAGCCTCTGTAAAGGTATCTGAGGCTTTTCTTATATGAAATTTCCTTCTTCATAGGTTCATAGGTTGGTACTAGGCTATCGGCCCTAGGGCCTATACAAGCCTAGCCATAACAATTCCCTGGCTATTTCTTCCCACACTATTTACTTCCCTGGACCCCTGTCTAGCAGCGGACTGACATGATACCTGGGGTGAATTTCCTTTCTCCCATCCAGTCATCAAGGTTCCTTTTGAAGAGGGCCAAAGAGGTGCTCTGCTTGACATGTATAGGCAGTCTATTCCAGAGTCTGGGGAGTCTCTGGGTCAGGAACCTATCCCTCCAGCATGTTTAGTTTATTGTAATGACAAGGTTTAGATCCCTGGAGCGTGTGGCTCTGAGAGATTGGGATTTTTTTAAGTGTAGCATGTCCAACAGCTCTGGGTTTGACATGGCCTTGTATGTTAAGCAGAGATTGCCTCGGAGTAGATGATATGCGACAGAGTATAACTGGAGTTTTTTAAGGCAGTCAGCATAGAGCATCTGCTTTAGGCCTGTGATTCTTTTAGTGAGGTATTTTTGCGGCCTTTCCAGTTGTTGCAGATGTCTTGAGAGGTGCATACCAAATGGGACGTTGTATTCTATAATGGGTCTAATGAGGGATGAGTACAGCGGGACAATGACCTCCTTTTTTCTGGATGAAAAGCCCTTAGTGATGAGGTGTGCCACATAAAAGGATTTCCTGACTGTTGTGGCGATGTGGTTATTGAAGGTGAGACCACTGTCCACCTGTGTCCCTATGTCTCTTCTCACACTTTCAGTGTTTAGTGTACTGCCATCTATGTGGTAATTCACGGGTACATGTTTTTTCCCAAATGGGATAAC
This sequence comes from Protopterus annectens, assembly GCF_019279795.1. Classification (NCBI taxonomy): domain Eukaryota; kingdom Metazoa; phylum Chordata; order Ceratodontiformes; family Protopteridae; genus Protopterus; species Protopterus annectens. The sequence goes on along the minus strand of NC_056729.1, from coordinate 491,940,262 downwards.
TATACATTTCTTGGCATTGAGCTTGAGCCCATGGCTCTGGCACCAAGCACCTGTTTCTGTAAGGCCCTTTTGTAGAATATCGACATAATTTGGGGATTCAATAATGGCTCCCAGTTTGCAGTCATCTGCAAACTTTGTTAGCCAGAGTCCCTTAGTGTTGGCCTGTACTTCAGAGAAGTAGATGCCAAACAAGAGAGGTCCCAGGACTGAACCCTGAGGTACTCCACTTGTCACTTGTCTGGAGCTGGATTTGGAGTCAGCTACTTTTACAGTGTGGGTTCTCTCAGTAAGCCAGTTGGCAACCCATCGAGTGACATAGGGATTAATGCCCAGCTTAGTAAGTTTATCTATGATTCCAGAGTAGGGGATGGTGTCAAAGGCCTTGACGAGGTCCAGATAGGCTGTGTGGACTGTCTTACCCTTGTCCACGGCTCTGGAGACTGATTCTAGAAGTCAGTCAGGTTCAGGAGACAAGATCAGCCCTTCATGAACCCAAACTGGGTGTGGTCCAGTGTTTTAAGGTTGCCAGTGTCTTTGTTTATAAGTTCCATGATAATACGTTCCATGGCCTTGCAGATCAGGCTCGTCAGACTGATGGGGTGGTAGTTCCCGGGATCCAAGGTGGATCCCCCCTTGTGGAGTGGGATAGCTGTAGCTGAGCGCCACTCAATGGGCATGAAGCCTGAGGTGAGGGTATGATTAAACATGACACTTAGGTGAGGTGCCAGTTCATTTTATAGTTCATATAGTACACAGCCCGGGATGTCATCTGGTCTCATGGATGCTGTATTCTTAGCTTTGGAGAGTGCATTTTTTACCTGTGTGGCCGTTATTACGGGAATTTGGCAATCTTCTGGTATTGAGGTGGGCCATTTAGGGGGTGAGAGGGGGTGAGGTTGGCAGTGAATCGATCTGCCAGGATATTGGCAATATCCTTGGGATCAGTATATTTAATGCCATTCTGTTGTAGCTCAGAGCAGATCTGAGCATTGCCATTTAGATTCTTGACATAGTTATAGCATGCCTTGTGGTTGTCTTTGGAATCTTTGGCAGTTTTATTTTCGTAACTAGCTTTGGTGGATTTTATGAGGGATCTCAACTTCTTAATGAGGCTGGTAAGGGAGTTTATTGCATCCTGGGATTTTCGTCTTTTCTGCAACAGTTTCTTCCTTTTGTTGTAAAGTTTGTTTATGGCAGGGGACCACCAGATTGGTTTCCTTTTTTTGGAGGAGAACATCTTGGTTCTATTTGGGATGGCACGATTCATGCATGAGTGGATGTGCTCATACAATGCCTTAGTGTAGGACTCAGAAGTTGAACTTTCAGTTCCCGTCTGCATGTGTGTCATGAAGTTTGTAACCTCTGACTTGAGTAGCATGAAGTTGTCTTTGGAGAAGTTTTTTTATGGAGGTTTCCTTACTGGGGGGTGGGGGTGGGATGTGGATGTTAAGGGTTATTAGCTTATGGTCTGACCTGACCAACGAGGGGGTGACCATAGGTGTGGAGCATTGATTTCCCATGTTGGCAATGACCAGGTCTAGGATATTGGAGTCCCTGGTGGGACTATGGATTAATTGATCCAGGGCATTGGAATTTATGAATTCCAAGAACCGTTGGGCAAAGGTGTTGGTACATAAGTAAGTTTTCCCAGTTAATGGCAGGGTAGTTGAAATCACCGAGTATTAGGGTGTTTGGTTGTATATTAATATTTTCCAGTATGTTTAGAAAGGTGTAGTGAGAATCTTGGGGCATGGTGGGGGATCTGTAGCAAGCTACAGTTTGGATTGCAGTCTTACCTAGTGTTAGTTGCACCTGCAGAATTTCAGACGCATTGTGTTGGGCAACTAACCTGGTGGTGTGAATATCCTTGGTGAATATGGACACTCCTCCACCTTTAGTGTTTCGATCCTGGTTTGGTGGCCGAAAAGTGTGGTAAGAATTGTAGCCTGGTATTGCAGGGGTGCTCTATGGAGCCTTGAACCAGGTCTCAGTTACTGCACAGATATTGATGTTCTCCATTTTTAACAGTGCCTCGAGAGAGAGTGCATTTTGAGGTTTAGACTTCTAGCATTGAGTAGCATTACCTTCAGATTTTGCATGCTTGTACCTATTACGGTGGTGGTTTTGTTCTTTGAACTTTGCCTAAAAAAGGCACTATAGGGGTGGCAAGAGCCTTAGCCAGTAACCTGAATCCCAGGGGCGACAGGTGCAGACCATCTCTGGCAAAGCATTGTGGTCTGTCGATCATGTCATCCCAGGCAGACACATACTGGATCCCCTTTGAATGACACCAGAAGCTTAGCCAATTGTTGAAGTCAGTCATTTTGTCCTTACATTGTGGTATCATTCTGGGCGAAGGCAGGATGCTACTCAGGGCTAGGGTCATACCTGCCTGGGCCACATGATCCGAGAACTCTTCCATGTCTCTTTTCATGTAGTCCAGGGAGGTACGTCTCAAGTCATTCACTCCAACATGGACAATGACAGAGTCATATTTGTACTTGTTGTGGAGTGACTTGAGTGCATGAGTTATGTGGCGGATCCTGGCACCTGACAGGCAGCTCACTGTAATTTTCTCCTTGTTCAGCCTGGTGAGTGGGACATCAGTGTGCCTGACTATAGAGTCACCTATGACTAAAGTGTTAGGTATGTTGTCTTGCCTTAGTAGCTGTTGCTGGTTGGCACACTGGTGTTGTGAGCTATGTGACACTTTGGTTGTGATTGGTGTTTGTTTGCGTTTCAGCTTCAGAGGTCCTTGTTACTTGGGCCGGTTACAGTTAAGGGCCTCCGCATATGTGGATTTAGTGTTGCTATGTGTGGGTGTTGGTGGTGTGAGTTTAGAAGGGTTATGTGTTGCTTGAGGTGTAATGCAGGTGTTAGCCTTCTCCTCTTATTGTCTAGCACAATCTTGGGTGGTGAGAGCTTTGCTTCCAGTTTGGCTATGTAAGTGCATCTCTCACAGGTTGTAGTGTTGGGTGGTAGGTGAAGAGAGTTGTCTGTGTACATGAGGCAATTGCTGCATTCCCTCAGTATGCCGAGATTCCCCAGGTTCATTAATTCACCAGATTCATCCCCCTATAAGGGACCCAGTTCCTCCATGGAATATTACAGTGATGCTTCAAGCACTTATACCGCCTCTTTTTGAACCAGTAGCTTCTGTAGACTTAAAGTTCTTAATATGGAAGACAATCTTTTTGGTAGCAGTTACTTCTGCAAAATGAATTTCAGAGTTGCAGTCCTTTCGTGCAAACCACCATATCTGTTTTTTTTTTTTCATAAAGATAGGGTTTTTCTAAAACCAAATCATCCCTTTATTCTGAAGGTAGCATCTAAATTCAGTTTAAACCAGTCCAAAGTTTAAAAATAACGGAGAATATACTTTGCATTTGATTGATGTCAACAGACAACTTAGGTTCTACCTACATAGAACTAAAGATTCCAGGAAGTCAGACCAATTGTTGTTATTCAAAGCAAAACTGGAACATGGGGTTTCCAAGGTCACTCTCTCAAGATGGCTTTCAAATTGTATTAATTTTGTTAATGACAAACTGGGTTTATCATTAATTAAGAATTCAACAGCTCATTCATCAGTGGTAGTGGTGACTTCCTCAGTTTTTCAACATAACTGTCCAGTTGATGAGATTTGTGCTACTGCCACCTGGTCTACCATCCATACCTTTTTGTTTAAGTATAAGTTGGATGTATAATCCAGATCTCTTACCTCATTTGGTTCTGCTGATCTTAGAAATATCCTTCCTTGATGCCACCCAGACAAATTACTAACTGTGGAATCTGTCCCAACAGTTGAATCAGACAGAAATGGGCAACATTGGATATGAAAGTTATGTACTTACTATAACAAGAGATGTGTTGTCCTATTTTCATCTGGCTCAACATCTCTCCTTCCCCCTTCCAAATTGACAACTCATGTACTTTGAAGAACAGATGGCACTCTAGAGGAGTCTTGCTAATGTAAACCTCAATAGGTTAGTTGCTTTTCTTCACATGGGACCCCCTTTTTTGTATTGAACATGCTCTTTGACTGGCTGTTAATATTGGAAGCATATAACCTTATGTTAGGCAAACTTGAACTGGGGTATTTTCATGAAGGGAAAGGAATTATGTTTAGGGGATGAGTTAGAGCCTTGAATCCAAAGGTTTAAAGGTGCCAAGACCAGATCTTAGTCGGATCCAAATCCAAACAGTTGAATCAGGCAAAAACAGGACAATACTGATCTAGTGATGATAAGTTGTCTATCTCGCCTTCATTCTTGCTGATCCTCGGCTCCGACTCGGCCATCTTCAATAGCTCGAAAGCTGTTTACTGGCTCGAGGCTACTCCTTATCCCATGATGCCTAGCGACAGCTACCCAGATCTTGTTTTCCGCTTCAGCTGCGAGATGTATCGTTTTCTGGCTCAGGCTTGTAGATCTTGTTTGCTGCTTCAGCTGCAAGATGTGTCGTTTTCTGGCTCAGGCTTGTATTTTTCAAATTTTTGTGTAAAAATATTCTCTTAGACCCTTTAAACTAACAGATATTTTACTTGGTTTTATTCTGTACGTGTTGTTGAAATACTTTGTTCCTCTAAGTTTCCCTTTTATTTAGAAATCGTTTAAGTTAGAGAGTTCTCCCCCTCCCCCACTCCCTAGGATAACCGTTTAACTTAGAGGCTTTCCTTTCCTGTTTTGCTATCTTTCAAAAAAAAAAAAAAAAAAAAAGACAAGAGATTGTATTTTTATAGGTGTATCTTGTTTAGAATAGTACTTATTTGTCTGTCTGTGTTTACCTTGTGGTACTTAGTTTTTTTGTAGTTGGGTCATGTCTAAGGAAGCTAAAGTATCTGGTTTTAAAAAGTGTGACTCATGCTGTCAGAAAATGTCTCTGACAGATGGGCACACTAGCTGCGTTTATTGTTTGGGCGCTGTTCACCTGCAGGACTCTTCTTCTATTTGCCATGCCTTTAGTCCACGGGTCCTGTAGGAGCGTAAGAACAAATTAATCCTTAGGGGTCTGTTAAAGCCTTAGGATTCAACGGCAAAGAGTTCCCAGCCAGTGAAATCCCCAAAATCCGCTAAACCGTCGGCTCCACCTTCGGAGCCGACTCCTGTACAGGATTTGCAAAGTATATCGGTTCCGGCTGGCACCGACAAGACAACCCCTCTGTCAGCTCCATTGGATGTTTCGGTGCCGTCTCGGAGCCAAAAGAGGCTGAGGTCCCGTTCATTAGAGTCAGTTAATTCGGCTCCTCGGTCTCCATTATTGCAAAGTGAACGTAGCCACCATTCATCACACTCCTCTCGATCCTCTAGGCTGTCGGATTATGATGTCATGATCATGAGGTTGCTTAAATCACAGGCACTAGCAAAATTATTGTCTAGCCCTGCTCAACAGGTATCGGCTCCATCCACCTCCTCTTCTGTTCCTCCTCCGACTCCATTGAGTTTGGAGCCGGAGTCCATTGGGGTTCGAGTAGTGGAATTGTCGGCTCCGATCACGATCTCTCCTTCGGTTCCGACTTCGGCTCCGATTACCTCGATAGTCCCTTCGATCGAGGAATCTGGACACCAAGGCTCCCTCACCGGCTCCGAGGGGGCGAATGGCATTGTACCCTTGTCCGACCCCGTTCTCCCTCTCGGAGCATTGGCACAGGTGAGCTCGGCTCCAACATCAGCCTCAGAGCCATCCCCCTCGGCGCAGAGAAAAATTCCTATTTCCTCGGAAACAGAGCTTTCTCTGCCTCGAGGCAGGGACGCCTTTGAGGTCATGCGGAGTGTGCTGTCCCCCGAGATAGCTCCACTACCAGCCTGACCGGCTCCTTCCCCCGTAGTGTCTGTGCCAACCTCTGCTCCTCCTCCAGACCTCAAGCGTAGGGAACCAATGTCCCAGGTCACCCCATTGGGTGTTTCCTCTTCTTCCGAGGCCTCCCCTGATCACTCAGAGGAGCCCCCTCGGAAGAAGAAGTGCAAGAGGAAGCCCATTGACTCCCCTGAGTCTGTCACTTCTGATACAGACTTAGATGAATCGGAAGGATCCCCGAGATCCCCCTCTGAAGATGTTTCCTTTTCGGACATCCTGGAAATGCTTAGGCGGAGGGGGAACTGGAATCCTCTAGCCCCTAACAAGGATGAGTCTGTATACCTGGACGCTTTCGGTTCCTGACCTTCCACCTCCTGGGTTTCTCCTCTGTTCGACCCACTTATGTCTGTAGTGGCTCGAAAGGCTTGGTCAGCTCCGGACACAGTGGAACTAATTCTGAGGAGACCTGGTAAATTTATTACAGCCCCCCAGGATAAGCAATTCCTTTCTAAAGGTGTGCCCGTTGATGCCATGGTGGTAGCAGCAGCCACCAAAAAAGAGTTAGGAGAGACCTCTTCATCTGTTCATCCCCCTAACAAGGAGTCAAGGACGATGGACAGGTACGGAAAGCGAATGTTTGCTTCAGCGACCTTCTCCATGAGGTCCCTGAACTATCTATGTCATTTTACTCGCCTTCAAAGGGATCTTCTTAAAGAGCTTGGAGATACCCTTCAAGATCCTACAGCTGAGGAAGTACAAGCCAAAGTAGCTTCCCAGCTAGCGACTCAATTCTGTAGTTAACTCTTCCATGAGGCTCATTTCCTATGCAGCCAGTGGAGCAAGTAGAGCCGCGGGCACGGGTGTGGCCCTCAGGAGGCATGCTTGGATGCAGCTGTGTCACTTTGCGGAACCCTTTCGAGCGTCCTTCACCAATACCCCCATTGATGGCACCTTTCTCTTTGGGCCACAGTTGAAAGACACGTTGACTAGGTGTGAGCAAGAAGGCAAGACTCTCTCTGCCGTGGGAGTCCATTTTTCCACTCCCTCCAGACCTTACCCCAAGGGTCAGAAGAGTGGGAAGATGTGGTTCCTCAAATCTCAGGGAGCCTTGCCTGACACACGTAGTGATTTTTCCTCCAGAGGCAAAGGGGGAAACAACAATAACATATGCCGCCCTCATGGCAGAGGGGGTCCGCAGAACCAGGGCAACAGAGATTCCTTCTCTGACAAGCCCTTTCAACATCCCTGAAGGGTTGCCCGGCTGCTCACCTCTGGAGGCAGTCGGGGGAAGACTTTCGCTGTACCCAAAAGCCTGGCAAAATTTAACAAGAGACAGATGGGTAGTGTCCATTATATCCGGAGGTTACAAAATTCCCTTCCATCAATCCCCCTTGCAGTCAAAGAAGGCCCTTCCAGATGCTCCACCCCATCTGAAGGAGCAAGCAGTAATAGAAGTTTCAAAACTGCTAGAAAAAGAGCCATTCAGGAAGTCCCCGCAGACCAGCATGGATCCGGAACTTACTCAAGGTTCTTTTTGGTACCAAAAAAGACGGGACTGGAGACCGATTCTGGATCTCAGCAGACTAAACAAATCTGTACAAAGAACAAAGTTTCGGATGGTCACTCTACAGTCCATTCTACCCTTCCTGGGTCAGGACAATTGGATGTGCTCGATAGATCTTCAAGATGCGTACTACCATATCAAGATGGACAGATGCTCCAGGACATTTCTTTGCTTTCGGGTGGGGGCCAGTCATTACCAGTTCAGAGCTCTGCCCTTTGGTCTCACCACAGCCCCCAGGGTGTTCACCAAATGTATGGCAGTGGTCACGGCTCACCTGAGACGTCAAGGATTCCAGGTGTTTCCATATCTATATGACTGGCTCCTCACTGCTACCACCAGGCATCAACTCTTACAAGCGCGGGATTATACAATCACATGTTGCACCCAGCTAGGTATTACAATAAATTTCAAAAAAATCTGCCTTGTTGCCCTGTCAGTCTATCACTTTCATAGGAGCAGAATTAAACACAGGGGAAATGTTTGCAAGGTTACCACTGGCAAGATTGTCCACAATTCATCAACAAGTGCAAATCCTAATGCAGAGCAAAAGGATCCAAGTCAGGTATGTCCTTCAAACTCTGGGCTCCATGGCAGCTGCCATTCTTCTACTTCCATTAGCGCGTTTCCACATGAGAATTCTTCAGTGGCTTCTTTTCATGCAGTGATCTTTCCAGGAGCTACCCATGACTCACATGATCCTGATCATGGAGGCATGCAAAAGGCGCCTTTCTTGGTGGATGGTCTCCCCACTAGTGACTCAGGGCAAACCTTTCATACAGCCCCCTCCGGTAGCCACAGTGACTAGAGACACCTCCCTGATAGGGTGGGGGGACATTATCTGGACAGGACAGTTCAAGGCACTTGGCAACCTTACGAGTACCATCTGCACATAAATGTCCTAGAAATGAGAGCCGTGCTCCTAGCATTGCAAGCCCTTCAAGACTATCTTCCTTCTGGGACCATTGCAATTCAAACAGACAACATGTCAGTGGTGTGGTACATCAACAAGCAGGGTTGAACCAGATCCTACCCCCTGTGTCGAGAAGCACTCAGACTTTGGCAGTGGGCAATTTCCTCCAACATTTTCTGATTGCGATGCACATCCCTGGGAGATCCAACGTCATAGCGGACAGGCTCAGCAGAGCTATTCTCATGCCTTACGAGTGGTCTCTGAATCAGGAAGTTGCGGATCTTATCTTCCGCGAATGGGGGCAGCCTTGCTGTGATCTGTTTGCCACCCCTCTCAACAGCAAATGCAGCAACTACTTCTCCCTTCTTCCATTTCCAGGTCACATACCCAGAGACGCTGTAATCCACGATTGGCCTCAGGGACTTCTTTATGCCTTTTCTCCATTTCCCCTGATACCGAAACTCATACAGAAGGCAAAATTGTTGGGTTGCAAAATTATCCTCATTGCCCCATACTGGCCTCGACAGATATGGTTCCTGTTCCTGCACCATTACCTTCTCAATCAGCCCTGGACTCTGGACCCGATTCCAGATCTCCTGATTCATCAATCAGGCAGGTTGCATTAATCCCTCCAAACTCTCCAGCTCACAGCTTGGTTGCTCCACTTCCAACCTTAGCCAGGCTTCCCAGCATTTCCCCAGCAGTCCGCGAGATTATCGTTTCCTCTCATAGGTTCATAGGTTCATACTAGGCTATCTGCCCTAGGGCATTTATAAGCCTAGTCAGAGTGTGTGTGGCTTTCACCACCCCTTAGGATGAGAATACTATACCCATTAGTTTGCTGTGCCTCTGTCCAGCAGTGACACAGAGATGATTCCCGGGGTAAACCTACGATCTCCCATCCACTCGTCAAGATTTCTCTTGAACAGAGTCAGTGAGGGGCTCTGCCTCACATGGACTGGGATTCTGTTCCATAGTGTAGGGAGTCTCTGGGTGATGAATCTGTCCCTCCAGCACGTCCTATTTATATCCGTGTTGAGGTTTAAGTCTCTTGCTCTCGTGGCTCTGGTGGATTTGGATTTTTGAGGTGGAGCATGTCCATTAATTCGGGTTGGACATGGCCTTGTATGTGAGGAACAGATCACCTCTGAGCAGGCGGTATGCGACTGAATAGAGCTGGAGTTTCTTCAGTCGGGCAGCGTATGACATATGTTTGAGCCCCTTTATCCTTTTGGTGAGGAACTTTTGGGGTCTTTCCAACTGCTGCAGGTGTCGGGTAAGGTACATTCGAATGGGGCATTGTACTCAATCATTGGTCTGATAAGTGAAGAGTACAGGGTACAATGACCTCTCCTGATCTGGATGTGAATCCCTTCATGATCAGGTGGGCAATGTAGAAGGTCTTCCTAACCACTTTGGTAATGTGAGTGTCAAAAGAGAGGTTACTGTCAACTTGGGTCCCCAGGTCCCTGATAACTTCTTCCGTGTTTAATGGATTACCACCTATGTGGTAATTAGGGGTTACCTTGTTTTTCCCAAAGGGTATGACTATACATTTTTTGGCATTTAGCTTAAGGCCATGGCTCTGGCACCAGTTATCCATTTCTATGAGACCTCTCTGGGGGATGTCTGTGTCTGATGGAGTGTCAATTATGGTGCCCAGTTTGCAGTCATCTGCAAATTTTGTCAGCCACAATCCCCCTATGTTTGCCTGCACTTCAGAAAAATAAATGCCGAACAAGAGGGGGCCCAGGACTGAGCCCTGTGGGTCACCGCTCGTGACCGGCTTAGAGTCTGACATGGCACCAGCAACTCTAACCCTGTGGGTTCTGTCCTTGAGCCAGTTTGCAACCCATCTTGTGACATATGGGATTACATCTAAGCTGGTGAGCTTTTCTATGATGCCCGAGTGGGGATATTGTGTCGAACGCTTTTGCTAGGTCAAGGTAGGCTGTGTGAACTGCCTTACCCTCATCAATGGCCTTAGTGACTGTTTCGAAAAAGTCAACCAAGTTCAAGAGGCAGGATCTGCCCTTGACAAAGCCAAATTGAGTAGAATCCAGTGTCTGTAGGTCCCCAGTGTCTTTATTTATGAGTTCCATTATGATCCTCTCCATAGCTTTGCAGACAAGGCTCGTCAAGCTTATGGGGCGGTAATTTCCAGGGTCTGTAGAAGCACCGCCTTTGTGGAGTGGGACCACAGTTGCCGTACGCCATTCTTTGGGTACGTATCCTGTAATAAGGCTTAAGATTAAACAGTAGCCTTATGTGTGGGTTTAGTTTCTCATTGAGTTCATGTAGCACACAGCCGGGGACACCGCCCGGTCCCATTGATGCTGTGTTTTTTGCTTTAGAGAGAGCAGCTCTCACCTGGGCATCTGAGATGTTTGGGAGGCTAGACTCTGGTGGGATAGATATTTCTCCTTTTGGGGGGGAGGGAGGGGAGAAATTAGCACTGAACCTGTCTGCCAGTATGTTGGCAATGTCTGTGGGTTCAGTGATTTTTGTATCATTTTGGACTAATTCTGAGCATATCTGGGAGTTTCCACCCAAGTTTCTAACATAGCTAAAGAAGGCCTTATGATTGTCTTTTGTGTCTTTAGCGATTTTTCTCTCAAAGTTGGCCTTGGATGATTTTATGAGTGAACGTAGTTTTTTGCTAGTATTGATCAGAGATGCCTTCCCTTTTAGGGATTTTGCTCTGTCATGTAGTAGCTTTCTCCTCTTGTTGTAGAGTTTGTTTATGGCTGGGGTCCACCAGACCGGCGCTTGCCTTTGGTGGAAAGGGTCTTGATTTTATTAGGGATTGCTTGATCCATACATTCCTGGAGGTGCTCGTAGAAGGCATTTGTAAGGGTTTCAGCAGCGTGGGTTGTGGTTTCCACTGGCTCGGGGGCCTTGAAGGATACCACTCCAGTCTTAAGAAGTGTGAAGTTTGCTTTTGAGAAGTTCTTCACTGTGGTCTTTTTTGCTGGGGTTGGGGGCGGGATGTGGATCTCCAATGAGATTAATTTATGGTCTGATCTCACCCATGAGGGATATACTACCGGTGTGGAGCATTTTGTCCCCATGTTTGTGATGATCAGGTCTAGTATATTTTCTCCTCTTGTGGGAATGGTGACTAGTTGTTCCATAGCATTTGAGTTTATAAACTCCAGGAACCTTTGGGCTAGGGTGTTGGGGCTTGAGTAATGTTCCCAGTCTATGTTTGGGTAGTTGAAGTCACCCGATATGATGGTGTTTGGAGAGACATTCATACTCTCCAGTGTCTTCAGGAAGGCTGTGTGGGTTTTCTGAGTTTGAGAGGGTGGTCTGTAGCATGCTACAAACTGTAGGGCAGTTTTACCTATGGTTAATTGCACCTGGATGGTCTCTGATGCTTCATGCATTGCCACTAACCTGGAGGTGTGGGTATCCTTTATGAATATGGATACTCCCCCTCCTTTTGTGGTTCGGTCCGGATTTTGGGGCCGGAACGCATAATATGAGGTATAACCTGACAGTGCTGGGGTGCTCTCAGGAGCCTTGAACCAGGTTTCAGTCACAGCACAGACATCGATGTTCTCCATACTGAGGAGGGCTTCGAGGGCATGCATCTTGAGGTTTAGACTTCTGGCATTGAGCAGTATTACCCTTAGTTTTTTCCATTTTTGTTTTCTAGGGCGGTAGGTTTATCATTTGAGCCTTGCCTAAAAAAGGCACTATGGGGGTGGCAAGAGCCTTTGCCAATATCCGGAAGCCCAGGGGTGACAGGTGCAAGCCGTCCCTTGCGAAGCAACATGGCTTGTCAAGCATGTCATCCCAGGCAGACAGACATTGGATCCCCTTAGAATGACACCAGTAATTAAGCCAATTATTAAAGCTGATCATTTTGTCTCTGTATTGTGGCATCATTCTTGGTGAGGGTAGGATACTGCTCAGGGTCAGGGTCATACCGGCCTGGGCTACATAATCTGAGAGCTCCTCTGTGTCTCTTTTCATGTAGTCCAGGGAGGTATGTCTCAGGTTGTTCACACCGGCATGGACAATGACTGAGTCATACTTGTACTTGCTGTAGAGTGACCTGAGTGCTTGTGTTATGTGGCAGATTCTAGCGCCCGACAGGCAGCTTACTGTGATCTTTTCCTTGTTCAGTCTGGTGAGTGGGACGTCAGTGTGTCTGACTATGGAGTCACCTATAACAAGTGTGTCTGGCATTGTGTTTGGCCTTAAGGGCTGTGACTGTTTAGCACACTGACTTTGAGAGCTATGTGTTGCATGTCTTATGTCTTGAGGTGGCAGTTGCTTGGGTGTCTGCTTTGGAGGCCTCTGTAGTTTTGGTAGATTTTTGATCAGTGCCTCCAGTATGTCTTTGTGTGTTTATGTGTTTGTTTTGCAGTTGTGATAGTTCTATGTGAAACTGGGTTTGTGGTGTGCGTGGTTTCCTTCTCCTCCTGTCTGGTCTTGCCAGTCCTGAGTTGAGAGAGCTCAGCCTCCAGTTTGGCTATATAGTTGCATCTCTCACATGTATTTGTGTTTTGTGGGAGAAGGAGTGGGTTGTCTGTGTACATGAGGCAATTGTAACATTGCCTCAAGATGCCCAGATTCACCAGCTGAACAGGAGAGGACGCTAGCAACTGACCCTTCGACATGCTAGAAAAAGTGAAAAAGTTTGCTGTGTAACTGAGTCAGAAGGGACCTAGAGGGAACTGGGTACTCAAGGGGATTCTAGGCTAATGTAGTACTTTGTTTAGTATATAAGTACTTTACCTATATAAAAATGCTTTAGGAGCAAGTGCTGAGCTTTTCAGATAGAGAATAGACTGTTAAGATTACAAGTAGAGAAGTTCTAAGGGAAACATCCCTTACATTTCTCTTTCTCTTCCAACAGTGCCACTATCATCTCCCCTGACACATCAACTAAATTGTTAGGTATTACAATTGACAATAATCTCTCATTTGACCTACACATTAACAACTCCATAAAACTAGTTAACAGAAAGATAGGATCCCTATATCGAATTAGACCTTTTCTTACACCCTCGACTAGAACAAGGATCGCTCACTCCCATCTGATCTCCACTCTTCTTTATGCTTCTCCTATCTTTACCAATCTCAAAAAAACAAGCCTTCACAAACTGGCAACCTGCTATAATAACATTACCCGCTTTGCTACCGGTAACCCATATAAAACACATCATTGCCTAAACTTAAAACTTTTAGGCTGGCCTGAGTTTCAGAACTATCTAATAATCCATCAACTCTGCATTGCCCATAAAATCTGGTATCAACCTAATAATACCCCAATACTCTCACAACTCATAATCCTATAAAAATCTCAACTCTCTCCGCTCCTCCAGTAAACTTCTAATAAAATCAAATAATTATGCTGGTGACTCTCTATTTACCAATGCTGTAGGGACAAAATGGAATTTGTTACCTTCTAACATAACAAAGATTACTTCATTGCCTCTCTTCAAACAAAGTATTAAACTGCATTTCCAAAATCACTGGCTTTGTTCTTGTAGTAAACCTGATTAGCCTTTCACTATAACTAACTATATAAAACTATCTCTCTTACTCCTTGATACACTTCTCACTATTTGTCTTCTCTTCTCTCCCACTACTTCTCTACCTGTTATCTGTATTGTTTGCTATTTTCTACATTAATCCCTAACTTTTCCCTTACTCTCTTTCCCTCTACTTTTTTTTTTACATACTTTCCTTTATTTACAATCTATTAAGCTTTTCTTTTTTCTGCCTTCTCTTTCTCAATTTGTACAATGTCATGTAGATAGTATTGTGTGTCATAGGAATTAACTCCTGTAGTAGTACTTTACATTGAAGGGTTTACTAGTTTTTGTTTTTTATTGCAAACCCTATTACTAACTCTAATATTATTATTATTACTGTTATTATTATCATTAGTCTATTTTGTTTTGTTAGTTTTTCTATATGTATCTCACTCTGTGGAGCTTTTCTCCCCGGGCCGCTACTGAAAATGGAAATTTCTCCAGCTAGACTAGCCCGGTCAACAAATGTAAAATAAAAATAAATAATAAAATAAAAATAAAATAAAAATTGAAGAGCAGACTTTACGGAGCCAGAAATAGTTTAACCTTGTTTAACTGGCGCTGCCCGATGGTGCTCTATGGGCAACTACGCGCTAAATCACGCAAAAGCACGCTAAAGCGGGCTTTATAGCAGAGGGTTGAAAAGAGCTAGGAATTGACCCAAAATGGCCAATAGACTACAATTTTCTGGCTGGAACCACTGCTCTAGGGACAAATAGGCTGCTCAGTGCTCCCCACTCCCACTGGTGAACAAAGAAGTCTACAACTCATAAGTCTACAATGAGAAAAACTTATGCTAGCAAATGGAAACGTTTTTCTTGTTGGGCAGAGTCTAGGAATGTGGATCCCTTCTCAGCCACAGTCCATGAAATTCTGGAATTCCTAACACAACTTTTTCACTCCAGGGCCACTTCTGCTACGATTAGGGTACAATTAGCAGCCATTTCTAATTTTCATATCGGTTTGACAAATTCTAACATCATGTCTCATAAGCTCTGGAAAGCTTTTTTGAGAGGAACATCTCTTCTTAGACCTCCAGTGAGAGATCCCCCTCCTCCTTGGGACCTTAATTTAGTCCTAACTTCCTTAATTCTGCCTCCTTTTGAACCAGCAGCATCCCGCTCCATTAAGTTTCTGTCTTGGAAGACACTCTTTCTGGTTGCTATCACTTCAGCTAGGCATGTCTCAAAACTTCAAACACTATGTGTTCATCCTCCCTACCTGGTGTTTCACAAGGACAGAGTTGCTCTGAGGACTAATCCTTCGTTTCTTCCTAAAGTCTGCTCAGAAAATAATTTAAATCAATCTATAGATCTCCCTGTGTTCTTCCCAAATCATAGCAACAAGGCAGAGTACAAGCTTCACCAACTGGACGTTCATAGACAATTGTGTTTTTACCTACATAGAACTAAAGAAATAAGAAAGTCAGACCAATTATTCCTTTCTTATGCCTTAAACAAACAAGGTCTCCCAGTTTTCCAAGGTGACCTTATCCAGATGGTTGTCCCACACTATTACTTTTATTTACCAGTTAAGGAATAAAGAGTTACCAACTAAACCAAAAGGTCATTCTACTAGGGGCATTAGCCACCTCCGTAGCTTTTCAGTCTAGGTTGCCCATGGATTCCATCTGTGCAGCTGCCATGTGGGCAAACCCTCATATCTTTATTTCTCATTACAAGGTGGATATGGTCTCCCGGAGCAGAGCTGACTTTGGTTCCACTGTTCTGAAGAGTCTGTTCCACTGAGCCACCGAGGATGTTAGGTGCTAGGGACGCTGTCCCAAACAGCAAGAATGAAGGTGAGATAGACAACTTAACATTAAGAAGTTGTACCTACCATAACGTTCCATGTTAGTTGTCTTCATCTCGCCTTCTTTCTTGTGTCCCTCCCTCCATCCCCCCATCCTAGTGGATCGAGAGGAGTCCTTCTTCACTTGGCTGAGTATTCTTTATTGTTACTCTTCTGCCTAGGTCTTCCTAACTTACTCTATATTTTAGGATGTATGGAACATCCAGTTTTTTGTTAACTGGTTTCTCTCATATTATGCTGGGATTAGCTATTTCAAACGAGATCTGGGTAGCTGTCGCTAGGCATCATGGGATAAGGGGTAGCCTCGAGCCAGTAAACAGCTCTCGAGCTATTGAAGATGGCCGAGTCGGAGCCGAGGATCGGCTCCGACCCCAAACAGCAAGAAAGAAGGCGAAATGAAGACAACTTAACATGGAACGTTATGGTAGGTACATAACGTCTTATTATGGTACGTGCATAGCTTTTATTTTCTCCAAATATTACAGACCTTTTACATCCTAGAGTTACAGAACCTGTTCCTTCCCATCAAAAAGAAAGTGTCTACTCCAGGTTTCTCCTAATCCCAAGAAAAGAGGGAACTTGGAGACCAGTCCTAGATCTTTCTATCCTGAACACCCTTCTGAACATTGCAAAATTCAAGATATTAACTCTGCATTATCTTTTCCCTTATTTTTCCAGACATTTTTTCTGGTTACCTTGGCCTTCAGGGATTGTTTAGCTGCATATTCCCATTAATCTTTTTGCAAAAAATATTTTTAAATTCTATCCCTTGTGAGTGCACTTTCAGTTTACTGCTTTGTTTTTTTTTGGACTTTCCACTACTCCGGGGATGTTCCCAAATAGTATAGCCCCAGTCATAGCTTTTTGCAGACTCAATTTTATCCACATATATCTTATCTGACAACTCTTGTAATCATGCCACTTCCCTTAGCAAAATTCTGCATGACTTTCGGTTCACTGTTGGTCTCTTTCAGAATCTAGCATTCGCTCTGAATGTCAATAAATTCAACCTTCTTCCCTCTCATTCTCTGGTTTTCCTTGGTTAAAATTTCAGTGCATCCCTTGTGATGGTATTTCTCCCCTCAGGCAAGATTCAGTTCTTAACAGTATACTTTCTATCACTGACAAACATTTGTTGATCTCACCAACAGAGATTCTGAGATCCCCGAGATATATCACACCCACTATACAGATTATTCCATTTGCCAGACTGCACATAAGAAAAATTCAGTGATACCTGAAATCTGTCTGGTCATCGCACTGTCGTCCTGTGTCATTCCATTACTTTCTTGCCCTATGTAAAGAAAGAACTGCATTGGTGGACCACTAAATAAGTACAAATCCAGGAATATCCTTTCTAATTCCTATTCCTCTTTAAAATGTCTTCACATATGCATCAGCCAAGACCTGGGAGGCTTGTTCAAAAGGTTTCAAAGTACAAAAACTGTGGACAAGAAAGGACAAAAGAGAGCATGTAAACATAAAAGAAATGAAAACACTGATCCTTGCCCTTCAGTCCCTCCTTCACTTTGGGTTCCAGGAATGCTTCAGGTTTTGAAGGACAACATAACATCCTTATACTTCATTTTCTCCACCACTTTTGGTCACTAGGAACACTTCAGGTTCTGATAGACAAAGCAGCTGTCATAAAGTACACCAAAAAACAAAGAGGCACAAAGTATTGCCACCTGTGCAGGTTGTCAGTGATTGTTTGGGAAGTTGCTGTTCATCACAATCTTTTCCTCCAGGCAGTTTTACATTCCATTAGAACAAAATACCATAGCAGATTACCTAAGCAAATAAAAGACAGCCTTATGAATGGATGTTGAATAGAGAGGTCTTCCTCCAGATTGTCCACCATTGGTGAACCCAATAAACAGATCTCGTTGGCTCCAGTCTGAACCAACAGCTCAGAATGTTTTGTTCCATGACACTCTGCAAAGAAGACTGAACAAAGGACACCTTCTCTTTCCACATGAAAAGAGAATTTTCAGTATGCCTTCCCCCTTTCCTCTTATCCTAAAGATCATCCTGAAGATCCAAAATGACTATCCCAAAATTCACCTGGTGACCCTCTCTTAGCCTAGACAACATTGGTTCTCCCTTCTTTTCTACTTAGTCAAGGGCAATCATCACATTTTACTGTGTAGGATGGACTTAGCAGAATTCTCTAATTCACTCAAACCTGAAGACTGTCATTCTAATGGTATGGTGTTACTTCAGTCTAGGTACCTTTATTAAGAGGACATGCTGCAGGTAATAAAGGAGGCCAGATTACCTGCAAATGTAAATCATATATTTCAAAATAAAAACATTTTCTATTTAATGTCAAAAAAGAGGATTGGGTCCTTATCAAGCAAGGATATCTTTTATTCTCTAATGTCTGTGAGAGCTGCTCAGCCCTGGCTTAGCTAGGGTACTTTTGTCAGCCATTTCTGCTTGTCTACTTCTAGATCCATCTCTTTCTCTATATTTGAAAGTCAAGCAGTTCTTAAAAGGTGTCCTCCACATGACCCCCCCCCCCGAAAATCTCTTCCTTCTGCCTTAGACCTGAAATATGTTCTGTAGAAAATCACTTTACCACCTGTGGAACATAAGTGTCTTCTATACCCTTGACGTTTTGCTCACGTAATTCAGTTCTTCTAGTAGACTTAACATCTGCTAAAAGAATATCTGAACTACACCCCTTTTGACTATTCCATCCTTTTTGTTTTTCCACAAGGATATTGTCCTCCTTTGAACTAATTTTTCATTTATACCTAAGGTGGATACTAAAATGTCTATAAATCAGTCCATTCGCCTTCCTGCATTTTTTCCTAACCTTCAAAGTAATGGAGAAAGTGTGCTTCATTTACTAGATGCACACAAACAATTGAGTTTTTTTGCCTATACAAGACCAAACAGATTAGAAAATCTGACCAATTCTTTATGTTATTTATTTATTTATTGAGGGTAAAAAAACAAGTTCTTGCAATATCAAAACAAACTATTTCCAGATGGATTTCTTTGGCAGTTTATTTCTAGTACTCTTTCTGTAGCTAATCTCTCAAATTGTATGTTAAAGCTCACTCCACAAGAGCTGTAGCCTCTTCAGGGGCTTTCTTCAAAGGACTTTACTCCATATCTGTACTAGAGGCAGCTATGTGGTCTTCCATTCACATCTTTACCAATCATTACAAAATTGATGACTTCTCTAGAG
Source organism: Protopterus annectens (assembly GCF_019279795.1). Taxonomy (NCBI): domain Eukaryota; kingdom Metazoa; phylum Chordata; order Ceratodontiformes; family Protopteridae; genus Protopterus; species Protopterus annectens. The sequence goes on along the minus strand of NC_056729.1, from coordinate 491,921,429 downwards.
CCAAAATTGGGTTTGCCAGAACCACACATCAAGGTTTGTGGCCTCCAGTGCTGTTTCTCCTGAAAGCTTTAGGATTTGTCCCACCTGTCAGCATTACTTTAACAGCGACCTAATGGCAAACATAGTATAGTTGTGTAAAAACTTAACATAACAGCAGGTATTCGAATACATCACTGTTGCAGTATATGCAACCCCTCCTTCCACTCCCTTTTGGCAGACATTTTGGTTATCCATCCCCCTCTGATTTCTTTCTGAGTCTCTCTTCAGTATAGCAAGCCTCAGTATTTTCTGTGGGAGGAAAGCTCTGAGGATTTTTGCACTTATACTTCTGTTATGTAGAAGGTCAGCTGTATGACATGAGTGGAAGGAGCACCTAGCATACAGGCCAGACATACGGTATCCTTGGCAGGACAAGTCCCATATGTCAGCATTAATACAGCAGTGATCTATTCAAACATCAACTGTTATGGTATGATGATCATAAATGGGTCACCTTTGCAGTAGCCCAAGCTATATGGGGTGGCGCAGTGGTGCAGCGGTTAATGCTGTCGCATCACAGCAAGAGGTTCTCCGGTTCGATTCTCGGCTGGGGTGCCTTCTGTGTGGAGTTTGCGTGTTCACCCTGCATTCATGTGGGTTTCCTCCTGGTACTCCGTTTTCCTCCCACATTCTAAAGACATGCTTCTGGAGCATTTCTCCCCAGGCCTCCACTGAAAACAGGATCTGTGGAACCTAGTCGGACTTTCCCAGTCAACAAATGTTAAATAAATAAAAATAAATAAAAAATAAAATATGGATTCACCCCTCCTGTAGCAGTCAGTTTCTCAAAGCTTTAGGAACCTTCCTGGTGCTCCACCTGCCAGAAGTGCACAGGGTACTGTATATAAAAGGCAAGTGGAGCTCTAAAAGCTTCAGAGCTTTTTTGCAGCAAAAGCGAATACTTTGGCAGGCTCCATGTTATCCTGTCAGACGGCTGTGATCTTCAAGCAGGGCAATTAAGTCCCCATTGGGGAAAGCCTTTTTTTTTTTTTTTTTTAATTTAATTTTATGTGGAAACCGTGTGTTATTTGGCAGGAACTGTGATTTAGGTGCCATTGAAACAAAGAAAAAGGGATTATCAGTTATATTAATGGACATATTTTGACAGCGTTTTTGTGAAGTCTTGTGAGGAAAAAGTTTATTATATGACTGAAGAGCTAACTTATTTTGTTATTTATTGTGTTTGGGACAGGACACTGTACTTGTGAGGGACTTTTAATGGTATACTCACATCAGAAGCACTATATTTTCATTCTCTTCATTCATACTGGATTTTCTGAACTACACTACCCGCCTTATGATTCTCTTTCTTGGCTTACTTATAGAGCAGCAATCATCTCTGTGGTATTACCTTCCTTAAACAAAAAGAATAAACTTCCTAAGGAGTGTTTCATGGTTTTTCTGGCTCCTTCTTTATCTTATCCTGCGGTGGGTGATTCTGCTGTGACTGATCATTGTTCCTCAGACCACCCATCTTCTTCCTTCATTTTCTTGATGTGACATTAACAGTGACCAAACCACAGGATAGCTATGTACTCTGTGGCTGTAGGGAAGCCTAAGGTTGTCCATGGAGAACCACTTTTGTTACTAGATGGGGAAGGGGCAGGTGAAGAGTTTCCACTTGATGAGGAGGGGATTGTGGAAACTGGGACCAGTGTGTCTAACAGGCAAGCCTTACTGGCGAACACTAAAAACTTCCATCATCCTGTTTCTGTCTGAGGAAAGGGCATATTTACTGAGCTTTGCTAAGGAGCTGATTTATGCTCCTTCCAGACCAGGTCAAACTACAGGCAAGAAAAGGAAAAAGAAACATTCATAATATTGGTCACTGCTTAAGCTATATGAGTTATACCCTGATATAACAGCCAGACAGCTTCCAAAGCTTTAAGACACCTTTCAAGTGCCCAAACTGTTAGCTCAATCTGTGCTGTCAAAAGGCAGGTATAGGTGCCAAGCCCTTCAAATCTGTCCTGTTCCTAAAGAGAGCACGTATCTGTGGGTTTTCAAGGATCAGTGGTTGGCTTGTGCTAATGAAGTTACTTTTATGCTAGGAATATGTGTTTTTGATGACCATCACCAACTTAATTGTACTTTTAAACTGGAGTGCACTTTTGCTCTTGTCAGGTCTGTACTCATTATTTAAAGTGTGTATGACTTTGCAGATACTGCATCCAGGGATATGGCCAGTGGTACTGTGTTGAGTAGGTTTGCTGCTATTTCAGAACCTCCTAGAAGATGTAAAAATGAAATTTTAAATTCTCCATTGGATAGAGACTCAGTTTTTAGACCCCCTGCTGCAGAGGTTATCAAAAATGTGAAAGGAGAGGTAAGTTGATTCAGGAAATCTCTGAATTTTCAACCCTAATTCTCTAAATTTCCCAATGGATTTTTTGCTGCCTTGTCCAGTTTTGGAGGAAAACAAAATAAACAGACTTGTAAGCAGACTTTTAAAAAAGCAATGGCTATGAGGTTCAAAAAAGAAAACAGAAACTCACCAGAACAAAGGACAGACAGATACGGTGGAATGATGATACCCTCCCATCCGGGCAGTCCCTTATACCTTCCAGAAAGTCTAAATCTCCATTTCTGTCTTTAGCAACAGATTGTTTCAGAAAATTGGTTTGGCTTATTCAGCAAGGTTACAGGTGGCAAGAGAAAGAAATTCCAGTTAATTATCCCACATCCAAATCAGCCTCCTGTTTCCTCCTGTCCTACAGCACATTCTGTCTCGGGGGGTAAGAGAAACAGTTCCTCCTGCCAGTTAGGAAAACAATTTTGTTCAAGCATGTTTTAGTGCCAGTGAAAAAAGACAATGCCTGGAAACCAGCTCTGAATCGTCCCTAAACTAGTATGTGATACTGCCAGAGTTCAAAAAGTTTTCACTTCACAACCTGTTACCCTTTCTTCCTTGTTCAGTTTTTTTAATCTTAGATTTAGTGTTTATCTTCACATTCCTGTTTACCCAGATTTCAAGCATTTCATAAGACTTTGTATGTCTGTATCACATTATCACTTCTCTGCCTTACCCTTTGGGCTATTCACTGGTCCAGGAGTGTTCACAAAGTTTCTAACTCCAGTCATAACCCAGTCCAGGCTACATAGTATCCACATTTTTCCATACTTAGATGACTTGATTTGCAGAGTCTTTCGAAGTGTCAGGAATCTCTCACTGGGGTGGGAAATCTCCTACACAGTCTGGGACACCAAGAGAACATTCAGAAGTCATTTTTGACTCCATCACATGGGATTGTGTTCCTGGGATGTTTGCTGGACACTGGAGTGCAAAGAGCTTTTCCTGCACAGGAAAAAATAGATCTATATTTAGAGATATTCTAGAATTTTTTCCACTCGGTCTTTGGTCACTGCTAGGGAATACCTCAGGATTTTAGGTCCGATACCATGTATGATTCTCATGATACCTCTTACAAGACTCAACATGAGAAAGATACAGGTGCTATCTGAAGTCTCTTTGGTCTCATCACCAGCGCGCATTATTTTATTCAGATTCCAGTTCTGGATTTTGCTAGAATGGAAATCACTTAGTTGAGACATGAAATATCCCTGAATCAGTGTCTACTTTCCCCCTCCAGCTCCCAAGCATTCAGTCAACTGCTTGGACTTTGCTTGGTGAGCAATGTCAAGGGGGATAAAAGTGAAAGGTGTCTGGGACAGCAAAGACAAACCCAAGCACATAAACATAAAATAAATCCTTGGTCTCATCAAGGCACTTTGGCTCCCAGGACCACTTCAAGTTATTACAGGCAGTACCATAAGCAAGTGGTACAAACAAGGGGGAACAAGATCTTACTCCCTATGCAGACTAGCCATGTTAGTGTGGGATGTAGCATTACAGTACAGCTTCACTATACTGGCATCCTACATTCTGTCAGGGCAAAATTGAGTGGCAGACAAGTTGAGCAGAACAAGGGCAGATCCTCATGAATGGAAACTAAATCAGAAGGGCTTCCAAAACTAATTCATCTGTGAGGAGTTCCTGAAGTAGACCTTTTTTCCTCCTCTCTGAACAATTAACTAGCAAACTTCTGCTCCAGGATTCCATACAAGAAGGCATGGAAAACAGATATCTTTTCTTTTCCATGAAGAGGAATGTTCATGTTCGCCTTTCCACTATTTCCATTGATGTCTAGCGTACTTATGACGACTCAGACTCCCTTCTGGCCCAGGCAACAGTAATTCTCCTTTCTTTTTGGAATTGTCCAGGGGCAATTACCACATGTTTCCTCTCAGACTTGATCTACTCATACAAGAACAGGGGTGTTTAATACATCCTGACCACAAACAACTTCAACTAACTGACCATTTTAGGCACCTGTTTACTAAGGATATGTAGCAGGTACTAATGGAGGCAAGAAGGCCTGGTACTTGGAAATCATATATAAGCAAATGGAAAAGGTTTTATAGTTGGTGCTATCAAAATAGCCAGTACTCATTCAGGGCTAGTGTTTCAATAGTTATGCATTATTGGTGTGAGTTACTTTATTTTGGCTTGTCTTACTTCTCTGACAAGGTTTGTCATCCATTTCAGTATGTCTGACCACGAATGCCTCTCTTTTAATGCTTTCTCTTGTCAAAATGTTTTTGAAAGTGGTATTAATTATATAAAAGACCTCTAAGAAAGTCTGTGGCTCTTCCTTGGGAATCTTAATTTTGTGTTAAAGAAGCCAACACTTGCTCCAGCTGAATCAGCTCATCTGGCTGACATGATGTTCCTAACATGGAAAACAATTTTACTGACTGCTCTGATCTCTGCAAGAAGAGCATCCGAATTGCAAGCTCTTATGGCCTGTCAACCTTATTTCATTTTCCACAGAGACAGGGTTTCTTTGAAAACTCATCATTTTATGCCTAAAGTGGTGTCTTGAGTTTACTTGAAGCCAAACTTTACATCTTCCTGTGTTTTTCCCAGAACCCAAAAATGAGAGAGAAAGGATACCTTGAATGTCAACAGACAACTCTGTTACTAACTAGACAGCACAAAATCTTTCAGAACTTTGATCAGTTGTTCCTTTCTTGTGAAGTTAAGAAGAAGGGCCCACTTGTATCAAAGCAGACTATTTCCAAATGGTTGTCTCAGGCTATTATTTTTTGTTATTCCCAGCACAGCAAAACTCTTCCAGGCAGGGTCAAAGCACACTCTACCTGCACCTTGGCTTAATCTGTGGCTTTTTTGGAATGGGTTTGACTCTAATAGAATTCTAGAAGCAGCAACGTGGTCCTCTGTACATACTTTTAGAAAGTGTTACAAACTAAATTCCTTCTCCATGTTTAGGTCGACTTTGGTAAGACCATTTTCCAGTAGCTTCTGGACCCTCCACCTTCCACCTCACAGATGTTCCAAGCTATAGTAAACTACCCATGTCGTTTAGGCTACTGCAGCAGTGAGCAACATGGTAAACATAGTATAACTGTGTAAGTAAACTTAACCATAATAGTAGATGTTCAAATGATCACTGCTGCAGTTGCCGCTCCCTCCCAATACACACTTTGTTTTTTGGTGTGTTATTTTATACCAGGGTGAGGACATATGTTTTTTCTAAAGTCCTGCCAGGGCTTACCTTCCCTATCCCATTTCTCATGAAAGCACTGAATGGCTTGGTGCACAAACTTGTCTTTTAGTGAGCACAGCTCAAGCTAATGGTTTGTGTGCATGGAAGGAGTTCTGAAGATTTGGAACTGGCTGGTTGTTATATGCTTAGCATGGTATAACCCATATAGCTTGGGCTACTCCAGCAGTGATCATTCTTACATCTACTGTCATATTAAGTTCAGAGGATTCTTCTCAGTCAGAGCATTGTAATTCTTAAGAAAGCAGAACTGTCTTTTAGTGACATTTTATCTAATATGAGTGAGGTATGTCAGTGTGAGCAGAATGAAGCCTGTAGGCCACAGAAAACCTATCATGATTTAATACAATGGCAACTACCTAAAGCTACACCTCTTCTTTCTGTTTTGCCTGCCTCACAGAATGATTTGATGTTGCCTTTTCTATCTGCGGGTTATAGGATCCAATTATATCCAAGATGGGCACTTCAGAATCTTTGGCTGCAAAGCTCCAACTCATCTTCCAAATGCTCGGCATGACTAAATTTCCCCAGATTTAATTTGCCTCTCTTCATTGTGGGGTGCATTCTAAAGAAGCTTAATTGGAGATAAGTGTTTGTGGCCTTTGCTACATATTTTTCTTTATTTTTTTTTCTGGCTAGTTTTCTAGCTATTGGGTTTCCTAACAAAAAGAAAACTTCTGTTTCGCAGATGTAGCTCTGCTGTTAGTTATTTAAGTACTTGAGCTCTGCTCTTGCTCTCCATTTTACTAACTGCTTGGTTTTTAGGCTACCGTTAGTTGTTAGAACTGTTGTTAAAACACCTTACCTTCACAGAAGTATTAAAGTAGTGACTTTTCTGTGTCGTTAAAGATTGTTGTACTAGTCTCTTGGGCTTTCTTTTGGTTACATAAAATTGTGGTATTTATTGTATTTATTGTTTCTCTGTAGTATTTCTGCTTCCGTGCTGTACTTTTCTCCTCCAATATGGACAAGACTTTGGGCATTCGAAAATGCTTGGGATGCGGTAATAAACTGCTCACAGAGGACTCCCATGATTGCTGTGTCTGTTGTTTGGGGTTTCCCATTTAGATGCTGACTGCCAGGCCTATGCATCTTTTGGGTGCCAGGGCTTTGACCGATCTCAAGGCCAAGTTAGTTATGAAGGAGTATCTTCCCTTCTCTTCCTAAGCAGTGTCCCAAGCTTTAGCTTTGCCTTCTCCATCCAAAGGATCTGTTGAAAAAAAATAGGACAGGGACAAAGATAAGGATAGAGATAGAAAGGAGAAAGAAAAGGAAAAAGGTAAAGAAAAATATAGAGGCCAAGAAATGGCCTATTAAATCTTCTGTTGATGAGCCGATTTGGAAAGCTCCAAATACCCCTTGCCTCCTTTCTTCTTACTGTTGAACTGGTGTCAGCACCTACCTGGTACTCACCACTGTTCTTGCCGGTTTCAACATCAGTGCAGTTCAGCTCTCCATCGTTAGATATCTTGAGTCCCTTTTTTGTCTGTGGCACCAGAGTTTGGTCAGCTTCAGTCTCCTTTTCTGGCTATTACTCTGGATCTGTCTGTTAGAGCTTTCTTATCCTTGAGTCGAGTCTTACCCTTTCAGGATCAAAGAATTTGAGAAAACTCTGCAGCATCCTCAATGGCATCTTCTAAGTATGGAAGGTCCATATATAGTACTAGACAGAAAGATTTGGATATGTTGATGAGAACCTTTTTAAAGGCCCAGATTGACTTGAAGATTATCCCCTCTTCCTCAGCTATGAAGGTGGACAGCACTGTCCCTCTTGCCCCGTATCTAGTTGCTCCTTCTCCAGTCCATCCTTCGGTACCAGTGACCCTGGATATGATGCCCCCCCCCCCCATGATGTTCCTCCAATGGTGTCAACATCCTGGCTGACTTTGGCACTGATCACGACCTTGATGTATTCAGCTCTGGTGCCATTGGAGTTTACTGCACCCCTGAGCCATAATGTTGGGGCTGGAGACCCAGGTTGATTCTGAGGCTGTCGGCCCATCCTTGCCTGTGGGTGTTTCAGCCCTGGACAGCTTGGCGCCAGTCTCTACATAAGATGTGGCCATGTTGGTGTCTGGAGTGGGGACCTCTCCTACATCTGTGGATTGAAGAGGATCCTTCCCCAGTTGTCCAGTCTTGGCATTGGCATTAGATGTCATGGAGAGGAGATTGTCTCGTTTGGAGACTGTATCATCACACCCAGTGTTGGATCCATCCCCCTGGGACCATGGCTCTGCATGAACTTGTCCAGGGACAACCTGCATCAAAAGGTTTTGAGCAGCCCAAGACCCAGGGCTGCACCAGTGCTTCTATGCCCCCCCCAGCCTCACTCCCCGGGGCGGTGCAAAAGAAGAATCATTGTAAAAGGAAGCACATGGATTTTCCTATGAAATCCCTGACTGAAGAGTCTGACCTCAGTAAACAGGAAAGGTCTCCAAAATCCCCCTCATGATAACTCATTCTTTAGACTATCAAATCCCCCTTCCCCTGTGGAGACAGTATTTCTAAAGGCCTTTGAGTTGAGCCCATGATGTCTTGGATACTTAGTACCCCCTCCTGACATGTTTGTTCACCTTGTGTCTAGGATGGCATGGAGAGAGACAATACCATAGCCTGACAAAATTTTGGTCCTTCCCAAGTATAGGTCTTACTGGAGCAAGGGTCCTGCAGTTGATGTCTGAGTATTAAGAGTTATTTCCATAGGCTACACTAGTCTCTTTCAGTTTGTCCCAAGTTTATGACAAAAATCCCTTCCAGATATGCCACCCCATCGGAAAAGGGAGGCAGCAGAAGAGATTCGAAAGCTGCTTACAAAACAAGTCAACCAAAATGTCCTGCCAGACCAGAGAAGATCCAGGGTCTATTCAAGGTTTTTTAAGTGCCCAAGAAAGGCAAAGACCTCAAATCTATTTTGGCCCAAGCAAGTTAAATGTATTTGTCAAACAAACCAAGTTCAAGATGGTGACAGTATACACCTTTTTATCTCTACTGCGGAAGGACAATTGGATGTGTTAGGTGGACCTCAAGAATTCTTACTACCACATAAAAATAGTAAGGCATTCCAGAAGGTTCCTTTGTTACAGGCTGGGAGCCAGTCACTGCCAATTTCTTGTACTGCCCTTTGGCCTCGCCACAGCCCCCCCTGGTGTTCATTAAATGCATGGCAGTGGTGGCATGTTGGCTCAGGTTGCAGGAATTCTGGTTCTTTCTGTACCTGGATGACGGGCTCCTTATGGCAACTTCAACCACGTCTATGCTTCAGACAAGAGACATTTTGCTCTGTCTATGCCTGCCTTTGGGCATTACAGTCATTTTTGAGAAATCCAGCCTGGAGCCTGTTGAAGCTCTAGAATTTATCTGTTAGCATTTGGACACGACCAGTCAAATTGCCAGGATTCCTCCCTCAAGGTTGTCATCCCTACATCGTCTGGCCAGTCAAATTCTGCTGCTTCAGAGGCCAGCTGCAGTCTTGGTTCTTTGCCTTCTTGGCCTGATGGCCACTGCAGCCTCTTTTGTTCCTTTAACCAGGTATTTCATGAGAACTTATCAGTGGGGTGTTTCATTCCAGTAGTCTATGACAGCTCACTTACGAGTTTTCCTATTCATCTCACTGAGATTTGTCATTATCACATGTCATGGTGGTTGGTGTCAGACCATGTCACCTCAGAACATCCTTTTGTTCTTCCCCAACCCATGGCCACAGTGATCACAGATGCTTCTCTCTTGGGGTGGGGGGAGCATTATGAAGGGTAGGTGGTCCAAAGTACCTGGTCTCTGTCAGAGGCTCAGCTGCACGTCAGTGTTTTGGAGATGAGAGCAGTCCTTCTAGCTTTGCAGGCTTTTCACAACTGCATCCACAAAGATATGATTTCAGTCCAAACCGATAACATAAAAGTGGTCTGGTATATATGCAAGCAAGTGGGAACTCAGTTATACCTCTGTGTTAAGAGGTCATGAGGGTTTTGCAATTGGCAATGTTCTTACAAGACTTTGTTTTAGTAATGCACATCCTGGGTAAATCCAGCATTCTAGTGGACAAATTGAGCAGGAGCATCTTGATGCTTCACAAGTGATCCCTCAATCCATCAATGCTTGTGCAGATTTTCAGCCGCTGAGACTAGCTGTGCTGAGATCTGTTTAAGTGATCCCTTTCAATGTTAAATACAGCAGTCTTGTTAATCTGATCCCTCCCAAAGGACATTCACAGTGGGATGCTGTACTCAGTGCTTGGCCCCTGTGTCTACTTTATAGACTGTACCTATTCTCCAACTGTCTTGATAATCAAGTTTTTTACAAATAGCAGCCCATTGCAGAGCAACTGTAATTCTAATAGCCCCCTTCTAATCTAGAGAAGGCTGGTTCCCCTTTCTATAACCTTATCTACTGCACCTTCCATGGATTCTGGATCCCATTCCAGATCTGCTTTCCCACCTTTTGGGCCAGCCTCACCTGAATCTGAAATCTGTGTTGACTGCTTGGTTCCTCCACTTCCAATGATGGCCAGTGATCACAAGCTGTTAGAGAGTTGTGCATATCCCCTCTTTTTCAGAAGCCTTCCACTAGAAAAGTTTATGGTAGTAGGTGGAAAAGGTTTTCCATTTGGGTCACTTCAAATAGGGTGGACCCTTTCTCTTCTCTTTTGGATGCAGTTTTAGATTTTCCAGATGGTCTTTTCCAGTCTAAGGCTAGTTACTCTACTGTTAAGGTCCAGCTGGTGGCCATTTTAAATTTCAGTGTAGGTCAAGACAATATGTTGATCATTTCTCTAAGATTGTCTAAAGCCTTTCTGAAAGGTACCCTCCTTTTCAGACCTCGAGTGAGAGACCAGATTCAACCTAGGACTTACCTCCTCTTCAAGCTTTGATTGGAGCCCCCTTCAAGCCTGCTACTACTGTGGGTTTAATTTTTTTGTCATGAAAAACACTTCTTAATTGCAGTGACTTCTGCCAGACGAGTTTCTGAACATCAGGCCTTATGCTCTACCCTGCCTTTCCTTATTTTTCACAAATATGGAGTTTTCATTGTGGACTATTCCTTCCTTTTTGCCTAAGGTGGCATCTGAGTCTAATCTGAACCAAACAATTCAGTTTCCAGTTTTCTTTCCAAGTTTCAGTAATAAGGGTGAATACATGCTTCATTGCTTGGACCTTCTTTGTGAATTGAGATTTTATTTGAACAGTACCAAACATATCATAAAACCTAACCAGCTTTTTGTGTCCTTCTCTAGATCTAAGCAATCCAGTTTCCAAGGTCACTTTACCCAGATGGTTTTCTGACTGCATTGCTATTGTTTATAGCAGAAAGTGTGTATCTCTGCCTGTGAAACTGAAAGCCCATTCTACTGGGGCTGTGCCTACTTCATCAGCCTTTCTTGGTCGCATATCTTTAGAGGGTATTTATGCATCAGCTTTGTGTCCCATTACAAACTTGATATTCAGTTAAGATCTAGGACTGTTTCGCTCCACCTTTTTGCGGAATATATTTTCCTGATACCACCCAATTTATCTGGCTGGGGACTCTGTCCCACAGGCTGAGACAAATGGAAAAGATATCGGATATGAAAGTTATGCACTTAGGGTTGCCACCTTTCGTTGTGGCTAAAACCAGAGTAAGGCCACACCCCTCGCATCACCCATAACCCCGCCCATTCGTGATCCTATCCAGTCCACTTTCTGCCAGTTTTGTGATGTCACTATGACATCAGCAGCAGGAATGCTCTCTCTTTCTGTTCCTGAGGCCTGCTTTCAGCCGATTTACTATGCTTTTCTGTAAAAAAGCATAGTAAATCAGCTGATTTAACAAACTCCAATAGTCTGCTTCCTTTTTTGAAACAGAATACCAGAGTTTGCACTGTGTTTCCCAGACTACTGGAGAATTGATTTGATTTCCATATAGTCTGGAAAAAAAATAGATAGGTGGCAAGCCTATATGTACTTACCACAACACTAAATTCTTGTTGTCTTCATCCGTCTGGCTCAATCATTTCTCCTTCCATTCTCCTTTCAAATTGTCACTGATATTTATGGCTCTTGTGGGTTGTAGGGGCCTCTCCGAAGTCTGTTGTTGAGACCCTTTGGTCTTGGCCTCACTTTCCTTTAGAAGGAGTCTTTATATACATGTCAAGGGAAAACTTGGTCTGAGGAGCTTTAGTCATGCAGAGCATTAAGAGAGTGGAGTTGAAGCTTTGGAGCCAATGATTCTGAAGTGCTGGCCTTGAATCTGATAACTCACAGCTTGAGACAGATGGATGAAAACAACACAAATCTAGTGTTATGGTAAGTACATAACTTTTGATGTTATGTTGTCAATCTCGCTTTTATTCTCACTTGTAGGTCGGAACCAATGCATTGGATCCATCTCGGCCATTTCTCAAGCTCGAGGTCTTCAGCAAAGCTCATGGGCCACATTATTTACCCATAATGCAACACTGTAGTTACCTCAGATCTTGTTTGCCACACAGTGAAGAGTTTCAACAGCTATAGCTGCGGTCTAAGCACTTAGTATTTTGACTACATTATTTAGTAGAACATTATCTGTTTCTTCTACTTCTATAAATATTTAAATTATTTTTTCTGTTTTACTTCTTTACCCAGCTCTTTCCCTTATTTGACATCCATTTTAGTTAGAGGGTGTCTAGGAATGTCCATTTTTAGTTAGGGGATGTTCTTTATCTTCTGTCTTCTTCTTTCCACTTTCTTATGTAAAAAAAAATAGTATTAGTATATTTCTATATATTTACCTAAAAATTACAGTTCTAATTTACTGTGTGTGCGTGTGTGTGAAGTCCATTTAAGTGTGAGAACTTACTCTACGTTTGGAAGTGACTGTTTGTATTTTTTTGTCTTTCCCTCTCTCTTCCTTATTCATGTCACAGAAACAGGAAAGTAAGCTCTTGGGCTTCAAAAATTGTGAAAAATGCAATAAGAAGATGCCCCTTAGTGATTCACACACCTTATGTGTGTATTGTTTTAGGCCTCTTCATCTGTAAGAGTCTTGTTCCATTTGCCACAGTTTCAACCAGCGGGCATTAATGGAACGGAAAAACAAACTCATTTTGAAAGTCCTTTTGTAGTCGCCTTTCTCTGAAGCTAAATCTCCCGAATCTTTCAACAAACCCACTAAAAGACCTTCATCAGAGCTGAGATCCTCATCAAGCAGAAGGCTTCGAAGTTAACAGATCTGAAGGCTCTATTGGAGTAGACATCTCCTCCTGGTTCTAAAACCCCATCGGAGCTGGGAATTTCATTGCCAACTTCTACAACTGAACATAGACATAGGAGCCAATCTTCTTCTTTTGAAAAGATTTCTTCTCAGCTCCCTTCTTTACTACTAACTACATCAAGATCATCTACCCCGTCCACTAAGTCTGCCAGGAGTTTATCTGATGGAGACGTGGACAGTGTCATAGAGAAACTTTTGAAGACACCTGCTTTGGCCAAACTACTATTGGATCCGAGCCCAAAGGAAGTGGGTCAGACTCAAACCCCCTCTTCTGTTACAGTGCCTCATCTGATCCATCCTCCTGCTTCAGAGTCGGAAGATTCTGATATCCAGGTTCTGTCAGTATCGGGTCCAGGACCCATACCTTCCTCAGATCCAATATCTGCCACAAGTGTCTCTATGCCTTCCGAGCAGGAGACCTCTAGGAGCCAACACTCCCCTGTTGGGTCTGTGGAAACATTTTGTATCGCTTCAGATCTGACTGTGCCTCTGGGGGCCTCGGCACTGGTGAGTTTGACTCCTACCTCTGCTTCAGAGCTGCTCTCTTCTGCTCCGGAGATTCCTTCAGCTCTGATAACTTGTTTACCAGATCTTGGGAGTTCTTTGGAGTGGGGAGAGACTGCCTTCAAGGCAATGAGGAGGGCATTGAATTCTTCTCAGTCTGAGACACAACCTTTCAGTTCTTCCTCTGTCTTCAGTCAGGGTGTCTTTGTCTTCTCATGTACCCTCTCAACAGGTCTGCAGAGACGTTAGGCCTCAGGATGTACCTCAGGGTACTACACCCTCTTCCAAAACCTCTCCAGAGTATTCCACGGAAGAGGTCCCTCGGAAGAGGACATGCAAGAGGAAGCATCTTGACTCCCCAGAGGAGTCTATCACATCTGACACCAACCTCGATGAAGCAGAAGGGTCCCCACGATCACCTTCTGAAGATGTCTCCTTTAGAGACATCCTAGAATTATTAAAACAGAGAGGTGATTGGCAGTCCTCCATCCCTTTGGCTGAGGTGTCGGTCTTCCTGAAGGCCTTTGCATCTCACCCATCAACTTCTTTGGTATCTCCTCCTTTTGATGAGTTTGTAAGGAGGCCAGATAAGTGCATTACTACCCCAAAAGAAAAAAGTTTTCTAACAAAGGTTGTAGGGTTGATACCATGGTCATGTTGGCAGCCACTAGGAAGGAACTCTCTGAAACGTGTTCCTCTATCCATCCTCCTAATAAGTACTCTAGAACTATGGATAGGTATGGGAAGCACATCTTCTCATCAGCGACCTTTGCTTTGCGGTCTCTGAATTATCTCACCCACGTCACCAGACTGCAGAGGGACCTGATTAAAGAATTATCAGACTCCCTCCAAGGGGCTGATGCAGCGCCAGAGAAAAATCAATGCTTAGCTTGCTGCCTTGAATTCAGTTGTCAACTCATCCATGAGACTAATTTTTTATGCAGCAGATGGAACAAGTAGGGCAGCAGGCTCGGGCATCTGTCTTAGGAGGCAGGCCTGGGTGCGCCTTTGCGATTTCTCGGAGCCCTTCAAGTCTTCCTTCATTAACACCACTTTTGACGGCTCCTCCCTTTTTGGGCCAAAAGTGAAGGAAATGCTCACTAGATGTGGACAAGAGGGCAAGACCTTGTCTGCAGTTAGAATGCGTTTTTCCACTCCTATTAGACCCTTTCCCAAGGGTCAAAAAGGTAGTGAGAAAATGTGGTTCAAAAAAATCTCAGAGGTCTTACCAAGACACACAAGGTGAAGGTTCCCCCAGAGGCAGAGGGGGGAACAATAATGGAAGATGCCTCCCTTGCAGTAGAGGAGGCCCGCAAAACCAGGGCTCCAAAGAATCTTTCTTTGGGAGACCCTTCCAGCACTCCTGAAGGAGTGCCCGATTGCTCGCCTCTGAAGGCAGTTGGGGGTTGATTGTCCTTGCACCAAGTAACCTGGCTAAAGATAACAAATGACAAATGGGTGCAGGACATAATATCCAGAGGATACATCATTCTTTTCTCCCTTCCTATCCCCAAAAACAAAGTGATTCCAGATGTTCCACCCAGTAAAAAGGAACAAGCAACAATAGAAATTCAAAAGTTGCTAAGAAAAAGAGTCAGCCAAGAAGTACCCTCAGATCAGAGAGGATTCGGAACTTACTCAAGATTATTTTTAGTTCAGAAGAGGATGGGACTGGAGGCCCATTTTGGATCTCAGCAATCTAAACAAATCAGTAAAATGACCAAGATCTGGATGGTGACACTGCAGTCAGTATTTCCATTCCTGGAAAAAGACAATTGGATGTGCTCTATAGACCTTCAGGACGCGTACTACCATATTTGAATAGACAGGTGGTCCAGTAGGTTCTTGCACTTCCGGCTAGGAGCCTGTCACTTCCAGTTTTGAGCTCTGCCCTTTGGTCTCACTAAAGCCCCCAGAGTGTTCACCAAATGTATGGCAGTAGTAGCAACTCACCTGAGATGCAAAGGATTCCACATGTTTCCATACCTGGACGACTGGCTCATAACCGCCCCAACCGGGCATCATTTACTCCAATCAAGGAATTATGCCCTTCAACTCTGCTCCTCTTAGGCATTACTGTGAATTATGAAAAATCTGTGCTAGAGCCATATCAAAGTTTAGTGTTCATAGTAGCAGAGATAAACACTACCACTCAAATAGCAAGACTTCCACAGGACAGAATAGACAACCTCCAACATTTTGTCAGAATACTAATAAAGAAGTCAAAAGCCACCACAAAACTAGTTCTCCACATCCTAGGGAAATGGCTGCATCCATCATACTAATTCCACTAACTCGCCTTTACATGAAGGTTTTCCAGTGGTTGCTATTTGCACAATGGTCAGTCTTGGAACTTCCAATGTCCCACAAGATTATGATAACCAACACCTGCAAAAAACGATTTTCAATGGTGGATTCACTCACCTTTAGTACCCGAAGGCCGTCCCTTCATTCCTCATCAACCTCTGGCCAGGGTGACCAAGGATGCTTCCCAGATGGGGGGGCATTTTCTCGGGAAGACAATTCAAGGTATCTGGCAAGATCACGTAGCTCATCTGCATATAAATGTCCTAGAGATGAGGGCGGTGCTTTTAGTCTTGCAAGCATTCAAGGACTGTCTTCCTCTGAGGATGATAGCAATCCAGTCGGACAATATGTAGTGTGGTATATAAACAAACAAGGGGGAACCAGATTGTACCCACTTTATTGAGAAGCTCTCAGGGTCTGGCATTGGAAGATAGCCTCCAACCGCTTGCTGATAGCAATGCACATCCTTGGGAAATCTAGCGTCATTGTGGGCAAGCTGAGCAGAGCCATTCTATGGCTGCATGAGTGGTTCCTCAATCAGAAAGTTAAGGAAGTGATCTTCTGAAAATGGGGCCAGCCTTGCTGTGACCACATTGCATCACCCAACAATGCCAAATGCGGCAACTGCTTTGCCCTGATCCCTCCTATGGGGAAGTCACCAAGAGATGTACTTGTTCACGATTGGCCCCCGGGACGTCTTTACACTT
Organism: Protopterus annectens; assembly: GCF_019279795.1. Classification (NCBI taxonomy): domain Eukaryota; kingdom Metazoa; phylum Chordata; order Ceratodontiformes; family Protopteridae; genus Protopterus; species Protopterus annectens. The sequence continues at coordinate 491,905,066 of NC_056729.1, read as the reverse complement.
TCCCCCCCCCAATTCCACTAACTCCAAAGTTTCTCCAGAAAGCGAGTCTGTTAGAGACAACTGTTATCCTAATTACTCCCTATTGGCCTCGTCAAATCTGGTTCCCTTTTCTTCATCCTCATCTTCAAGACGAACCCTGGATTCTGGACCCAGTTCCAGACCTTCTGACACATCCATCAGGAATGCTTCATCCTAACCTACACACTCTAAAATTGACAGCTTGGCTGCTCTAGTTCCCCTAATTGCCAGGCCTCCCCAGTCAAGCATATTGTATTATCGTCTCATAAAACATCTACCTGAAAACTTTACAAAAGCAAATGGAGGAAGTTTGTTGTATGGGCCAACTGTAATAAAATAAATCCTTTTACAACACCATTTCACTCTGTTTTACAATTTCTGTCAGAAATCTTCAATGATGGAGCAGAGGCAACTACAGTTAAAGTTCACATAGCTGCAATTTCTAATTTTCATATAGGAGAAAATGATCATCCTATCATGTCACACAGACTTTGCAAAGCATTTTTGAAGGACATTGTTATGTTAAGACTTCCATATAAGCATCCAATGCCCCCGTTGGGATCTCAATTTCATCTTATCTAATATTATATGTTAAGTTGTCCATCTCGCCTTCATTCTTGCTGGATGGGTTTGGAGCCGATCCTCGGCTCCGACTCGGCCAATACTAAAGCTCGAGAGCTAATTCCACCGGCTCGAGGCTCCCTTATATCCCACAATGCTAGGCGGTAACTACTCAGATCTCGTTTGCCGCTATAGCTGACGAGGTGCTTTTCTACCGGCTCAGGCAGGTTAGTGAGAGTTTTTACCATAATAGGTATTTCTTAACCCCCTATTGTTTCATATCATAACCTTTTTAGTTTAATTAATATTTAGATAAATCGACCCCTGTTTTTCGGGTCTATATTCCCTTCCTTTTCTTCCCTTAACTTGTAGGCCTTCGGCCCCTCCCTTCCCCCAGTCCTTTAGTGTGACTAAATTAGTAGTTTTTTGTTAAGGGCTTGTCGCTTTGTGTTAGCCTTAATAATTTAATAATTTCTTCGGTAGAGGGTGTGTCTGTAGTGTGTTTGTGTTGTTGTCAGGCACTCCTTTCACTATGTCAAAAGACGCTAAGGTCTCAGGCTTCAAGAAGTGTGACTCGTGCTGTCAGAAAATGTCTCTGACAGACGGTCACACTTCTTGTGTGTATTGCCTGGGACCTTTGCACCTGCAGGACTCTTGTGCTGTTTGTCATGGTTTTAGCCCTAGAGTCCTGCAGGAATGCAAGAATAAATTAATCTTGCGGGGCTTATTAAAGCCTGAAGGCCCCCCGACTCAGTCGGTGTCGGGGAAGCCTTCCAAAACTTCCAAACAGTCGGCTCCGGTTTCTGAGTCGACTTCTGGAAAGGTTAAGTCGGCTTCGACATCGGCTCCGGCCGGAGCCGATGTTTCCAAGCCTCGTACTGTTACCTCGGCTCCGGCTGGAGCCGAGGCTGATAAAACTCCGTTGGCTCCGATACTCTTATCGGAGCCACAGTCTAGGAAGAGATCTAGATCCCCCTCTATCGGCTCCGTGCATTCGGCGCCAGGATCCCCTCTTCTTTCTGAACGGAGCCATAAAACTCATTCCTCACTGTCTTCCAGGTTATCTGACCATGATTTGCAAAGGGTAGTGAGTAGACTTCTCAAGTCCGAGGCACTGGCCCAAATGCTGCATAGCCCGACTCAGCAGTCAGTGGCTATTTCCATTCCCCAATACATTCCTCCTCCGACTCCTTTGAGTTCGGAGCCAGGGCTTGTCGGAGCCATGACTGTCGGTGCGTCGGATCCGATACCTTCCCTTTCAGCTCCGTCGTCTGCTCCGATCTCCTCCTTGGAGGGATCTTGGCGCTGAGCTTCCCTCGTCTGCTCCGAGGGGGTGAGTGGCATCGGACCCTTGTCCGACCCCGCTCTCCCTCTCGGGGCTTCGGCGCTGGTGAGTTTGGCTCCGACATCGGCTTCGGAGCCGTCCCTGTCGGTGCCGGGGGAGGTCCTTGTCTCTTCGTAGTGGGGGCCTCTGGCCTTGCCTGACAGGGGTGCCTTCAAGGTCATGCCCCACATTCGGCTCCTTCAGCCCCCCCCCATCTACAGTGCCTGCGGTGATTTCTACTCACCCCCTTGCCTTAGACCGCAGAGAGCCAACTCCTCAAGTTTCCCCATTGGGAATTTCCCCCTCTTCCGAGGCCTCTCCTGACCCGGTAGGAGATCCCCCTAGGAAGAGGCAGTGCAAGAGGAAGCACATTGACTCCCCTGAGTCTATCACCTCTGACACTGACTTAGAGGAATCTGAAGGTTCCCCTCGATCCCCCTCTGAGGATGTCTCCTTTGCTGACATCCTTGAGATCCTCAAACAGATGGGGAACTGGCCAGCCCTTAACCCTTCGGAGGATGAGTCAGTGTATCTTGAGGTGTTTGGCTCTCGCCCTTCTACCTCCTGGGTGTCCCCTCCCTTTGACCCCCTTATGGAAGTGGTGGCAAGGAAGGCTTGGACGGCTCCTGATTCAGTGGAACCCACCCCGAGGAGACCATCTAAATTTATTACTGCCCCTAGAGATAAAGATTTTTTACCCAAAGGTGTCCCTGTTGATGCCATGGTGGTGGCTGCGGCCACTAAGAAGGAGTTAGCCAATCCTTCGGTTCCCGTCCATCCTCCTAATAAGGAATCTAGGACCATGGACAGGTACGGCAAGCGGATGTTCTCATCAGCGACCTTTTCAATGCGTTCGCTGAATTACTTATGCCACTTCACTTGTCTCCAGAGAGATTTACTCAAGGATATGGGTGAACTGATAAAGGTTCCTACAGCTGAGGGGTTCAAAGACGCAATGAACTCCCAGTTGGCAACCCTGAATTCCATCGTTAACTCCTCCATGCGGCTGGTCTCATATGCTGCAGATGGGGCGAGTAGAGCCGCAGGCACAGGTGTTGCCTTACGACGTCATGCCTGGATATGCAACTTTGCTGACCCTTTCAAGGCGTCCTTCACCAATTCTCCCTTTGATGGATCATCCTTGTTTGGTCCACAGGTGAAGGATACATTGACCAGGTGCGAGGTAGAAGGTAAGATTCTCTCTGCCGTAGGAGTCCATTTTTCTACCCCTTCTAGACCCTATCCTAAAGGTCAGAGGGGAGGAAAGATGTGGTTCCGCAAACAGTCCCAGGGAGTCTCATCTGACGCACAAGGTCAATTCCCCTCTAGAGGCAGAGGGGGGAATAATAATAGATGCCGCCCTAGAGGCAGAGGAGGTCCGCAAAACCAGGGTAGCAGAGAAATGTTCTCTGACAAACCCTTTCAGCATCCATGAGGGGCTGCCCGGCTGTCCACCTTCGGAGGCAGTCGGGGGAAGGTTATCCCTGTACCCAAAAGCCTGGCTTTCCCTTACTCAAGACAAGTGGGTACAGTCGATCATATCCGAGGGTTACAAAATTCCCTTTATTCACATCCCATCCCAACCCAAAAGATCCCTTCCAGACGTTCCACCCGGTCTAAGGGAACAAGCAGCATTAGAAATTTCAAAGCTGCTATCAAAAAGAGCTATCCAATCAGTCCCAGCAGACCAGCAAGGATCCGGAATCTACTCCAAATTCTTTTTGGTACCAAAAAAAACAGGGGACTGGAGACCCATACTGGATCTCAGCTACTTAAACAAGTATATCAGGAAAACAGAATTCCGGATGGTCACGCTTCAGTCCATTCTACCCTTCTTGGGTCAGGACAATTGGATGTGCTCGACAGATCTTCAGGACGCGTACTACCACATCAAGATGAACGGACGCTCCAGGGGATATCTCCGCCTCAGGCTGGGAGCCAGTCACTACCAGTTCAGGGCCCTGCCCTTTGGTCTCACTACAGCCCCCCGTGTGTTTACCAAATGCATGGCAGTGGTCGCGGCTCATTTGAGACGTCAAGGATTCCAGGTGTTTCCATATTTAGACGACTGGCTCCTTACCGCCACCACCAGACATCAGCTTCTTCTATCCAGGGACTTCACCATCCAATCTTGCCAAGCTCTAGGCATTTCGATAAATTTCGAAAAATCTACCTTGTCGCCTTGTCAATCTATTACCTTTATAGGCGCCACCTTAAACACACTCAAAATCTTTCAGCCAGACTCACAGAGCAGAGAGTGTCAGATATTCAAAGACAAGTTTCCCTTCTCTTACAATGCAACATAGTCAAAGCCAGATTAGTTTTGAAGGTGTTAGGACTCATGGCAGCAGCTATTCCCCTTCTCCCCTTGGCTCGCTTTCACATGAGGATCCTCCAATGGATGCTGTTTACTCAATGGTCCTTTCAACAGCTCCCGATGTCCCATACCATTTTGATAACTCAATCATGCAAGAATCAACTGTCTTGATGGATCACATCACCTCAACTTCTCCAAGGAAGACCCTTCACTCTCCCCCCCCAGTCGCCACGTTGACAACAGACGCCTCCCTGATCGGGTGGGGGGGGGGGCATTATCAGGGCAGGACAGTCCAAGGCACGTGGCAACCTTTTGAGTGCCACTTGCACATAAATGTCTTAGAGATGAGAGCAGTGCTTTTAGCGTTGCAAGCCCTTCACGACTCTCTTCCCACTGGGACTATTGCAATTCAAATGGACAACATGTCCGTAGTGTGGTACATCAACAAACAAGGCGGAACCAGATCATATCCTTTATGTCGAGAGGCACAGACTTTGGCAATGGGCGATCTCTTCTCAGCGTTTTCTGATAGCAACGTACATTCCCGGGAAATCCAACGTTATTGCAGACAAATTGCGCAGGGCAATTCTCATGCCCCACGAGTGGTCTCTAAAGAAATCAGTTCTAGAAGAAGTATTCCTAAGATGGGGCCAGCCTTGCTGCAATCTTTTTACTACTCCCCAAAACAGTAAGTGTCACGACTTCTTCACTCTCTTCCCGTTACCAAGCCATCCCACCAGAGACGCTCTAGTTCACGATTGGCCCCGGGGACTTCTGTATGCCTTTCCCCCCTTTCCACTGATATCTCAACTAATTCAGAAAGCCATCGCCTTGAGAGTGACAATGATCCTCATTGCCCCTTACTGGCCTCGACAGATATGGTTTCCGTTTCTTCATCGTTACCTTTTGGAGCAGCCTTGGCATCTGGACCCAGTACCAGATCTGATAACCCACCAATCGGGTCAGCTGCACCAATCTCTGCTTTCTCTAAACCTCACAGCGTGGTTTCTCCGATTCCAACCTTAGCCAGGCTTCCCTCAATATCTCGCTCGGTCCGAGATATCTTGATAGCCTCTCATAAATCTTCTACCCGGAAGATTTATAGTAGCAAATGGAAACGCTTCTCCTTTTGGGCAACGTCAAAAAACATAGATCCCTTTACAGCACCTATCCAGTCTATTCTAGATTTTCTAGCAAAACTCTTTCATCTAGGATCATCTGCATCTACCATTAGAGTTCAATTGGCTGCCATATCTAATTTTCATGTTGGTGTTTCGGAGTCTAGCATCATGGCTCACAAACTCTGTAAAGCCTTTTTAAGGGGCGTATTTCTTCTCAAACCTCCAATCAAAGATCCCCCGCCTCAATGGGATTTGAACTTGGTTCTGGCATCCTTAATCCTTCTCCCCTTCGAACCGGCAGCTTCATGTTCTCTGAAGTTGCTTTCTTGGAAGACACTTTTTCTAGTAGCTATAACTTCAGCGAGAAGGGTATCTGAACTCCATGCTCTGTGCAGTCGTCCTCCTTACTTAGTGTTTCACAAAGATAGGGTATCCCTCCGTACTAATCCATCCTTTTTGCCCAAAGTTTCCTCTCAAGTAAACCTAAACCAAATTATTGATCTCCCCGTCTTTTTCCCTAACTATTCAAACAGGTCGGAACAAAAGCTACATTTTTTGGATGTTCATCGCCAACTTAGATATTACTTAGATAGGACTAAACAATTCAGGAAATCTAATCAATTGTTTCTGTCATATGCGGAAGGGAAATTGGGCCTTCCAGTTACTAAAGTATCCCTCTCTAGATGGCTCACCTCTACAATTACTTTCATCTATGAGATCAGACATCAAAAACTACCCTCAAGACCTAGAGCTCATTCAACTAGGGCATTAGCTACATCCGTAGCTTTTCAGGATAGGCTGCCAATAGATTCCATTTGTGCAGCAGCCACCTGGGCTTCTCCTTATACATTAATTTCACATTACAAATTGGACATGGTTTCCAGAAGCCGTGCCAATTTTGGTTCCACTGTTCTCAAGAGTCTGTTCCGATAGGCCACCCGGGATAAGGTGCTAGGGACGCAGTCCCATCCAGCAAGAATGAAGGCGAGATGGACAACTTAACATTAAGAAGTTATGTACCTACCATAACGTTCCATGTTAGTTGTCTTCTTCTCACCTTCTTTCTTGCGTCCCACCCTCCTTCCCCCAAGCCTGGACAGACCGACAGGAATTCAGTTTGTGTTCTTCTTCTGGAAGTTGTCATTCCCACACGTTCTTCCACCTCTTTTTCTCCTTTCTTAGGTCTGCGATACCTTTCATGCAGATTGTTTTGAGGTGGGTTTCCCTACTCCATTCTATGGAGACTAGGGTTGCTTGGTATAGCTATCAAACGAGATCTGAGTAGTTACCGCCTAGCATTGTGGGATATAGGGGAGCCTCGAGCCAGTGGAATTAGCTCTCGAGCTTTAGTATTGGCCGAGTTGGAGCCGAGGATCGGCTCCGAACCCATCCAGCAAGAAAGAAGGCGAGAAGAAGACAACTAACATGGAACGTTATGGTAGGTACATAACTTCTTATTTTTCCCCTTTTGAGCACTCAGCTACATATGAATTGAAATATCTGTCTTGGAAAACTCTGTTCTTGGTGGATATTACTTCAGCCAGAAGGGTATCTGAGTTGCAGGTCTTGTCCACAAAACCTCCTTATCTAGTCTTCCACAAAGACAGAGTGTCGTTATGCCCTAACCCATCCTTTCTGTCCAAGGTTATGACAGAAAATACCCATAACCAATCTATAGACCTTCCAGTTTTCTTTCACAACTTCCAAAATAAAGGAGAATATTCCTTGCATCTCCTAGATATTCACAGATAGTTACATTTCTGTTTACATAGAACTTCGGAATTAAGAAAATCAGATCATCTTTTTTGACTCATATTCTGATACAAGAAAAGGTCAACCAGTTTCAATAGTCACTTTATCTAGATGGCTATAATTATGCATATTCCACATTTACAGTTCTAAAAACAGAGCCCTCCCAAATGTGGTTAAAGCTCATTCCACTAAATCTGTGGCCACGTGTGCAGCTTTTCAGGCTAGATTTCCTTTGGATAATATCTGTGCTGTGGCCACTTGGGCAAAACCTCATACCTTTATTACTCATTACAAAGTGGATTTGGCCTCTAGGAGTAGAGCCTCCTTTGGTTCTATGGTTCTGAGGAATATTCTCCCATGAGCCACCCGAGAGTTTAGCTGCTTGGGATGCGGTCCCACAAGTGAGAATAAAGGCGAGATTGACAACATCACATAAAGAAGTTATGTTTTTACCATAGCATTCCATATGTGTTGTCCATCTCGTCCTTTATTCTCACAACCCTCCGCCTTGCCCCCTGCCTATACAGCTGATTGAATAATGCAGTAGGGATTCAGCAGGACCATATAGCCTCTGAGAATATACCTTCTCAGTCTGATACTAATTCATAGTCATATATATAGGCATAGATATACCCTCTCATATATATCGGGAAGCTGCTACTATATAAGTTCTTCTTCCATGTGCTGCTGGGGGCAAACAAGATATGAAATAACTACGGGGTTGCATTTTGGGTAAAGAATGAGTCCCACAAGCTTTGCTGAAGACCTTGAGCTGGAGAAATGGCCGATATGGATCCGATGCATCAGATCCGACCCACAAGTGAGAATAAAGGACAACACACATGGAACGTTATGGTAAGAGCATAACTTCTTTTTTTCCAGATTAAAACAAAATCAGAACAGTCTAATTGCATTTTGTGGCCAGTCATCTGTATTGCAGTGTGACAGATTAAAACCTGTTCAATGAAGTGCTGTTTTAAACAGTCAAAAGCAATAAGTTAATAAATCAGTCTCCCAATAAAAATAAGCATTTTTCAAACTCAAAAGGCATTATGTTCTAGCATTCAAAGGGACTATTTTTAATGTGTACCCATCTGCAAAATATAGCTAGAATTATGAAATGCAAAAAAAAAAAAAAAGGAGGGGGGGTAAAACTGTGGGTACTGTATAATAGTAATAATTGATGTTGTGTCTGTGGGTATTGGTCTCTCATTAGATCACGTGTGAGTAAATACAACATAACCCACATACATAATATTAATAAAGTATTATATAATGATATTTTAGTGTTCTTTTAGAAGTAAAAAAAGCTGCACTCATTTACTTTGTAGCTATAATCACACTTTTGTCTTTATTTTGCTTTTAGTGTAAGAAGTGACACTGATGTATTCTGTTTGATCTGTTAATGTACTTTGTCCAGATTCATAAATACAGCTAAAACAAAGCTCACTTTCACACACAAAGCCATCATCTGTCTTACTTTGTAGTCTTTCTGTTACAGTGTAAATAGTTCGCTTATTTGTTAGGTTCTTTCTAGGCATGATTGCTTACCTGTATGCAAATAAAATAGCTTGTTTTTTTGTATTCTTTAACAGGTTCCTGCTTTTGGGTAGCAGTCCTAAATGGGAAGGTGGTTGGCATTGTGGCAGCCAAAGGGAACGAGGAAGAGAACAATGTTGAGCTGTGTCGAATGTCCGTAGACTCTTCTTATCGTGGTAAAGGCATTGCCAAAGCCCTTGGACACAAAGTCATGGAGTTTGCCATTCTCAACAGCTACTCCTCCATTGTATTAGGAACCACAGCAGTAAAAATGGCAGCTCATAAGCTGTATGAGTCTTTAGGATTTGCTCACATGGGAGTCATTGAGAACTACTCCCTGCCCGCAATGGATAACACCATACTAGAGAGAATGTTTTTCCAGCTTCGCTACCATCGCTACAGCTTGCAGTTACATGAAGAATAAATGAAAAAAAATTCTAATCTTTCTTGCCCAAACATTCATCTTGTATCCAAAACATCACCCAATTCTGTTTACTGAATAGTGTTATTCAGTTCCTTTTTTAAAGTTTGTTAGCTGAGCTTGATTGTTCAAAAATAATAATGCGTTCCTTCCTCGCATGCTGTAGGGTTGTGGTGCCACACTGGAAGTATTCTTCTCTCTATCCCTCTGCCTCTCTGCATACAGTATTCTTGTTATGACTTGAGGGGGGACATTCCTACCCCACATTTCAGCCTTGCCCAAATAATTGCTTAAGGTTCAGAAATCTCAGTGTAAGACTTGCTTTTTGGAATGCGAAAAATGCAGTTTTCCAAATCTGTATAAGTCTGGGTATATTGTGCCACAATGACAGAAATACACACAAAGCTTTGTTTCAGATTCTTAACTAATCCTTACACCAGTTAGCACAACTTGAATTTTTGCTGAGATTATCTGCTTTTGAATAGCTTTCATGTGTCATAATGTGAAATGCATGAAGAGGAAGTGTCTGCACACACTTGAACATGTAGCACTGCCAATGAGGCACTGATTTTGCACTTTTGAGGGGATGTGCTGCATCATGCCAAAATAAGTGAAAAAAAAAAAAACATTGGTGCAGCCTGTAACTATGGTGTTTCATCATTTCTATTTTGTTTCCACAAGCCAGCAAATAGACTTGAGCCACTCAAACTTCTTATCCCATTTTTGTAAGATATTGTATAAAAAGAAATAGCCTATCTTTCTCTCTGCCTTGCCCTACTTTCATTCCTAACCCATAATCTTGGGCCAAACCTGCATGTGAATTCAAGTTTTATGCTGTTTTTTCTTACCCATCCCCTCTTTTTGCTTGTGCTATGTGATGTCATTCAAGCAAAAACTAGGCTGCTATTTAGGTAACACTTTTACCTGATGTTGTGCATAAATTATAGTTAATTAATCTAAATCTGCAACATGTAAAAACAGAATTGCTTTGATCTGTAGATATGCATACCCAGGATTAGTGTAACTGCTTGCCTGTTAGAAAAAAAAAGAAAAAAAAACACTAACATGCCTGTGCAGCCTGCCAAGTAAAGTAATTAGCTGCTTAAATGATATCATATGCTTGAATTGTAGAATGCAAAAGCAATGCAAGGCATATTGGTACACATTTGTGCCTGATATGTACATACACTGCCTGCCTACAAAAGGAGATTTAAAATAATGCATATTTCAGCCTAAACGTATATGGAAGTATACGTTTAGGAAAATATTGTTCTTGCATGACATGTGTTAAGTCTCAGAATAACACATTTTATCTTAAGAAAGACCTGAACTGCAGGAAAAGTTTGATGTTTTGAAATGCATATATGGGATAAGATGGAATATTTAGTATGGGAGTTAAACTTACACTTTTGATATTTAAAACAGAGATGCTGAAGTGATGGTCATACTTCTGCAGAATGAAAAATAGTGTTAGTGCTATGTAGTACAGCAGTTACCCACTTTTTCCCCATAGTAGATTTGCTGGCCTTTAAGCCTACCTCTGAGTAAACCACTCAACCTTAACACTTGATGACACTGAAGCCTTCCCTAATTTTACTTCATGTAAAGCACTGCTAAAACTATTACTGAAGGCACTTACAATAAGTATAGTTTCTATATATGTTTACTGGAACTGCATTGTTTCCATCAGAAGAGAATGAAATTTCACTGTAACTATTTTTTCTGTCTCTAAAATGTATTTTGAATCCTTTGGTACAATACTGTTGCTAAGATTTATTGTACAGGTATTATTGTACAAAGAGGTACAGTACTTAATAAGAAGTCTAATTCTGATTAATACTAATGAGGATGAATGCCTGTGGATCACAGCTGATAAACAAGTACTGGAATATTGTTAGGTCTTAAGAGCCAGGCCTTGATCACTAAAGGTAGATTACACTTCAGAGAGCTAAACTCACCATGCAAACAATGCTATCAAAACTAACCTATGCATTGTTCTGTTTGCACATCATGTTCTTAATGATTTTCTCATTATTCTGAAGTGCTTTCAGACTGAGTATGTTATCGCCCCTTGCTGTGTTTAGCATAAAGTGATGTCACACTGGGGTGAGAAAGTGTTGATATATTCTTAAATCTGGAAATGCTTGTGCCCTGCTTATCTGTCTAGAGTGGTCAAGCCAAATGTCACATAAGTATCTACATATTGTAAAATTAAGTTATTTGGTGTACCAGGTGACATTCAGTGAGACCAGTTTTCATTACCTGTTTGCTTTAGCTGTGTATTCCAGGCATCTTTGGATTCTATAATGCAGTATTATGTTGACATTGCATTCATCTTTAATTATAGTCATAACTCTAGCTGTTAGGGATTCCTAGTCATGCTACCAGTCCCTACATTTCTGAACATGTCAGTTCTCAAGATCTCATTCTGTAGAAGCTGTGCTCAGGATGCAGATGTATTTAATGGAGCTACAGTATGTTTAGGATGACTGGCAGTATACTAACACTATATCTTTAGTGTTATTAGCGTATTACTTGCCTTGGGCATGAAATAAAATGTGTTAATTTCCTTTGTTTTCTTAAGTTCCTTTTATTTTATAGTTTTGTACTATGTGCTGTTTTAAGTATTTCATTTCTGCAAGGGTTTTTCAAAGCAAACATAATCCTCCATATTCTAAACCAGAATATGAATGATCCATGCATTTCACCTACCTGAGCCTGACATATCCTTGTACTTTATGTATATAGCTTGTGTGTTTCAGCACAAAACACTGCACTAATAAGATTTTACTTTAAAAGGTTGTGGAAACTAAGAAGGTTCTTCTTTAAAATTTCAGAAGTGCCTTTGCCATGTGCATTCAGTCACCTCTGTGTCTCACCTGTTGCTGTTTATGTCTCAGGTTGATAGCATGTTGTGGGTTTATGTGATTGAAGGAAAGTTATGTGGCTGGAAATCACATATTGGAGAGTTTATCCTGTTCCATTAGGAAGAGTGGGTCACAAAGTTTAGAAAATTTGTAGTACCTCAGTTACTACAGGTAACAGCACAAATTTCTCCCCGAGACCGACTCTTCTGCAGCAATGAAATAGTAGGCCATGCATTTTGTGCATGTAACTCTTTCTGTTTGGCATTGAATGGAGTGGGTCAAAACGCAAATAAAAAATTGTAAAACAGATGTGTACTCCACTTGACCATCTCACATAATGTCCTCAAACACTATAGCGGTCTTCTAGAAGTACTTTTGCATCACTGGTGAAATTAAGTCTGTTGCTATTATAAATCTAAAGGCAGATGCCTGTTTCAGATAAACAAATGTTACTGTTCATCATTATTGTTTAAGGACTCTTGGTGTGTCCCAAAGAATGTGATTCCAAGGAGGTTGTCATACAAGTGAAAGGAAATTCAAACAGACACCTGTGGATATAAAGCAGATGAACAGCTGTGACTCTGCAGCACTCTGTAGAAAGCTTGTACTGTGACTTTTTCAAATACCACTACAAAATGACTGGCCTTGTAGCACAGTTTATTCAAAAAGCAAATAAATAATATGGGTGCTTTTCACAAAGACAGCCTTCTTGTATGTAGTATAAGAAGATGCTATCACACTTTGTGATCACAACGTTTGGTTTTACAGACTTGCTGTCTCCAATTCGTAACCAGTAACTTGTCTTTCTATTTTTATACTAGATGCCCCATGAAACAAAAATAACAGAGGCCTTGTGGATGCTACTGTTTGGTCAGAATGTAAATATAGGATTGTAAGGCATCCTGTATCTTGTTGCTGGACAAGCTGCAGTCAGAGTGATACTTTTTAAAGAAAGTGATGTTTTAAGCAGGGTCTTGCAGTTTACGTCTCAATGTACTGTGTGACAAAATAGTATTCCTCCTGTTAAGAGTCTAAGATCCTCATTAGTCTGCTGAAAATGAGGTTCAGCTAATAAATGCATACTGTGAACTGAATGTACTCTGAACAAGGCAACCTAGAAAAGGTGCAGTGTTCTCAAGTACATAACACTATATCAAATATAAGTTCTGTATTTGTTGATTGCATCATGCAGTTATGCTTTGATCATAAGTTGCCATAACCAGTTTTGTTAACTGTATGCCATAATGCACAAAATTGTCAAATTACAAGGCAAAATATTTTATACAATTTTATCATTTTTTAACATATTGTAGTCTTGCAGTTCTAAAATTTAAATTGAAAATGTTTAAAGGATTAGTAATGTGTATCATTGGAAGCATGTAATTTGGTCAAAACTGGATTCTGTGATTGTCATTTTTATCAGTGGGTAGTTTTGCAGAAGTCAGTTTGTTGATGGATGTGCTGTTGAGAGATGCTGCACCAATTACGATGGTTATTTTATGCTGGAGTTCAGGGGTACTACCCCTTGCATGAGATGTTTATGGGGGGGGGGTTCTGCCTTTTATGTAAAAATAATTTTTTTAGTTTTAAGTCAGTGGCTTTCAACACATTTGCCAGCCCTCTTTATTTTCCTGATTCTGACCTTGTTGACTCATATGTATACACAGTCTGGCAGTCCTTAAATTACAAATGATATGGACTTTTTTGTAGTTTAAGGAAGACATAATTTGCTTATATACTCCTTATCACTGTTACATTTGTAAGGTAGCGTAGCATTACAAAAGGGTGCACTGTTTATTTACTGACATACCCAGGCCCACTTGTTAATTGTCTGTTTTTTTTGCACCTGTACCACCTTAATTTCCTTTGGTATATGTAAATTAGAAAAACACATATACTACATTCATTTTCACTTTTCTGTACTTGTTTATTTAGTGTCCTGGAGCAACCAGAGTTTCTTTATTGGGTATGAAGGAAGGAAACAGACCTATAAGAGATTCCAGTCCATCACAGGGTGCAGCAGATACTCACACACACACACACACACACACACACACACACACACACACACACACACACACACACACACACACACACACACATCTATGGACGGTTTAGAGACTGGCATATAAAATTCATGCAAATAAAAGGAGCATGTACAGACCACATTGAAGGCATCTCATCAAAGAAGTAAACCAGAAAACTGGGTGCTATGAAGCATCAATGAATACACATACACTGTGATTTGTATGTCATGGGTAAAATTCCATTGCATTGCAGTTTTTGAATTATGGATAAAAGCAAATACTACTTACTAGCAACAGTTGTAATTTGTAAGTACCAGCATAAGCACAGTGTAATTCTTATTCTGCAGACCTTAATATTTTGTTTTTAAAGATTTCATTGAAGAAAATATTTTTTTCCTTGTGACTCCTGTTATTTAATTACTTAATTACCTCTTAGAAGTTTTTACAGAACTGTTAGTTTTGCTGCCAGTGTCAGTGGTTCAACAGGTAGCACACTTGACTTTGATGCAAAGGAAGAATAACAAACCACCAACTCTTTTAAAGCACAAACAAGAGGATACCTAAAAGATACCTGGCTGTGTACATGCACATCTCCGAGATGACAGATGTCCTGCCCCTAACTTTCTCCTATTTCTTCCAAGCACTGTATACTCAGTTATTTGTCCAAATTCTCCTCCTTGTCCAGTACCTCTCCCCCTTCCTTCTATTTACCCTAAAATATTCCCTCTCAACTCTCAATACTAATCCTTCATTTCTTCCTTTTCTGTCCTTCTACCAAGGTCATTTTCAAATATATTTCAAAGCTCTTTCCTTAATGCTGCTATTAATGATATTCTGTTTAAATTTTGTATATTTCCTGATTACTTTTATACCTCTGTTTATTGTGTTTTTTATGTAATTTTGTATTTTTTCTGATTCTTTTCTCCCTGGGCCTCTGCTGAAAAGGGGTAGTGTTATGCCCATTTGGAATATCCCAGTAAACAAATGCAATAAGTAAATAGATCAGGAGGCTGAGGATCCCCAGCACATAGTTGGATTATTTTATGTTACT